>NC_089762.1:11352742-11465242 GCF_040412425.1 Macrobrachium rosenbergii | reverse complement strand
GTATGATATATATATATATATATATATATATATATATATATATATATATATATATATATATATATTATATATATGTATATATTAGCAGATCCAGGGGGACTTGGGCACGTGCCCCATGAAAATGACAAAAAAATAATATTGAAGATTTAGATAATAATAATAACATGAAAATATAAAAATGTGGAAAAAAATAAATCTGTTATTGAAATAAAATTTTTAGACAAAAATATAATTGTATGTATGTATACTGTACATATTTGAATGTCTTTTACTGTAATACCACGGTATTATATGAGGATAAAAAGGCCCATAAAACGCTATTTGAAATATATGGTTGCAATGTACAAATAGTGTTTTATGGGCCTTTTTATCTTCATATATATATTATGTATGTAAACATACATACATACATATATATATATATATATATATATATATATATATATATATATATATATATATGTAACGAGGACAGAATTAACACCTTTTTGAAGGTGTACGTAACGTGCTCCAACGATCTTTATTCATGAAACGGAGGCGTATGAACGTTCGCCCATCCGAACACTGACATCTATTTTTCATCTATCTCTCTCTCTCTCTCTCTCTCTCTCTCTCTCTCTCTCTCTCTCTCACCTCTCTCACCTCTCTCACCTCTCTCTCTCTCTCTCTATCGCTCTCTCTCTCTCTCATCGTTTTCCAAGTTCACCCACCCGAATCTCACTCATTCTCACCAAATCAATTAAATGGACCATTTAAAGAAACGCAATAGTTTCTACAAAAATAGGTTTATTATTCAAATAACCCAACAAGAAATGAACAAAACAAAGCAAAGATTAAAATGCATAATAAATGAATTATCGAGTTAGATAACTAAACTCAGAACTGTAAAACACTTCTGATTAAAGAAGTCTCACTATGGCTAATAGCCTGAAAATATCCAAACTCACACATACTCCCCAAATCAATAACTAGTCATGTCAAAAGCAGTCTACCACATGTTATTCGAAACAGTCCACACTATCCACCGACATCTGTCCACAGACATCTGTCGGAAGAATCAAACATGATAGAAAACTCCCAAAAATATATGAAATGCAAAACACAATAATGGAAAGTGTAAAATGCATAGCCAAGATATGGCAAACGTAACATGACAAACCAATAATATAAAAGAGGTATGAATATTCATATTAAATCTCCCACACCAGTTCAAAAGTTCATAATGATTAGAAAATCATAGTAAAAATCACAAGTTCAATTTCCTCCCATAAAAACAGAGATTTCAAACTCTACCTTATCTGCCGATTTAAAGCCTGGATCCTCTCCAAAGCTACGTCTAGACAACTGCAGTTCTATCACGTTAAAGAACGATCAAACTCACTTTTAGGGCAGATTTTGGCATAATCTAGATCAAATTAACGCACGTACTCACGAATATACATAACACTTCAAGATCACCTGACCGGCAATATTGCTGAGGAATCAAACTATTTGCTGAACACAAAGATTTTACCGAGTCTCTCGACCTACTTCCATCTGACTCCATAAATTCTTTCATCACATCTTAAAGCATTGAAGCTATGAAATGCATATATGTGTCCTTTAAAATTGTAGCAGCCATCTTTTCTGAAATAGAGCTCAGCCACCACATGAGAGCGTCTCGCTCTCCTTAACGGCAAACTAAAACAAAAGCATATGTATAAAACATAACAAAATAGAGCTATGCTCAATCAGCAATGTCTACTGCACTGCAGCTTTAAGGACTGCTCTCATGACGCACTTCCAAAGTCACTGGGGTTGAGTTCTTAGAGCCTTTACATGTAATCTTACAAACACGAATAAGCTTTACTACTCCCACAACAAGAATTATCAGTAAAATAGCTATTAAGACAATTAAAATTGTCGGCATAATATATTCCTGATACTGGAACATCACGGAATCGTCAATGTCTTCCAACGGTGGAACCGTCATTGGCACCTTGGTTGTAGGTACCTCCACTACCAAATGCTCGTTATGCGCGATGACGCATAATTATCTTCTCGGAACTGTTGAATACAGCACGGCTAAGTACGAAAATTCCGTAGACAGGATTCTGCAGGATGAATCGAACTGCTCGGACCTCGATGAACGAATGTCGTCGACTTGTTGCTCTGGCACATCATTGTAACTGCATACTCCTTGTAAAAACACAGCAGGAAGAGTACTGGTGGACTCAATGTGGTAATCTCGCAGGAACTGTCTAAAGTCACATTCTGTCGGAGTCTGTCTATGAACCAATGATAATTCACAACCACCCACAGACACAACTCGCAACTGGAAAACACTACTGTCACACACACACTTCTCTCTAACCAAAGCACAACTCGTCTTATAATCAACTCCCGAACCTTGATATTGATCTCCCAAAATGAACATGGTCTCTACTCTATCCCATGTCACTACTGAGTCTCCCAAAAACACTCGAAAAAGGTCTAATAACAAAAAGGTTTCATGTTACTGAACCAAACAAAACTACTAATGCAAAAGTAAACACTCACAATGTGAACTAATTCCAAGTGTGTATCTCAGAATAGTCACAGTCAACTCACTACTAAACACACAACAACTCTACGGAACTCACTCACAAAAAAAAAATCCAAACAGAAAAAAAATACTCGAGAATCTTATCCGAACACTAAAAGGTATCATATCTCGTAAAAGACATGAAAGTTCTACTCTGGTTAGCAAATATTTCGCAACACCTGACTAACTCTCAACAAAATAGCAATTGACGTAATGGCAATCGCTCCCATGATCATAACAATTACAATTACTCACAATACAGCTCCCTTAATTTTAAAAAAAAAGAAACTGGAAAAAAAATCCAAACACTCAAATACGATCTCCCAACCCGAAAAAAAGATCAGACTTGTTCGGTCCGATATACTAAATACCTCCCCAAGAAAAAAAATCCTAAACAACAAAGATATTGCGTCAGATGATAAAATACATCATAACACAACAACACACTAACACACGGGTCAAATCTCGTATGAAATTAGCCCATGTCTCAATTCCTAAAATCATTCGAAAACAAATGACTAAGAACTTCAACATCCAAAATGAACAAGAGACAAAAAAAAAATAAAAAAAATATTATATATATACAAATATTAACCCATTTATCCCTCTAACTATATACAAACGTTCCATTACATCCCAACTTTCTTTAACTTCAAATATGGGTCAATTTCGTCACTCCAGTATTTACATCTTTAACTACAAATCTATTCCCTCTTTTTGATCTCTACAATCTCAAAAGGTCCGTGGAACTTCGGACTTAATTTATAATTCAGATCATTCCAACATTCACTTTAACAAACACTCTATCACCCATCGAAAAAGCTACTCCCCTCGATTTCGCGTTACTTTTCTCTACCATTGCACGCGAACTAAGTTTAAGTTCTTTACTGATACGTGCAAATCTTTCTCTCGCTGTATTTATCAATGAAGTGACCGTAACATCACCCTGAACACACTCTGGTAACAAATCAAAAGGTCCTTTCAACTTGTATCCATACAAAGCTTCTGCTGGAGATATCTTAATTGTGTCATTCATCATAGTATTGATACTATATCGCACTTCATCCAAAGATCTGTCCCAATGTGTATCGGAACCTCCCACCGTCATGCGCAAAGCTTCGATTACTTTCCGATTCGCCTCTCACACAACCCATTCGCTTCAGGTCTATACGGGATTATAGATACTTTCTTTATCCCCAACAAATTAGCAAGACCGTCTAAAGTCTTATTAATAAACTCCCTACCATTGTCTGTGATCAGACATTCTGGAACACCATATCGACAAATTATCCCCTTAAAGAACGCTATAGCAACTTCCTCAGCTGATTTGTACTTCAGTGGGAAAATCTCGACAAAGCGAGTCAACTCATCAACAACTACTAATAAATGTCTATAACCATAAGCGGACTCTGAGAAGTTACCCAGAATATCCATATGCACTCTCTGAAACGGCCTATGTGGTATGGGATATGAACCCAAACGACACGACACTGTCGTCGCTGGCTTATTCGCATTGCAAATAGCACACTTCTTCACAAAGGCTTCTACTGCGGAAAACATATTTTTCCAAAAATAACTTTGACCTGACGTTTTCATACGTCTTGTCTACACCCAAATGAGGAGAACCAAATTTACAATGTACAATGTCTAGAACTTGTGGTACTAGACTCTCTGGCACGATGATTTGTGTAATCTCACCCATGCTTCGAGTACTTCGCAAGTTATACTTAACTTTTCTCACCAATAAATTATTCTCTAACTCTAGACCAGAAAAAGGCAACTTATACCCTTTCTTCGGTGAAACTCCCTTAAGAAATGCCTTAGCATCTGACAACAATTTATCTTCATCTTGCTTTTGTTCCAGCAAGCCTATGTCCCAAGTGACATTTTCACCCGTAATATAACACACTGCGTTACTCTCACTATCACGAATAACAATCTCTCCCGAGACTGCCGACTCACTATTTCTCCCGAAGTATGCACTGTAGGAACGTGTATGTCCTCTACATGCGATCTCTCAGAACTACTAATATCAGAGACATTAGACACCAAATATTTACTCTCTTCTCCCACACAGGATTCGGTGTGTATTTCCTCATCCTCGACCGGAAAATATCTGCTCAATGCATCTGCAACTACATTATGCTTACCTTCAATGTATTTGAGGTTTGCATCAAAATCTCTCAATGTTAGGAACCAACGTGCTCTCTTGGGCGACAAATTTGGCTTATTAAAAGCTCTAACAACGGTTGATGATCTGTAAAAATCTCAACTTTTTTTCCCAACAACAACATCTTAAAATGAACAAGGCTAGAGACGACTGCGAAAGCCTCCATGTCCACAACTGACATCAGCCTTTCGTTACTACCACGTGTTTTGAACTTTCTGCTATAAAAAGCAATTGGGTGTAATTTCCCCCTCAAATTTCTGTATCAAACACGCACCTATACCTTCCTGACTCGCGTCAGTCACTAAGGTGAACGGTTGACTAAAATCTGAAACTTCAAAACTGGTGGGTTCACCAAAGCGTTCTTAAGCTTCTCAAAAGCTAATTGTTGACTATCACCCCAAACAAACTTAACGTCTTCTCGTAACAAATCTGTCAATGGAGACGCTATTGTAGAAAAATTCCGCACAAAACGGCGAAAGAAACCCGACATACCTAGGAACGAACGAATCTGTTTCCTGGTTTTGGGAACTGGAAAATTCACAATGGCTTTAACTTTCTCATCATTCACTCTAACTCCCTCTTTAGAGATAACATGTCCTAAATAGACAATTTTTCTCTTCAGAAACTCACATTTGGCCAATTTGACCTTTAACCCAGCGAACCGTAATCGCTTAAGGACTTCTTTTAACACCTTTAGATGTTCTTCAATTGTATCTGTGCATATGAGAATGTCATCCATGTACACAAACACCGACTTTCCTAACAAGCCATGAAGTACTGTGTTAACCAGTCTAGTAAATGTTATTGGGGACCTTGTAATCCAAAAGGCATCCTATTAAACTCGTAATGTCCCTTTGGTACCGAAAATGCTGTATATTTACGGCTACTCTCACAAAGGGGAACTTGTAAAACCCTTGCATAAGATCTATAGATGAATATATATTCTTGCCACCGATCTCAACAAACAAATCAGGCAAACAAGCTACTGGATATCTATCTGGGCATGTTTTTTCATTCAATTTACGAAAATCTACACAAACTCTGATACTACCGTCTTTCTTAGGAACTGCAAGCAAAGGAAAATTAAACGGAGAATTGGACGGTCTGATAATGCCTTCCGACTCCCACTTCTGAACTTCTTTTTCTACTTCTTCCCTGATCTTAAAAGGAATTCGATATGCTGGAATATATATGGGATTTGTACCCTTTTCTAGGCGGATTGAATGTTCTAAAACATCTGTAACTCCTAATTTATCTCCCTTCAAAGCAATGATATCTAGATATTCTTTCAACACTTTCTCTACTTTATCTGAATATTCAGGATAATCAACTTTAGCCAAATGTTCATGTAGAACCTGACTTCGAACTGTTGCTCCTCGTTAGGAAACATATTCCCGTCTCCACAAAAACTCACTAATTTATGCTCTTCATTAAACTCTTCAAAATCAATTACATAAGTACCCTTTGTGATATTTTTTCACTGAGTCTTGATAGCTAACTAATTCTACTGAAGTCACGCCTGCGACTGAAATTTCATTCACTGACACCGCACTCACAACGCTTTGAATTTCTCGGTTCCCTCAACAACGCACACTTGAGAAGGAAAATTTTCTCTTTCAGCGACACTTTAACTAATGTAGGAACTCATGTGGTTGCAATTCAATATCTTCCAACAAAAATCCTTTGAAAGATCTTTGAATATCTTCACT
This sequence comes from Macrobrachium rosenbergii, assembly GCF_040412425.1. Taxonomy (NCBI): domain Eukaryota; kingdom Metazoa; phylum Arthropoda; class Malacostraca; order Decapoda; family Palaemonidae; genus Macrobrachium; species Macrobrachium rosenbergii. The sequence continues at coordinate 11,458,800 of NC_089762.1, read as the reverse complement.
CTCTAATGAATGTGTTACACATGTCTCAGACTGTGTCTTAGGTTTCTCACAAGTTTTTTCCTGTGTATATATGGAACAAAACAACCCGACTCACCTATTGTAATCCCCTGAACTCCCGTAAAGAATGTTGATGTTATGTCGCATACAAGAAGGGTGTCCTAGCAAAACCATTTCACCTAAGGCTAATCCTTCTATGACCAAAAATGATTCTACTATTGTCTTTCCACCGATACAAAGCGTAAGAAATGACGAACCTAAAATATTCAGTTTCCTCGCTTGTACATCACACACTGTCTCACTAGAAGGGACTAATTTGCACTCTGGAAACCTCGAGTGAAAAAGGTCAGCATTTACTAAGTTAACTGAGCTACCAGAATCAATGAAAATATGAATTTCATTGCCATTAGAGAATCCACGCACAATCGGCCTAGGTTCTAGTGACTCTACGACCTGATTAGTCATTATCCTGTGTCTGTTTTCGAACTTATCTTGTGAAAATTCTGCTGTTCCTTTGTGTATCTAGAACTTGCATCATGTGGAATTCTCCTGTCATATCTAGAAAAACCTCCCCGGGACTTCCTGAATAATCTCTACTTCTTTGTGGCTGGGCAAAATCTCCATCCATGATCTGAAGATTTGCAAACTGAACAATATCTCACTCTGCAATTTGATTTACTATGGCCTATTTTATCACAATTAAAACAACGTATCGTTGTGACTGATCTCTCTGGAATTTTCTTCGATTCTACTCGTGCACATGTCTTCGCTGTTGCATCATTTCCCGAATGCGAGCGACTATCATTATTCTGTGGTTTGGAAACCGCAGCTGACATCTTTTGCACCTCCCTGTACAAAACTACTGTCCAGTGTCGGGCATTTTGCTAGATTTTTGTTAATCTGTGCAAACAAAAAGGATTCGTCTGTATCCTGATCAATTCTCTTATCAAAACTATCTACAATTACATCTGGGACCGACGTTAAAAGGCAAGCAAAGTGTAACAATCTTTCAAAATTATCTAAGGAGATATTATTTCCAGTTACCCATGGAGAACCTGTTATAGATTTCTTTAACTCAACTACTGCATCAAATAAATTCGCACTGTATGTGACTAGTGAATCATTGCCCTTCTTTATTTTGAGAAACTCTCGCAAATTCCGAACTGCGCATTCACGTTGAACTCCGCCATAAGTAGCTCGTAGAAATTTCTGCAGTTCATTCCAAGTTTTACACCTTCTGAACCCGAAACTGCGTGCTCGTTTCCCAATATCTCCTTTATCTAAATCCAGAAATGATTTAGCCTCTGTTAAAGCTTCAGCGCCATTCGTAATTTTCTTGGAATTCAGATAATTGTTCACTGACTCAATGAAAGTTTCTATATTTTGGGTTGGCTTCCCGTCAACTAGCCCTTTAAAATTTGTAATTCCCGCACAAATGTTCGTCACTTTATGCACCACAATTGATTGGGATGTGCTTGCTGCATCGTCCGGCATTTTGTGAGTAATCACACGCCCTGAGCGTAACAACATAAAAAGAGAAACCAAAAAGAACACTAGAGAAAGGCACAAGTTACCCCCTCTAAAAGAAGAACAGAAAACGGCGTTCTGCGCAACTTACGAGAATGGGGTACTTACCAATTTTGAAACAGAAAACGAAGTACCTATCTCTCAACTTGCTAACCTGTGACGTCACCTACTCGACGGCTTAGCAAAAAAAGACACCCAGCGTGTTTCTAGTTGAATCATCACTTTGCGTAATTAACTCACAATCGCCACTATTCACACTTATTTGGGTATTTTGTTAACCCCAAAATTGCTCTAGAGATCATCCAGATCTATTTCACAACTCCCCACTCCCAGTACTCGAATAGAAACGGAAAAAAGAAGAAAGGTTCCCCGTATTTCACACGTAATCACGACCTACTCAGTCATTCAACACTGACCCGTCGCCTTAGCTCTTAGGTGAAGTCGCCTATGCCTTGGGCATCAACGTTACCAATTAGTCTATTAGCAATCTCCCAATTTCGCCATCATTAAAGACATTAAAATCATGCTTTCGCCATCATTTAAAATCAAAATCACCCGCTGCCACCATTTCATTCAAATTTCATTCTGACACGGCTGCCAACCATTTAAAATCAAAGACACCCGCTGTGCCATTTCATTCAGACACGGCTGCCACCATTTAATTCTGTAACGAGGACAGAATTAACACCTTTTTTGAAAGTGTACGTAACGTGCTCCAACGATCTTTATTCATGAAACGGAGGCGTATGAACGTTCGCTCCGCAACACTTACATCTATTTTTCTCTCTCTCTCTCTCTCTCTCTCTCTCTCTCTCTCTCTCTCTCTCTCTCTCTCTCTCTCTCTCTCCGTATCACCTCTCTCTCTCTCTCTCTCTGTGTATCGCCTCTCTCTCTCTCTCTCTCATCGTTTTCCGAAGTTCACCCACCCGAATCGCACTCATTCTCACCAAATCAATTAAATGGACCATTTAAAGAAACGCAATAGTTTCTACAAAAATAGGTTTATTATTCAAATAACCCAACAAGAAATGAATAAAACAAAGCAAAGATTAAAATGCATAATAAATGAAATATCGAGTTAGATAACTAAACTCTGAACTGCAAAACACTTCTGATTAAAGAAGTCTCACTATGGCTAATAGCCTGAAAATATCCAAACTCACACATACTCCCCAAATCAATAACTAGTCATGTCAAAAAAACAGTCTACCACATGTTATTCGAAACAGTCCACACTATCCACCGACATCTGTCCACAGACATCTGTCGGAAGAATCAAACATGATAGAAAACTCCCAAAATATATATGAAATGCAAAACACAATAATGGAAAGTGTAAAATGCATAGCCAAGATATGGCAAACGTAACATGACAAAAATAATAATATAAAAGAGGTATGAATATTCATATTAAATCTCCCACACCAGTTCAAAAGTTCATAATGATTAGAAAATCATAGTAAAAATCACAAGTTCAATTTCTCCCATAAAAACAGAGATTTCAAACTCTACCTTATCTGCCGATTTAAAGCCTGGATCCTCTCCAAAGCTACGTCTAGACAACTGCAGTTCTATCACGTTAAAGAACGATCAAACTCACTTTTAGGGCAGATTTTGGCATAATCTAGATCAAATTAACGCACGTACTCACGAATATACATAACACTTCGGAAGATCACCTGACCGGCAATATTGCTGAGGAATCAAACTATTTGCTGAACACAAAGATTTTACCTCGAGTCTCTCGACCTACTTCCATCTGACTCCATAAATTCTTTCATCACATCTTAAAGCATTGAAGCTATGAAATGCATATATGTGTCCTTTAAAATTTGTAGCGGCCATCTTTTCTGAAATATATATATATATATATATATACACATATATACATATACAGGTTGACCATCACTAATCCGGCATCATTGGGACCTAGATGCTGGGTTATTTTATTAGGCTAGAATACACAAACACAGTAGCTAAGCACCTCATCCTAGAATTAAAATATCCCATAAATCAGTACAAGTTGGTTAATAAAGAAAAGACAATTATCAAATACAGGTAGTGCTCGAAAGCTACGATAAATTAAACTTACGATATTTTGAGTTTACAATGGGTTTAGTAATTAATACTTATACAAAAATATTTAGGAAATATTTTTAGATTTCATCGGGCGCAGGCAGCAAGAGAGACCAACTCACAATAGACCAACTTTTGAAGATCTCTTTATTACATCTGCTAGTTAAAAAGTAAGCTGAATGATAAAAGTATTGTTAGTAACGTTATACTCTTGCATAAATGCAACCTATGAATTCCATAAACAACCAAACAGGAAACTGTTGTTTTACCAATAATCAAGATCCTGATAACAACTGTTTTGCTTGTATTTCAACCATCTTACGGTAATACACGATTACTGTAGTTATGTTACAAAATGACGCTTTAAAGTGTTTGATACAATAGGACTGATATATTTTTACACTATACCCTTATTCGCTTTCAAGAAAAGATTGGCAGAGAAATATACTTTATTTTTAATGATTGTTTGTACAAACAGGTCGACAGTATGGCAGTGGGGTCACCCTCAGTCCCTTGTTTATATATATATATTTTTATGTGCTTTCCTGGAGGAGGGCATGTTGGAAAATTGCCCCCTTGGTTTTTATCCTCTTGTGTAGGAACGGTTTGTCAATGAAAATTGACTAAAGTCATCAAAGCACTTGTTCCTTCGTTAAATGCCCAGACGCAAAAAATCTTTTTGTGTATTTTGTAATTTCTCTGCTGTTCTGTTTACTTTCGACTAGTTTTACCTTTTTATGTTTAGTCACTTTTTAGCCATGTACTGGGTAGGTTTGTTTTAAGATATTTTAAGAAATGTATTTTTCTTTTATTTTTTTACTTTTTTAAATTAATCTTTATAATATTGTGAGGTGACGCCCTTTTTTATTAAAGTTGTATGTGTCATTGTAGTCTTGAAAATGCAATGGATTATTAGCAATATGTCTAATACCACAATAAAAGCTGTTGATTATTTGTGTGCCTCCCGCCTGCCCTTGGTCTCTGTATATTAAGCTTCTGCCTTCATCATTGTTGTATATATATAATAGTATATATATATATATATATATATATATATATATATATATATATATATATATATTATATATATATATATATATATATATATACAGTGGTACCTGAGTCCGAACCCTAAACTAATCCGTTTCTAGAAGGAATGTCGAGATTCGATTTTTGTCTTTCAATCAATTTCTACCATAAGAAATAACTGAAAATGGATTAATCCGCTCCTGACCACCAGTCACTACTCCAACCTTGTCTTTTATACAAAACACTAAACACATTACAATTAAATAAGTTCAGAGTTAAATAACTTATTAGAAGTCTTCTTACAGTTTTAAATGCATACTTATCAAAAAAATTGGCCTACCAGTGGTAGACCGAAAACTGCAGGCTAAACTAGGCAGCCCATATGCACTCCAGAATGTACTGTAACGGGTACGACAAAAACTGTTGTTAATGATAAATACAATGAAAAACAAGCCTGGTCATTACATTAAATTAATAAAACAATATTAAAAATAAGCCGTAACTAATGTACTGTAGAGTCTGTTATAAAAATTAAGAAAACGCCTTAATTATTAACGCCGGCATCGGCAGCTTGTGGCAAGCGTTTATAATATAAACAAACCAGAGCGCCGTCCTGGTGGCATATCGCGTACTACTGTAATTACATAAACATTGTGTACATTCAGGATTGTATTAATTTATGGTAAATTCATTCAGAGTCTACTGTAAGTGCTTTTAAATTTCTGGTGGAAGAACGCCACCAACAACGCCAACTAGCGGCGCTGGGTTTGACATGAAACACTTTTGTTTACAAACATCCTATGTTTCGCCGACGGGTCGGATCGCTGGGGTCGGATTCCGGTTTGTTGTTGGGAACCGGCGCAAAGTTTACTCGCATTTCGTCGGAATCCGATTTTGTCGAAGTTTCGCACGGTCGGAGACCGAGGTTCCACTGGATATATATATATATATATATATATATATATATAAACACACACACATACAGTGAACTGGTTTAAAAGATTTAACAGGGGATGCATTCCAGACCCCCGCCGTAGCTCAAATCCGCAATACTTACAACCTCCTCTAAAAACGCTTTATACCAGTCTACCATGAAAGGTCAAACACCAAAGTATAGATACCTGTCTACCATGAAAGGTCAAACACCAAAGTATGCCTAAAAATACCAGCCTACATCAAATATACATTAAACTATTACCTTATTACTGTATTATTCTTTGAAATGATACTATTAATATAATTTCCAAGACCATCTTAAACATTTTATCGTTACATTTATACGTAGGTCCTGTATGGCTTTACAGCTGTAGGTGAAAATAATCCAGTCCCCTACGTATTCAGCCACACACATTTTCTTTCATACAGTTACAAGCCGTCCTGTTTTCTTTTCCGGGGAACCATTGGTATTTACGAATATGTACCATATTTGACGGCGTATAAGACGCACTTTTTTAATAAAAAAAAATGGCCTAAAAAATCCCCCTGCATCCTATGCACATAATGTAGGCTCAAAATTTAAGAATTTTGGCCGAAATCATACATGAAACGTCACGTAGATGTTGTAGCCTAGCCTAACATTCGGTGTTATCCTAATAACCTATTAAAAACCAAAGTTTATTGTAATTATTTATCATTATCACACTTACCATCACCGTGAATTACTAATGCTAGTATTATAATCAATATCTACGTTGTTATTATCGATATTTTCATTAAAAATGTGTTAATATCATTATCGCTCTTATACAGCGCACAACCAAGATTCCACATTTACAGAATTACAGTACGTGTGCTGCCACCTATTGGTGATTATCTCGAGAGCTTTACTACATAACAAGGCTGAAACGTAGTAAATTCCAGAGCTTGATTGCATACTTTTTATAATATATAATGGATATATATAACATATATTACCGTAGGTAACATCTTTATTAATGTTTTTGTTGATTCTGCCGGTAAGAAACAATGTTTACAAATGAATGTGTTGCAATCTATTGGTAAACCTGAGGTAGCTTTCAGCAGCAGACTAAACATTCGATCGTAGGTAAATGGCTGACTGTATAATACATATTTTGATAAATATAAATATGGTAAATAACTTTTTATTAATGTTTTTGTTGATTCTGTTGGTAAGAAACAATGTGCATATGATAACCTAATACTACAGTTTTTACTTACCAAAATCATATGAGCATAGGCTAGAAACCTTATTTTTTTTTCCTGTGTCCTGCTGAAATTGGGGGCCCTATGCAGACATGCCTTATAAGCCATCAAATACGGTAATTCACAAAAAGAGAGTGAGACAAAAAATAAAAAAAAACGTATGCACATTCTAAAAAATTTAATACTACATATATTTGTACCTGTCTACCATGAAAGGTCAAACACCAAAGTATGCCTAAAAACACCAGCCTACATCAAATATACATTAAACTATTACCTTATTACTGTATTAATCTTTGAAATGATACTGTTAATATAATTTCCAAGCCATCTTAAACATTTTATCGTTACATTTATACGTAAGTACTCTATGGCTTAGGTGAAAGTAATCCAGTCCCCCCTACGCATTCAGCCACACACATTTTCTTTCATACAGTTACAAGCCATCCCGTTTTCTTTTCGGGGGGAATCATTGGTATTTACGTATACATAATTCACAAAAAGAGAGGGAGAGACAAAAAATGAAAAAGTATGCACATTTAAAAAAAATTAATACTACTTATATATTAAGATTACTCCATACGTAAATCATACAGGTACTCATCAGCGATGAATGTTGATTAAAGATGATGATGAATTAGCTGTGCAGTGCGATGAATGACGATGATGATATGACTGCACAGCAAAGCAGAGGAGTTACAACTCATCTAAGGGTGCCTCTTCACCTTCAGGAGGTGCTTCGGGAGGCACTTCTTCATTTGATTTGGGAGGCACTACTTCAGGCTGTTGGGGAGGCATTACTCAGGAGGCACTTTTTCAGGCGATTCGAGAGGCACTACTTCGGGTGATTTGTGAGGCTTTGGGGGCCTTCATCCGCTTGATGAACATGGTGATAGGCAGCTGCTGTCGCTGCTTTTTCATGGAGGTGAGGGCTTGATTATAGGGCTCCAATGTTAAATGAAGGATGTTTGAAAACTTTAAGGAGCGTTCCATATAAGGATCACATGTTGAAACATACTCCTGCGTATCCTTGATCATTCTCTTAATGTGGGACAGACGTTCCAAAGTCAGGCTGCCCTTCTCTTCCTCCTGCTCCTCCCCTGAACCTGGTGTATCTTTTTCCTCACTGGCATACTTCGTCAGGTCTTCCAAATCCTGGTCCGTCAGGGGGTCAGAGTGAGCATCAGTGAGGGTGGTGATTTCATCCTCGGTGATGTCCTCGAAGCCTTCTCCACCTAGAATCCTCGCCAACTGGACAGCCGTATTAATGGCCGAATGTTGAATTTCTTGAGGAGAGAGGCCCCAGTAATCATGAACACACTCCAGCCACAACTTGTTCCAGCATGCGTTCAGGGTCTCCTTCTTCATATCATTCAGTGATTGGCTGATGATGGTCAGACATGTGGCAATCGTGAATTTACGCCAATATTCTTTTAGCGTAAATTCACTGTCATTGTCCATTGCATTCACAAGGTGCTGGTGGGAGTTCCTGGTATAGAGTCCCTTGAAGGCACGGATCACACCCTGGTCCATAAGCTGGAGGAGAGAGGTGCTGTTGGGAGGGAGGAACTCAAGCTGGACTCCCTTGTAATAAAGATCGAGAGGGTGGCCACCAGCATTATCCATAATCAGCAACACCTTGAACTCCATGCCCATCTTTCAGGTATTGCCTAACTTGAGGGATGAAGCTCTGATGGAACCAGTACTCTGTGAGGACTTTGGTGATCCAGGCCTTAGTGTTATGCATCCAGAACACAGGAAGCAATGCCTTGTTCTTATTCTAGAGGGCCCTAGGGTTTGCAGCCTTGTAATTGAGGCCTGGTTTAAGCACGAAACCAGCTGCGTTCCCACACATGATGAGGGTAACCCTATCCTTCTGGGCCTTGAATCCGGAGGCTTTAGCTTCGTCCTTCATAAGGTATGTCCGGGAAGGCATCTTCTTCCAGAACAGGCCAGTCTCATCCACATTGAACACCTGTTGTGGATGGTAGCCCTTCTCCTCGATGATTTTCTTGAAGGCCTCCAGATATTTTGGAGCTGCTTCAATGTCTGCAGATGCTGATTCCCTATGCAATGTAACAGACTTTAGGTGGAACCGCTTTTGAAATCTGTGGAACCACCCCTTGCTAGCCTGGAAACCTTGAGGCGCTGATGATGGTCCTGCTTGGGGCTCTTCCCCATTTCTTCTTCTGCTTGTGTAGACGCTGGTTCATCAAAGCCTAAGAATTCTAATTCGCCTTCTTCAACACCTTTCTCTGCCTGTACTACGTCATCACCTTCCATAGCAGCTGAAAACTGCTGGTAGAACTGTCGCGCTTTCTTGCGAATAATGTTGGAGTCAGGGGCACGTTCTTCTTCCGGCAGTCCTTTATCCAGATTGCCAGAGTAGATTCCATCATCACGATGGTTTTATGCCGCACTGTCGAAACTGTCTTTGCATTACCGAAGTAGCTCATACTCACAGACTTGCGTATCTCCGCCTCTTTCTTCTTGATATATATCACTGTGCTCTCATTAACATTAAAATGGTGGCCAACCGTGGCAAAACTTTTGCCCTCCTTTAACATGTGAAGAAGTTTCACCTTGTTTCACCTTCTTCTCGAGTTTCATAACAGTCTTCTTTCTTTTAGACTCATTGCCAGAGGTCTTTGAAGGAGCAGGACATTTTTTAGGAGGCATTTTAGGGCCGAATGCCGCTGATGCACAAAGATTAAGAAACCAAACGCCAAGATGCGCAATTTCACACAGTAAGAAGATGCTGCGAACTACTCACGAACTGAGAAGGATGCCGTGGATGTGGTCTCCCAGAATTCCATGTTCGATGAGAAACTTGTGAATGTTCAGCCAATCAGCGCCAAGTGAACAGCCAGTGAGCGCCAAGGAAAATGAATGTTGCTTCTGGATTGGCTGCTTTGCAGATGACAGCCAATTGTGTGTCGAGTATCATTGGTCCTGGGTACACAGCGTCCAGCATCCTGAGTTCTTTGTATTTGCAGAGAGGTGGCTTGGGTGAAGTACTTTTAAGAAAAACAAATATATGTTATTGAAATTTTGCTGTGTTTACATTAATATATTACAGTACTGTAATATTTGAAAATTAGTAAGTCGTTTTTCATCTTACAAAATGTACTTACAGTAGTCATGAATATATACTTAGTTCATACATGAAAATGCTACGTACCGCAGATGTAAACATACGTACCCTGCTATTCCTGTTGTCTTACGTATTTTAGATATGCTCTACGTAGTACCTGTACTGTACTGTACTATATATCATCCTAAAACACTTTTTGCATGTAATATTTAAAAATCATCCTACAACAATACGTTTAAGAAAATGTACGTACTGTATGCGCAGAATATCAGTGTTAGTATATGTACGCGCAATACAGTAGTACCATGCGTATACCGTAGTGGCAAATTATCGGCAAATGACCCAATATAACTCATTTCATTGCTATCTCACGTTTGTGTGTTTTGCGTGTACAGTACTATGGCTTAAGAATATTTTTTGAAATCATGCATTAAGATGTCCTCTGAATGCTCTGCTTCTTCTAAGGCCTCTGGCCAATAGCCTACAATTAATGACTGAAGAGAAGAAACTAAACATGATTGTTTTGTTAAGTCATGGAGAAGTAGCACCCCATTGCAGCATGACAATAACCCTTAAACGCTGACTGACGTATTTTACGTCGACAAAAATTGTCTGTCGGGTGCCAAGTGGACGTAAAATACGTTGACTACAAAAAGTTTTTTAAATATTAGTGGAAAAATAGTTATAGGCCTAGTTTGCAAAAAGATTTTAAATCATGTGCCTTGAGGGATGTACAAAAGTGAAAAAAAAAAAGATAATAATCATATATATATATATATATATATATATATATATATATATATATATATATATATATATATATATATATATATATATATATATATATATATATATATATGTATGTATGTATGTATGTATGTATGTATGTATATACCTATAAATATACCAGTATTTCATTATTTTTATAAAGAGTATGGATGATAAGCCAATGTAGAAACATTTGAATTAAAGCACATGGTAAAAGATGAAAAATGAAGAATAAATCATGATAAAAATGATAGAGTTCAGCCACATATGTATATGCATAAGTTTAGACATAAGTGCATAATTATTAAGTAAAATGGAGTGGTCTCCAAAATGAAGAGTAAGCTTTTTTCCTTTTTCATGTTTTTTATTTAAGTTATTTATTCATTATAGTTTATTATTATCTATATTAATATGCTGTCAAATAAATGTGAGATGATTAACCCTTAAATGCCGAGCCTCTATTTACAAAAACGTCTCCCGTATGCCGGCGGCATTCGGGAGTTAGCGCCGAAGCGGAAAAAATTTTTTTTCAAAAAATCACAGCACGCTTAGTTTTTAAGATTAAGAGTTCATTTTTGGCTCCTTTTTTTCTCATTGCCTGAAGTTTAGTATGCAACCATCAGAAATGAAAAAAATATCATTATCATATATAAATATTGAAATATATGACAGCGCAAAAAAAAATTTTCATATATAATTTTACACAAATCACGCTGTGAGCAAAACAGTTAAAGCTAACGGATTATTTTTTTTCTTTGTATTGTACACTAAATTGTGATGATTTTGGCATATAACAAGTTGTAAAACAATCAAAGCAACACAGAGAAAATATTATCACAATATGATGCATGAATCAGCAACGATGGGACGTAAAAATTTTTTTTTTTTTCAAAAATTCACCATAAATCGAAATATTGTGCTAGAGACTTCCCGTTTGTTGAAAAAATGAAGCTAATTGATTGAATATTACTAGACTGTAAGTGTCTTAGCTTACAATTGCAGTTTTCACCATTTCGTCGAGTTAAAGTTGACCGGGTCGAATTTTTTCTATTTATCGTAATTTATATGAAAATATTTCAAAACTGATAAAAGCTACAACCATGAGTTATTTTCTGTTGTATTGTACATGAAATTGCACACATTTTCATATATAAAAGTTTATGTAACGACTAATATAAAACGGTGCAAACATTACGACAACGTGATTTAAAGAATTTCCGAGATGTTCGCCGAGTTACAGCGCCAGACGTAAGGAAAATGTTTTTTAAAAATTCACCAAAATCGAAATATTTTGCTAGAGACTTCCAATTTATTGCAAAATAAAGGTAAATGATTGAATATTACTAGAATGTAAGAGTTTTAGCTTACAATTACTTTTTGACCATTTAATCGAAAACGTTAAAGTTGACCAAGGTTGAAATTTTGGCAGTTATCGTGATTTATGTGAAAATATTTCAAAAGTGATAAAGGCTACAACCATGAATTATTTTCTGTTGTATTCTACATGAAATTGCGCACATTTTCATATATAAAAGTTTATGTAACGACTAATGTAAAACGATGCAAACACTACGACAACGTGACAAAAGAATTTCTGAGATGTTCGGCAGAGTTACTAATGAGACGCGTGGGAAAATTTTTTTTTCAGAAATTCACCATAAATCAAAATATTGTGCTAGAGACTTCCAGTTTGTTGCAAAATGAAGGTACATGATTGAATATTACTAGAATGTAAGAGTTTTAGCTTATAATTGCGTTTTTTTACCATTTTGGTCGAGTTAAAGTTGACCGAAGGTTGAAATTTTGGCAATTATCGTGATTTTATGAAAATATTTCAAAACTGATAAAAGCTACAACCATGAGTTATTTTCTGTTGTATTCTACATGAAATTGCGCACATTTCCATATATAAAGCTTTATGTAACGACTAATATAAAACGGTGCAAACATTACGACAACGTGACGAAAGAATTTCTGGCGCGGACGTAAGGAAAAAGTTTTTTTCAAAAATTCATCATAAATCGAAATATTGTGCTAGAGACTTCCAATTTGTTGCAAAATGAAGGTAAATGATGGAATATTACTAGAACGTAAGAGTTTTAGCTTACAATTGCGTTTTTTTACCATTTCGGTCGAGTCAAAGTTGACCGAAGGTTGAAATTTTGGCAGTTATCGTGGTTTATATGAAAATATTTCCAAACTGATAAAAGCTACAACCATGGGTTGTATTTTGTTGTATTTTACATGAAATTGCACACATTTTCATATATAAAACTTTACGTAACGGCTAATATAAAACAGTGCAAAACTTACGACAAAATGACGAAAGAATTTCTGAAATTTTCTGCCGAGTTACCGCGCGGACGTAAGGAAAAAGTTTTTTTCAAAAATTCACCATAAATCAAAATATTGTGCAAGAGACTTCCAATTTGTTGCAAAATGAAGGTAAATGATTGAATATTACTAGAATGTAAGAGTTTTAGCTTACAATTGCGTTTTTCGACCATTTCGGTCGAGTCAAAGTTGACCGAAGGTTGAAATTTTTTGTAGTCGACGTACGGTACGTCCACTTGGCACCCAACAGACAATTTTAGTCGACGTATGATACGTCCAGTAGGCTTTTAAGGGGTAAGATCATCAGTAATAAAATAGTGGGACAATTAATACCATAAGTTCACTAACACATTTTGTTTTCAACAAAAACATTCTGTAAAACACAAAAATATACTTGATCAAAATGATTGTAAAATTCAATTAGTGAGCTTTAACGATATGTATGAATTAGTGAACTTTAACGATATGTATGAATTAGTGAAGTTTAACGATATGTAAGACTATAAAATATATTTCATCATATTGATCTTGGAGAGGGTTGTTTTTATTGTTACTAATGCCATCATCAGTTTGCAGTCGTAAATCTGAGGACAGTCCAGGAATAGGATTCGCAAGTGATGACGCTTCACTACAACAGACTGTCATGCGATATTTCATACCACGATATTCAAGTTAAAATTACTGTTGAATTCATGTTTTCGTGAAAAAACAATTGTATAAAGCAAATCATTGAGTAATTTTTGCCATCAGCAGTCAAATAATCACGATCGTGGCAATGTTCAAACTAAGTGCCATCACGACATATGTTGCTACTGATCAAAGAAACAGTGCCATTAGTAAACATGCTAGAGAATGCTTTTATCCAATTCAGTGGTCTCAAGCAAGAGTCTTGTTTAGAAACAATAATTTTATAGAAAGAAATCTAATAGAAATGGCATGTATTCAATATAGTGAAAACAATAACTTCAATGGCAGCATAGGCTTATTCAAGACAGACCCGCTATTTCTACTTATCATGAAAAACCAGTACAAATTATGTAATATATTGACTTAGGTATTCACTTAATTACCTGTTTAGTCTCATTAGACTGTTAACCTTTTTGTGTTGGATGAACTATATACTAGACAATTTATATTTTATATTATCCTGTAACAGTTGTAAGCACCGTTAACCATTTGTAGTTGCTTATGTTTTATGTAAGTCTTGAAGTCAAATGTAAACATATGTCCGGTATATGTTTTTCTTAAACTGATTAGTCAATAAAGTTCCCCGGAAGAGGCCTGATGGAAGGCGAAACTATTGGGACAAATTAAGAACTCTATTTCCTTTTTCCTCTGGCTTCTCCTTCATTTTCATTGTCATTGGCTAGCAGATCTCCATGGTAACCAGCCAGCCAGTCAGGTTTTAGCTGTATTCTGTCTGAGAAAGAACTTTTGCTCAGAGAAGCTGATGATGACAGTGCATATGTTTTGAATACAAAATGTAGTTTTTGATATTGTATGTATTTTACTGGTTACATGAAAAATAGATTGAATTCCTTCTCATTACTTTGAGTGCAGAATTGTTGGTTGAGAGATTCTTCAGCAACAATATATATATATATACAATCATGAAGCTACAAATGTCGCTTAATATCGAATTCACGCTACCTCAGGATATCTCTGTTGGAGAATTGTCGCCGAAGGGGAATTTATATAAGTGATAAATGAATTGGAATTGTTGGGACACGAACCCGTGACACTAAAACCTATTCAGCGACTCCAGTGGACGTAAACCATTGAGCCATCAAGAGGTATAAGTCTTTTGCCGAGATGTTGTACTGCTTTTACCCGTCGTGAGCGGGAAATGTACTAGCCTCGCAATGACCCACCCCCACCATGACAGTTCATTGGCACGCTTGGAACACGCAGCTCTGATTATGAAATTTTTATCACACCGTGATTTATATACAATCATGAAGCTACAAATGTCGCTCAATATCGAATTCACGCTACCTCAGAATATCTCCGTTGGAGAATTGTCAAGAAGGAATTTATATAAGTGATAAATGAATTGGAATCGCTGGGACACGAACCCGTGACACGAACCCGTGACACGAAAACCTATTCAGCGACTCCAGTGGACGTAAACCATTGAGCCATCAAGAGAGGTATAAGTCTTTTGCCGAGATGTTGTACTGCTTTTACCCGTCGTGAGCGGGGAAATGTACTAGCCTCGGCAATGACCCACCTCCGCCATGACAGTTCATTGGTACGTTTGGAAAACGCCAGTTCTTATTATGAAATTTTTATCACACCGTGATTTATATACAATCATGAAGCTACAAACGTCTCGTAATATCAAATTCACGCTACCTCTGGATATCTCCGTTGGAGAATTGTCGCTGAAGGGGAATTTATATAAGTGATAAATGAATTGGAATCGTCGGGACACGAACCCGTGACACGAAAACCTATTCAGCGACTCCAGTGGACGTAAACCATTGAGCCATCAAGAGAGGTATAAGTCTTTTGCCGAGATGTTGTAGCTTTGGATCTATCGGCTTCGCAGATACAAGCATATCCAAAAAAGCCCGAAGAATTAGCGAAGTTAAGAGGGCATTGTGGCTATTAGAATTACATATGTGTCTGGTAAAAGTGACCAGTAGATTCTGCATATATATTTCAGCCTAAAAGCAGTAAAAACGATTGCCCACTTGGCTACGATGGTGAGGATGGGTCTATTCCAGCTCTAATAAATATATCTGAAAACGACAGGTATATATATATGTACGAGAGGTGATAGACTTTTATCCTTCTCGTGGTCAGGTTGGCAACATGACCTCCTTGTGATTAAGGTAACTCGGGTTAGATTCCCGCAGCCGGCCGTCTGGGCTCTTCAATTTCTTCCCTTTGGATCTATCGGCCAGAGTTACAAGCATATCCAAAAAAGCGCAAAGAATTAGCGAAGTTAAGAGGGCATTGTGGCTATTAGAATTACATATGTGTCTGGTAAAAGTGACCAGTAGATTCTGCATATATATTTCAGCCTAAAAGCAATAAAAACGATTGCCCACTTGGCTACGATGGTGAGGATGGGTCTATTCCAGCTCTAATAAATATATCTGAAAACGACAGGTATATATATGTATGAGAGGTGATAGACTTTTATCCCTCTTGTGGTCAGGTTGGCAACGTGACCTCCTTGTGATTAAGGTAACTCTGGTTCGATTCCATGCAGCCGGCCGTCACAGGCTCTTCAATTTCTTCCCTTTGGATCTATTGGCTCAGAGTTACAAGCATATCCAAAAAAGCGCAAGAATTAGCTAAGTTAAGAGGGCATTGTGGCTATTAGAATTACATATGTGTCTGGTAAAGTGACCAGTAGATTCTGCATATTATATATATATATATACAGGCAGTCCCCGGTTTACTGACGGTTCCGCTTCACGACGTTCGAGTTACTGACGCTTTTCAAATATATTCATCAGAAATTATTTCCCGCTTACGACGCATGTTCCGGGGTTACGACGCGTCGTACTCGATCCGACGGAAGAAATATGGCCCCAAAATGGCAGAATAATCATAATTTGAAGGTTTTTGTGATGTAAAACTCAATAATAATGCAGTTTACATCGTTTTCAATGCACCCAGAGCATTAAAAGTAAGGTTTTCTTATGATTTTTGACGATTTTCGACGATTTTCCGCTTACGGCGATTTTCGGTTACGACGCTGCAAGAAGAACGGAACCTCAAGTAAACCGGGGACCGCTATATATATATATATATATATATATATATATATTATATATATATATATATATGTATATATATATAATATATATATATATATATATATATAATATATATATATATATATATAATATATATATATATATATAATATATATATATATATATATATATATATATATATATATATATATATATATATATATATATATATATATAATATATATATATATATAATATATATATATATATATATATATATATAATATATATATATATATAATATATATATATATATATATATATATATATATATATATATATATATATATATATATATATATATATATATATATATATATATATATATATATATATATATATATATATATATATATATATATATATATATATGTTCTCTTTAATCTCTCGAGATAGAATTACGCTGCATAAAGTGAACTGGCAATTCTCTCTCTCTCTCTCTCTCTCTCTCTCTCTCTCTCTCTCTCTCTCTCTCTGTCTCTCTCATGTCATTTGCCATATAAACACATAGAATTATGCTGCATAGAGGAACTGGCAATTATCTCTCTCTCTCTCTCTCTCTCTCTCTCTCTCTCTCTCTCTCTCTCGTCATTTGCCATGCCACGTAAACACAAGTATTGTTCAGTAACTCGGCTTTTGTCTTCGTAAAGTTTACCTTTGTCATGTCTTTTCTTTCCTAAAAAACATACAAAGCATCGTACTGTAGCTACCAGTCGAGCAGCAGATAGGTAAAACTGTTAATGCTCAGTGATTGGCTACAATACTTCTACTGTTCCAGACAATATCGTTTCTTAATGACGGTACGTACTGTGTGCAAGTTAAATTCGTTACAAGTTAAAAGCATTTCAGTTCAGTACAGTATAAATACAGAACAGTATATATAAAATAAAAATATAAATGAAGTATTTTATTTACCTTTAATAAATAAAAAGGAAAAGGTACTCAACAAGCGGAGGGACAGTAACCATCGTAAATCGTGGTCGAACATTACTATTTTAAATCGGCTGACCCTCTTAGTTGTCCGTCTTATCCGATATTCGGGTTAATGAGGGTTGACTGTATTGTAACTTTTTAATTTATCCGTCTCTCGGCAATGAACTTATCACTCCTATAAGCATACGTAGAAGTGTATTTCTAAAAATGGCTGTATCTGTACGTAAACCTTATGTCCTTGGCGCCAGTATCCCAGTGTCTCTCAAAGCATTTTTTTTTACTTCTTTTATTAAGGTTTACACTATGTCTTTTGTTGGGGTTATTATTTTAAAAAGTGTTACAACACTCCCTGAGTGCCCGAACCTAACTCCCCTAAAAATTTACTCCACAAGAAAACCAAGAATTTTTGGGAATGGGCAAACGCTTCCCATACCAAGCCTTAAGACTCATGCTGTTAGCCGGCCAAGTTCGTACAGGAATTCGAACCTACATCTTACGAGACAAAATTAAAATCAAACAAACCAATTCCCTGCGAACAAAGCATGTCCTACGAGGTGAACCAAAAAAACCCCCAACCTTCACTCTATAGCGGCCCAAGTCCGTGCGTGAAACAAAATCCAACTTACGTCTTTCAAGACACCTTGAAATTTGAGTCTTTCGAGATGTCCTGAGTCTTCGAGACACCTTGAGTCTTTCAGACCCTCCTAAGTCTTTTGAGACACCGTACGTCTGAGTCTTTCGAGACACCTTGAGTCTTTCAGACCCTCCTAAGTCCTTTGAGACACCCTACGTCTGAGTCTTTCGAGACACCTTGGGTCGTTGGAGACACCTTGAGTCTTTTGAGACACCCTGAAATTTTAGTCTTTTTAGATACCTGAGTTTTTCAAGATACTTTCAATCTTTCAGACCCCCTGAGTCTTTTGAGACACCCTGAGTCTTTCAGGACACCCTGAGTCTTTTGAGATACTGAGTTTTTCAAGACACCCTTATTCTTTTCCTGACAACAAGAGTCTTTCGAGACACCCTGAATTTTGAGTCTTTTCAGATGCCCTAAGTCTTTCGAGGCATCCTGAAATTTGAGTCTTTTCAGACATGTTGATTACCTAAAGGGTCACGCTCATATAAGCATTATCTCGAGATGTTTACGACGTCCAGAGTCCAGCAAAATGAGGACTTCAAGTTCTACATGTCCGCTGGAAAGGACATGGGACTGTCAGGACTAACCCCGAAGGATTGGGTCCAAGAGAGAGTAGATGATGATGAACATCATCATCCTGGTGCCATATCCCCAAGGACGTCGGCAATCATGGCTCGCCACTCCTCTCTATTTCCGGCTCTCTGCAGCAGCTGAGCTGCAGGCATTCTTCCTCCAGTCATTCTCACCAATCCATCCATATATTTTTGTCTAGGTCTTCCTCTCGGCCTCCTTCCATTGATTTTACCAGTGAGAGAGAGATGTTCTAGTTCTTGTTTTCTCACTATGTGACCCACAAACTGCATTTGTCTACCTCTCACTGAAGCCAAAAGTTCTCTCTCAACACCTACTCTCTCTAATACCTCCTCAGTAGTTTTCCCTTCTATCCATGATATTTTCAGCATCCTTCTCCAAAACCACATTTCTGCAGCCTGTAACCTCTCCTCGTCTGCCTTCCTTAAAATCCAAGTTTCACAGCCATACAACAATACAGACCAAACAAAACATTTCACAAACCTCCTCCTTAGATTCATAGATATTTTGGAGTTGGTGACTAATTTCTTGATCTTACCAAATGCATCTTTTGCCATGGATATTCTCTTCCTGATCTCTTTTTTGCATTTTCCATCACTTGTGACAGTGCATCATAAATAATTAAAACTATCGGTTTGTTTAACTGTTTCAGCATTAATTCTTATATCTGTTCTTGGGGGATTTCATCTTTGGAGATAACCATAACTTCTGTTTTCTTAATATTTATTGACAGACCTCTTTCTCTGCTTGACTGGTGTAAAGTACTGATTAAAGCTTGAAGTTTATCATGAGAGAGTGCAACAAGTGTTGTATCATCAGCATATATGATATTATTAATATTGACTCCTCCAACCTTAATTCCTTCCATTTCTCTTCAGATCTCATTATCATTTCGCTATATAAATTGAAGAGATCAGGTGATAACACACAACCCTGTCTTACACCTCTCTTGATGTGGTGAGCCTGTGATTCATCATTTTCTACTTTCACTGATGCCTCTTGATTCCAATATGAAATTCTTTATCAATCTTAGATCTTTCCCATAGATATTTATCTGTTCCAATATCCTTATCAGGTCTACATGTCTAACCCGATCAAAAGCCTTTTCATAGTCAACAAAACAAACATATAGACCCTTTTTCACTTCTCTTGCTCTCTCCATCAACATTCTCAAAATAAAAATTGCATTTCTTGTCCCTTTATCTCTCATAAAACCACATTGTTCATTGCCAATCTCTGGGAGTATCTTATTTCTTATTCTATTCAAAACAATCCTTAATATTATTTTTGTGATCTGACTCATGAAATGCATATGTACAAGGTGTTACTGTATAGTCCTTTCAATGAGTTCAAGCACCACAAATTTAATTCTCAAGAATTTGTTGGACAGTGTTACGGTTATAATGAGTTTATATGTATTTTTCGATTGATTGTTAGGTGGGCTTTTACACTTGTTTTGATGTTACGTTTTCTTGCTTAGAAGTTGATGCGTGTTACAATTTACAGTACAGGCAGTCCCCGGTTATTGGCGGGGTTCCGTTCTAAGGGTGTGATGATAACCAAAAATCGGCGATTTTCGGGCTTATTGGCACCGAAAAGCGCCAATTTTCGGTTATCGGCACCTCTGTTAGGTATGTATTGGCGCCAATGCCCAATTATCAGTGCCGCTAAGCGAAAATCGGCAATTTTTAGCGCCGAAAGTTGCCGATTTTCGTCGCTACACAAGCCCCATTAACCGAGCCCGCCGTTAACTGGGGACTGCTTGTAAGCATTTTTTTTTTGCTATGTAATATTATCTTTTAAGGTTTTAGTATTGTAGGTTTTAAAAATTGGTAATAAATTAACAGTTCAATATTGAGGAAACTAGGCACTGAAGTAAAAAATGAAATGCTATTTGAAAATAGGGTGTCCTGGAATTAGGTTTCATATTTTTGTATGTTTGCAGGTATTTGAAGATCTTCCTGAACGACTTTTTGGTCCACATGATGTACCAGTGGATATTATTGTTACACCCACTGAAGTATTTAACGTTAGCCACCGGCTATCCAAACCTGAAGGCATTTATTGGCATTTACTTACTCCTGAGAAGTTCAAACAGGTTCCCATTTTAAGGGTACTTAGGGATCAAGAGCAAGAGTAAGTACATCATCTAGATATTTACAAATGTTTCAACAATTTTTTGTGTGGCTTTGTTGATTAACTATATAGACTGTCTGATTTCTGTGCCATGGAAATTATTTGTCTTGTTGCTACACAATATACAAACTTGTCTTTACGTAAGAAATATGCTTCATCTCAGTTGGAAATGGCCGTTTACCTTTTAAACCAGGTGATTAGGTAGTTCATTACAGAGCCCCGGGTGGGAGTCCCGTTCACCCAACTGGTAAGCATGGTTTCGGCCGTCACGCTATGAGGAGCTGTTTGCGTACCCTCTTCCCTGCCTGCATTTTTGCTTTGTTTACTTCATTCCTGGTGGGATGGTTGCTTGTTTGTTTCTTGGATATATGTATTTGCTTTGTGTGTTTGTGAATTGACATCATGCAAACCCATGAATCACGTGTTAATCCTGTCGAGCAGAAGGCCAGTTCCCAGTGTCTGCCCAGTTACTGCCTCTAGACCCTGTAACTGTTACCATTCTACCTTGGATGTTGATCCTCATGTCCTCTGTACAAGTTGCAGGGGGCATGACTGTAACCCTGATTCTGTGTCTGACGAATGCCATGGCTGGTCCCTGTGCAATGGGTGAAGTTCTCGCAGAGGAGGAAATGCAAGAAATAGTCCTCCAAGGTGGCGTCCAGTGGTAACATGCCATCGACCACGCCAGTGGTTGCCAATCCTTCTGGTTCTTTCCTTCCCCTTTGCTGTCACTCCTATGGGAGAGATCTTCCCTTTGTCATCTTTGCTTGTTTCGTCATGTGGAAGTCAGCATTGGGGGCCTGGTGACCAGGACGACCTCTGCTTTATAGTCCGCTCACTCGGGGGGTGGGGGGGGAGGAGAATCTCCCTCTGAGCGAGGGGAGACTGCCAACCCCAGCTGACTTGTCTTTCAGGAGTGGAGGAGAACAAGGAACTCTGGGAGACTTGGCATTCTCTGGGCCTCCTGGGTGTTCCCTTGGTCTGAAGGCTTCCCTTGCTCCTGCAGTGTCCTCTATGACTCACTGCTGTAACAGTGACCACATCAGCTGTTACAATGTCTGCCATGGCTTTGTTGTCGATCACTGTGATGACTCATATTCCTCCTTTTGTGACCCCTGCTGTAGTGGACAAGACGTCACCTCATGCTCCTGCTATGGACTACCCTACGGTAGACCATCCTTCTGGTGTTGCTTCTGCTCCCCATTCCAGTGGGAATCGGCTCCTCCATGCCATCCTGAAGAAGGTGTCCAAGAAGAAGTCGAAGGAGAGGAGTTGGAAGGTATCATCTTCATTGTCTTCTTTGTCGTCTGCTGCCACCTCCTCCTCTTCTTCTTCTTCTTCTTCTTCTTCCAAAGCTCACCAGCAGAGGAAGAAGGTAGCTTCTCCTGCTTGGAAGAAGTCCTGTCATGGGTCTTCGGAAGGGTTGCCTCCCTCCACAGGGGAGGCAGAGGGATCTCTCGCTGGCTCTCCCTGGTCTTTGGACATGGGGGCCATGTCACCTATCTCACAGACCCCGTGACTTGGGAGCATTAAGTGCGCAGACCTCCAAGGGGACTCGTGTACATGAAACTACTTCCGGGAAGTCACCTTCCAGGACTGGTACAGTGCCTACCTCTACCTGTGTCTCTTCAGACACTCGGGTAGAGGAGGCAACTGCTGAACGTACAGTATGTGATTCAGGAGCTCCTAGTGCACTGGCCTCCAAGGAGGACCGTGTCACTCTGGGTACTCGGATTTTGACTAAACTACGAGTCACCTATACCAGCACTGTGTTTTAGTCGGCTTCATAGACTGGTTCAGGCTCTGTGCAAGAGAAGGTGAATAAGCTTGCAGGTGCTGCCTCACCCCCTGCCAGTGCTCACCTGAGTATGCAGCCATGGTCTTGTACAGGTACAGCTGACTCAAGAGTCCGCACACCTGGAGAAGCTTTGGTGAGGTCCCTCCTACACAATCTTCTCAAAGAAGACAGAAGCACGTCGGGAGGACATCCTGAGCTCATACCTGAGAGTGTGCAATCGCTCTCTGTGGGTCAGCCCTCGCTCACATTTGCACGAACGGGCCCGCTCACCTAGCGACAACTTGCACATGTTCAAGTAAGCCCGTTCGCTCTCCTTGGCACAGCTCCCCTCATGTCCACGTGCACGGGGTCGTTCTTCTAGACCCATGCATCCATCGCCACTGTGGGTTGGCAGTCGCACATGGCTTTCCTCTCCTACCAGGACTTCTGCTTCTGATAGGACAGAGAAGAGTGCTCGATCCCTCTCACCTGTCCCGTCAACCTCCTGGGGTTCTACTGGGAGGTGTGAGCTGGACGAAAAGGTCTGCGATTGGGATGCTTCTCTCCACACAGCCCTACCATGAATGCTTGCATTCAGGGTTCGGTCCTCGGATCAACCTGTTCTTATGCCCAAGTGGTTGAGCAGAGATCTGGGGGTTCTGCTGAGGTTCTCCCTCCTGCAAGGAGAGTAGATTTGGAGGAATGTGTCCTGGAAGGACACCCTGAGACAAAGCGGACCTTTGCAGAGGTCATGAGGCTGCTCTGTCAGCACAATGATCTCGGGGAAGGGGCCATGGCCACACCAGTGGATCGTCCATCTCGCCTTGAAGGTTACTGTGGGCCGAAGAAGGTACCCAAGGTTTCAGTGGGCTCGCCATGGTCCATGCTTACTGAAGGGTTTTTGGAGCAGGTGAACTTTCTGGTATCTGGGCAGGAGAGTTCTCTTCACTCTAAACGCTCAGATAAGCTACTTCCTCCTGCTCTGGCTCAACAGAAGCGATACTACACGCCCTTGGAAGAGTAATTGACGACGAAGCAGGTTGATCTGGACTTGGTTCGCCTAGGTCTGGGTTTGACACCGCATCAGCTTGGTGTGGAGTCACCCTTACACAGCAAGAAGCAGCAAACCTGGAATCGACTGCCATGGCAGCATTCCAGGTAGTCTCTTGGCTGGACCTGTGGTCGTTCACAGTGTCCAAGG
The DNA here is from genome assembly GCF_040412425.1 of Macrobrachium rosenbergii. Lineage (NCBI taxonomy): Eukaryota > Metazoa > Arthropoda > Malacostraca > Decapoda > Palaemonidae > Macrobrachium > Macrobrachium rosenbergii. The sequence continues at coordinate 11,434,764 of NC_089762.1, read as the reverse complement.
TCACTGCCTTCTCGGCTTCCATAACCCCAGGGTAGGATTCCACCTTTGGGAGACTGCCGGCCTGGAGGTAGGGCTATTACCTACCTGGCCCACCAGACGGCGAACCTGTGGGCAGACATGGTATTAATGAAGAGAGGAGAGATGCCATCCTGACTTGGATATCCAAGTTTGTAGGCCTGGAATCAGCATTGGTTCTATGAAATGGATTGTTGCTGGGATCTGCCTCTCTCTTCCTCGAGAATAGGTAGATTAGGTAGATGCTGCAGTGGAAAAGCGTCAAGTTGAGGTTAATAACCAACTTGTTCGCCAGGCAGTGGCTAAGACTTCTGGGCCTTTGTGTGCCATTGGGGCCCGACCCTTGGGTCAGGCTAGCACTTCCTCTACAGGCCCTAAGAAGTCCCAGGCTCTTAAGGGTTCCCTGTGGAACACCCAGCTTTCTTTTGCCCCCGGCAAGAAAGGTGTTCAGTCTCACCCCTTTCAACCCTCCTTCCAGTCTGGAAAAGGGGGCAAGGGCAAGAAGTAGAGAGGAGGAAGCTTGTGCCAGCATTCCCCTCCACATGCTGCAGTTGGTGGGGGTTTGCCTGTCAAGCCATTGGGCAATATGGCAGCTATATGGAGCCAGAACCTGGGTAGTAATGTCCTTCGGGAGGGCTGTCTACTTCCTTTCGAGTCTTGACCACCCCTCACCAACAATCCGGTCCATCTCCAATTGTATGTTCATGGCACACAGAAGGAAAGGACCCTGCCCTTTGGGTGGAGGTAGAAGTGATGCTGAAGAAAGGCACTGTGGAAGTCGTGACAGATCGGTTCCCATGCTTTTACAGCTGAGTCTCTCGCTTGGAGAAAGCAAAGGGGCATTGTAGACCGGTCATAGATCTCTCTCCCTTGAACCGATTCATTCGCAAGACTCTGTTCATGATGGATATGACACACTCAGAGCTGACATTGGGCCTGAAGGATGCCTATTTTCAAATATCCATCCATCCGTCCTCTCGCGAGTACTTACGCTTTATCCTCGGGGAGACGGTACTCCAGTTCAGGGCACTCTGTTTCAGGCTCTCAGCCGCTTCCCAGGTGTTCACGTGAGCGTTTGCCCTTGTGTCAGGTTGGACCCATTTGCATGGGATACGTCTGCTGAGGTACCTTGACGATTGGCTTGTCCTGGCGAGCTAGCGATCACAGTTGCTCCAGGACAGAGATCACCTCCGAATTTTTCCGCGACCTGGGGGTTGTGGTAAATATCGAGAAGTCCCATCTCATACCCAAACAGAGGATAAAGTACCTGGGCATGCTGATAGATATGGCAGCAGTGAGAGCCTTCCCATCAGACTCTAGTAGCAGGAGGTTCAGGAAGGCAGCACAGTTGTTCCTGTCTCGGCAGGAGCAATCAGCTTGGCAGTGGCAGGTCGTTCTGAGCCACATGTTGTCCTTGGAGAAGTTGGTCCCTCATGGGCAGCTTCACCTATGTCCCCTTCAGTGGAGAATGAAGGAGTTCTGGTCTCCAGCATGGGACTTCCCATCCCTTCCCATTCCTCTCTCGGAAAAAGTGAAACAGGACTGAGCTTGGTGGCTAGATGACAGGAACCTCGTAATAGGAATGTCTCTGCACACACACACACACACACACACCCCGAGATGCCTCTCTTCTCAGATGCTTTGAGTGAGGGATGGAGCGCACACCTGGAGGAGTTGCTGGTTTCAGGTGTGTGGAGCTGAAGTGACAAGCACCTTCACATTAATATCCTGGAGTTCAAGGCAACCTTCCTGGCTCTTCAAGAGTTTCAGGATTGAGTGATGAGACATGGTGTTGATAAGTGACAACACCATAGTAGTGGCATATGTCAACAAGCAGAGGTGGCCTAGTGTCTCTTCCACTACACCTGTTGATGCTGCATGCACACGAGTGGGAGGTAGCACACTTGCTAGAGCTGTCAGCCAGATACATTCCAGGCAAGAGGAAAATAGTGGCAGACAAGCCAGTCACCAGGGTCAAATGATAGGGACAGAGTGGTCCCATCACACAGACATCATGGAAAGGCTGTTTGACCTTTGGGGTCTAACATCGATCGACCTGTTTGCCACTCGGCACAACAGAAAACTACAGGTGTTTTGTTCTGTTGTGCCAGACCCATGGGCAACAGCAGAGGAACGCCTTCCAACACCCATGGTACAACGTGGATGCATACTCCTTTCCTACATTTTGTCTGATTCATAGGGTGATCAACAGGGCAGTGATCACCCTGAATCTCAGAATGACCCTTATGGCTCCCAGGTGGCCACATGCCGTGTGGTATCTGAACCTGCTAGCTATGGTCTCTGAGGCAACCAAGAGAGAGTCCCCCCTGGCACAACCTTCTGTGTCAACCGCATGTAAAATGGTACCATAAGTCAGTGGAGTCTCTTTCACTTTAAGGCTGGAGACTATTCAGCGACAGAGATATCTGGATACTTTCATCAATCCTCTGCGCTTCTCACCATCTCTGATGTAAAGGGCTATACTGAATGGCTGCCCTGGGTCTAGTCCTATACCTGAAGGGTGTAGATATCTCCTCCTCGCTGGAGATTTCCCTGCTGATTCAAAGCTGTGAAAGGTCTTGCCCTCCCTGGGAACTCAGGCCCCTGAGTGGGATGTGACTCTCGTTCTGAGGAGCCTGACTGGTGCACCACATGAGCCTCTAGGAGAGTCTTCAGACAGGGATCTGACCCTCAAGACCATTTTCTTGCTTGCCCTGGCATCGGCAAAGAGAGTAGACAAAACTCATAGTCTTTCCTTTGACACTAAACACTCTAGGGGATGGGAATCAGTGACACTCATTTTCATCCCAGATTTCATATTGAAGACTCAGAATCCATCAGTCTGTAACACTAGGTTTGAGTCCTTTACGATCCTCCTCCCTAATGATCCAGACGAGATGCTACTGTGTCCTGTTAGTGCTGCAGTACTACCTCAAGAGGACTCGACATCTCCAGCCTGAGTGTTGACGACTCTCTGTTAGTACTGGCTTGACCAAGAAAGAGGTGTCCAAGAACACTATCTCTTTCTGGCTTCGTGAGATGATCAAACAGGCTTACTCTGTGGATGGCAAGGAGAACACCAGTACATTCCGAGTGAGAGGCCACAAAGTCAGGGCCATTGGTCCGTCCCTCGCATTCAGGAAGAATCTGTCTGTTCCTGGGGTGTGGTCGCACCAGACCACCTTCACTTCCTTCTACCTTTGGGACGTTGCCCACAAGTCCTTGGACACTTTCCTTGGGTCCAGTGGTCGCTGCTCAACAAGTTGTGTAGCATACCCGGCTCCTCTAAGAGGACAGGTAGTATATCGCCTAAGGTGTTTGGTTCTGAAAGAGATAATCGGTACGTGTGAGTGACTGGCCTCCCTCCCTTTCTCTTTCCTCAACTTTCTTTTCCCTTCGGGCAGAGGTTAGCTTAGCGAGCTGTCACATACTGGAACTGGCGTTGATGCAGGTGAGCTTTACCATCAAGTATCCATTCTAATATCTGTGTAATACAGTCGACCCCCATTCGCGTTCAGGATTCACAGCTTCATGTATTCGTGAATTTTTCTATGGAACGTATCCCCAAATTATTTGTGGAAAATTCGGTAATTTACAATTTTTTCGTCAAGAAATATTCGCTAATTACTGTATTTTCATGTTATTTTCATGAGCAAATATGTTTATGGTAAAAAATGATTTACTAATTTTCAAATATTAACCCTTGAACGCCGAAGCCCTATTTACAAAAACGTCTCCCGTATGCCGGCGGCGTTCGGTGAGTTAGCGCCGAAGCGGAAAAAAAGTTTCTTTCAAAAAATCACAGCACGCTTAGTTTTTAAGATTAAGAGTTCATTTTTGGCTCATTTTTTTTTGTCATTGCCTGAAGTTTAGTATGCAACCATCAGAAATGAAAAAAAATATCATTATCATATATAAATATTGGAATATATGACTGAAAAAAAAAAAAAACTTATATAATTGTATACAAATCACGCTGTAAGCAAAACGGTTAAAGCTAATGAGTTAATTTTTTTTAGTTGTATTGTACACTAAATTGCGATGATTTTGGTATTTAACAAATTTTAAAAAGATCAAAGCAACACAGAGAAAATATTATCACAAAATGATGCATGAATTCGTAATGTGCAGACGTAAAAAAATGTTTTTTTCAAAAATTCACCATAAATCGAAATATTGTGCTAGAGACTTTCAGTTTGTTGAAAAATGAAGCTAATTGATTGAATATTACTAGACTGTAAGTGTTTTAGCTTACAATTGCAGTTTTCGACCATTTCGGTCGAGTTAAAGTTGACCGAAAGTCGAATTTTTTCTATTTATCGTGATTTATATGGAAATATTTCAAAACTGATGAAAGCTACAACCATGAGTTATTTTTTGTTGTATTGTACATGAAATTGCGCACATTTTCATATATAAAACTTTATGTAACGACTAATATAAAGCGGTGCAAATATTATGACAACAAGACGAAAGAAATTCTGAGATGTTCGGCCGAGTTACCGCGCAGACGTAAGGAAAATGTTTTTTTTTTTTAAATTCACCATAAATCGAAATATTGTGCTAGAGACTTCCAATTTATTGCAAAATGAAGTTAAACAATTGAATATTACTAGAATGTAAGAGTTTTAGCTTACAATTGCGTTTTTTGACCATTTCGGTCGAGTTAAAAGTTGACCGAAGGTTGAAATTTTGGCAGTTATCGTGATTTATGTGAAAATATTTCAAAACTGATAAAAGCTACAACAATGAGCTATTTTCTGTTGTATTCTACATGAAGTTGCGCACATTTTCATATATAAAAGTTTATGTAAAGACTAATGTAAAACGATGCAAACATTACGACAGCATGACGAAAGAATTTCTGAGATGTTCGGCCGAGTTACCGCGGGCAGACGTAAGGAAAAAGTTTTTTTTTTCAGATATTCACCATAAATCGAAATATTGTGCTAGAGACTTCCAGTTTGTTGCAAAATGAAGGTACATGATTGAATATTACTAGAATGTAAGAGTTTTAGCTTATAATCGCGTTTTTTTACCATTTCGGTCGAGTTAAAGTTGACCGAAGGTTGAAATTTTGGCAGTTATCGTGATTTATATGAAATATTTCAAAACTGATAAAAGCTACAACCATGAGTTATTTTCTGTTGTATTCTACATGAAATTGCGCACATTTCCATATATAAAACTTTATGTAACGACTAATATAAAACAGTGCAAGCATTACGACAATGTGACGAAAGAATTTCTGGTGCGGACGTAAGGAAAAAGTTTTTTTTCAAAAATTCACCATAAATCGAAATATCGTGCTAGAGACTTCCAATTGGTTGCAAAATGAAGGTAAATGATTGAATATTACGAGATCGTAAGAGTTTTAGCTTAAAATTGCGTTTTTTTACCATTTCAGTCGAGTCAAAGTTGACCGAAGTTTGAAATTTTGGCAGTTATCGTGGTTTATATGAAAATATTTCCAAACTGATAAAAGCTACAACCATGGATTGTATTTTGCTGTATTGTACATGAAATTGCGCACATTTTCACATATAAAACTTTATGTAACGACTAATATAGAACAGTGCAAAAATTACGACAAAATGACGAAAGAATTTATGAAATTTTCGGCTGAGTTACCGCCCCGTGCGTAAGAAAAAAGTTTTTTTTTAAAAATTCACCATAAATCGAAATATTGTGCTAGAGACTTCCAATTTGTTGCAAAATGAAGGTACATTATTGAATATTACTAGAATGTAAGAGTTTTAGCTTACAATTCGTTTTTCGACCATTTCGGTCGAGTCAGAGTTGACCAAAGGTTGAAATTTTTTTGTAGTCGACGTACGGTACGTCCACTCGGCACCCAACAGACAATTTTAGTCGACGTATGATACGTCCAATAGGCGTTTAAAGGTTAATTTTGATGTAAACACAGCAAAATATCAGTAAAGGTATTTTTTTTTCAATTCATAATAAATATCATAATAAATATTTAGGTACTGTACATTGCTGAACTCTACATTGCTGAACTCTACTTGTGAATTCCATGTATTTCCCCTATGTACTGTAAAAAGAAAAATGGAGCAGCTTCAATACTGTATGAGAGAAAATGGATTTCCCTGAATATAGGGACAACTTGATTAGTTTTCACACTTAGCTGTAAGCCATATATTTTTAAGGGTAATGTTGTAAGATGACTTTGAAATTATATTAAAATGTTTTAGGGTGATAGTTTAAGGTATATTTGGTGTAGGGTGACAGTTTAAGTAAGTAAACTTGGTGTTTGAACTATTAAAATAGGGAGTTATAAACATTTTTAGAGGGGTCTTTGTTGTTTGGACTATTAAAATAGGCAGTTATAAGTGTTTTTAGAGGGGATATCAAGTATTCACGGATTTTAGCTATTCGCCATTGGTTGTGGTCCCTATGCCTTGCAAATACTGGGAGTTGACTGTATAGATGTATAGGAGCAAGTCCTGCCCTCTCTCTTGCAAGGGGAGAGAGGACCTGACAACAAATCAAACCTGTTACGTATACATTGCTTTATTGTCTCCGACACATAGATTCAACCTAGCTCCTTTTCGAATGATGTTGCTTTCATATCCTTTCATTCAAAAAGGCCCAGAAGTCTGACAGCTGAACACGCAGCTTCCATACTCCGTTCAACATGTCAGAGGCATGGTCCTCTTCCTTGATCTACTTGACCAGGAAGAAGACCCAGGTGTGGCAAACTACCAGTCAGTTTAGAGATCAGATTCCTCTCACCAAAGAAGGAAGTCTTCCTTATGTAAAGACCGATGGTTTGTGTATTGTGTAGGAACAAACGACAAATTTTTAAAGTAATTTGTATTTTTCCTAAATATACAAACCTGAGGTCTAAAGTTTAATGCCCACCTCATGCCACCCCTCATTCTGATACCTGGGTGGAAAGGCAAAGTGAATGCTTACTGTCAGGTGGGCGGGACTCCCACCCGGGCTCAGTAGTTAACCTCCTAACCACCTTGTTTAAAAATTAAACTGCGTTTCCAGCTGCGCTGAAGCATATTCCTTATGTAAAGACCTCAGGTTTGTATAGTTGGGAAAAATACAAATTACGTTAAAATTTTGTCATATTTGTGTGTGCCAGTGAGGATTTTTAATTCTCTCTCTACGGTGATTGCCCTGAATATCATTTTTCACATCAGAATTATAGTCTGTTCTCATAACTTGAGTTCCAAAAATATGAAATAACTAATATGCCAGGTAGGCTCAGAATTATGGAATACAGTATGTCTCAACATGCAAATCATATTTACATTATGTGAAACAATCTTTAAAAGAAGGAAAACTGTGAAAACCCAAATATGCAAGCCTACCCTGAAAATGTGACCCAGTAGCTACACAATTCTACCGCTAGGTGGCATCACACCAGCACAAATGGTTCAGGATTAACCCTTCACATATGACCTTTATAAACAATTACATATGTTGGAAGTACAGTCTGACCTCTTAAATCTGTCATTTTGTGGTCCAGGAACTCCCATTAACCATGACGATTTTGTGGCTACAAGGGTGGTGCCACGTTTCAATTTTTGGATTTTTCCAGATTTTGGAATTGAAGCTTGCTCTGTAAATAAACAAGCACAGTTTATTTCCAACAAAAACATTCTGTGAAACTAAAAAATATACAGCATACAAAAGAACCATAATTTGCGTATAAACTCGTGTATCATCCGAACTTGTGTATCATGCGTTCATTAAAATTTTTTTGAAAAACATGATTTTGTCTTGTACGTTGTGCATAGTGCGATATATATTTTCAATATATTACACTAGGCTAGGCTTTCTATGTCTGTCTCAGTTTTGGTACATACCACTGATAATTCATAGGCAATTATATGAGTTAGCCTTTAGGTAAGAAATAGGCCTAGAAGCAAAAGTTCATTAGATTAAATGTGAATTTTCATACATTAAATCAGGCTTACCAAGCTTGTGACTTGTCTAAGAATTCATTACTATATCTTATAATTTATAACCACTTACTAATGCATGTAAGATACCAGCATAAACAACAGCAAGTACAGTACTGGCATGAACAATCGAATCAAGAAACAACTCTTTGCCGATGTCAGTTACCGTAACTAATTGTGACTTGTGTAAGAATTCATTACTATATCTTATGATTTATAACCACTTACTAATGCGAGTAAGATACCAGCATAAACAACAGCAAGTACAGTACTGGCATGAACAATCGAAACAAGAAACAACTCTTTGCCGATGTCACTTACGGTAACCAGCGCACGTTTATTATGGGTTGTGTTACAGTTGTCGACTTTTTAAAAATTTGCAAATTTTCAATGGTGATTTCCATAAGTAAAAATATAATAAATCTTTACTTAGCCTTCATGCAGTGGAGGGGAAAGTGTTAAGAAAGTATGCCACTAAATTTGCAGTTGTAGCTGTGGCTGAAGTAGCAAATGATGTGCAGGCCACAAAACATTTTGGAAGAGGCAAAAGCAACATCCGATACTGGTGAAGTTACACCTGTACTTTATTTAACTTACTCCGTTTATGAATAAAGTAATTTGAATTTTTTAAACCCAGCTTTGATAATTAAAAAAAACTAACCTCTGAAATGCATTTCATTTAGCAACAAATGGCTGTGATGATGTCGGTAAAATGCCTGATCGCTATATTTATAAGTTATGATATGATGATAATAAGACAATAATGCATGAAACATAACTGCATTAGTATGTAAAACAGGTTTTATTAAAACTATAATTTTTAATACAACTGTTATTTGAATTTTGTAAATGGATACCTTTCAGCGCAACAATCTCTCTCTCTCTCTCATATGTGTAGGTTTAAAGAAACAGAAGTAGCAGATTTTTATGTGTTTGCTGAAAATGAAAGCCAGAAATGTTTGAAGTGCCAGAAAACATTGAAAGATGTCAGAAGATCAGAACTCAGTGCGCTTTTAAAGTGGTTTAAGGTTTTACGAACTGAAGATGTAAGCATTTCCGGGGAGATACTTATAGAGCAAACCCCCCTCCCCCAATCCCAACCCTTTGACTAGGTGGGGTGGGGGTTTAGGGATCCACAGCAGGGAGAGTATGCTCTTTTGTGCCTGCTCTCACTGCTGTGGATTCAGCTGAGCATTGGGACCTTTAACTCCTTTACTCCTCCTCCTCCTCCTATAAATTTTCCCCTTCCCTTCTTCCTCTTTCATTGACAACCTTGGCATGGTATTGGATTACTGAATTCACTTCTCTTTTAACTTGTTGGAGGGCGGAGTTAGACACCATGCCACTCCACTCGTAAAACTAGAGTACCCGATGTGGTCAAGCAAGGGGAAATTCTTATGTCAAGCCATGCCCTCAGTGCTGGGTCCGATCTCAACTGACTGACGACCCTCAAGGCATTGTGGGTATGGTTTATATCCAGGTGAGGATCCCAAGGCAGTTACCACTGCAGGTAATAGTATTGCTCCTCCCCCTGTTGGGCCTCCCTGGTGAGAGGGACCTCATCCTTGATGAAATTTATAATATTCGTTAGGTGGCAAAACAAACACCTCCCTATGACTTCTGGCATGGCAGTGGACTGTTCACAGGAAAACTCAGTTCATGAAAATCAAGGTGGTATTAAAACCTCAATACCATATAATAAGCCTAAATTAAAGAAAGGGAATGGTGGTTGAAACAACAACCAGAAACCAATCAGAAAATTAACAGAACATTAAAAATATAGAGAACATAAATGTAAATGTTACAAGGCATATGTTACCATGAATTGTATACAAGGCACAGTAGTAGTTCCAAATCTAGATGATGAAATCATAGACAAATTAATGTTAAAGATAAGATGATAGCATTGAAGACTGCAAAATATATGAGGTCCCAAGCAAGAAAGACAAAACGTAAAACAATTAAAATAGCAAAGATAAAGTTCAGTGGCCAAACCTTGCCCTTGAAAATTAAAATACTGGGATTAAATAGGAAACGAAGACCTTATGTTCCCAAACCCATGCAATGCCAGAACTGTTGCAAATATGGCCATACAGCCATTTAATACAGAAATTTTCCCAGGTGTGCCTTTTGCAGTTCACAGGAACATAAAACACACTTGGACTGTGGCCAACCAAAGTGCATAAAATGCGGACTAGAACATCATGCTCAATCTTAAGTATGTGTGCTCTATATCTACAATACTGAACTTAAATTACTACAAGAATGAACTGGAATATCGATCAGGGAAGCAAAGTGAGAACTAAAAGTGAGAGGATGGAATGACCCATCTAAGAAATTTAGGTATGCAGATACTTCAAAATCAAACAATACCAGAACCGAAATGAACGATAACAGAAATAAAGAAATACCACCACAAAAACTACACGATGAAAAGAACTCTTCTAAGGAAATTTCAGACATCAATGATATTATCACAGTGTACATTCGATTTACTTCTTTACTGGAAATAGAAACAAATAATGACATAGAGGAAGACAAAGAAGAATTAAAATCACAAGAATGTGATAAAACAGGTAACACAACTCGGAAGTGGCAGCTAGGTAAGACCCCACTTAATTCCACCAAACCAAACTCTAAAAAGGTAAATAACATCAATCTCACCAAAACCTAAAGTAGAGAAACAGAACATAAAATCAAACATTCCACTGTCTCCCAAAGTAACAGTAGTACTTCTAGGAGCTGAATCACAAAATTCAGAAAAAATGGAAAACCAAAATATAGATGATAACTACAATGAAAGCAAAGAAATACACCCATCACCAATTATAGACGCCACAAGAAAAATAAAGAAAAAACAACAAACTGATGAACACAAAGATAACATGCAGTTGTAGAAAATGCTTTGTAGCATTGTGCCACAAAAATAAAACTATAAGTAAAGAAAGCCTAACCAACTCTATAAGAAATTTCATGAGGTATAGGAATAAAGAAAAAGCAAACATCAGTTCTCATGTGTATTGAACACGTAGACTATTACAGAGAAAAACATATCAATGTTGTTGTAGATAATATTCTAAAGAAAATCGAACTGGAAAAATTAAGTCAAGATAGTTACCATGTAACAGTGAATGAAAGTCAGATTCAAAGTGCATCCTCGGCTTATGGTGCCACCGAGTTACGATGATTTGATCATACAGTGCTTTTTCAGCACCGTTAACAGCATTTTATAGCGCCGTAACTTGATGTCACATCAAGTTACGGCTCCATAAGTGCCATTGACGGCGCTAACAGCAAGAATAGGCATCAAGTTAATGATGCTTGCAGCACTGCAACTTGATGCAACACCAAGTTACGGCACCAGAACTCAAGTTACAGCGCCGTAAGTGCTGTTAAAGTGCCAATAATGGCGAAAAACCGGCTTATGGCAGGAATCAACTTCCAGCTTGGCGCTGGAACAGATCCCTCACCGTAAGTTGAGGACGCTCTGTACAACAAAAATTGAATCAAAACTTACAAAAATAAAAATTAATTTACAACAAACTTAAGAAAACATCAGCTTATATTATGTAGAATAATCTGACCACCCACATATTACGCCAATCAACTGGTATATAATTCAGTGGAATATAAATGGATTATTAACAAGAATGCACTTAGGAGAAGTTCAACGACTTATTAGCGAACATGAACCAATGTTTATGTGTATACAACACGTAGGAAAACTTGTTCCAAAAATAGGTAAATATCTATTAGCCACAACATCAAAGGAAAATAAAAATAAAATAGGAACAGCAATATATGTCCATAATATAAAGTAATAGATGACATAGATGATACAGTATAGGTTACTGTACACTGAATTACAAATTTCAGTAATAATAGTGAAAACAGAAAACAATGTTTGATATTATTAACTCATGCAACCAGCCCAATAAAAAGTATGATATAAACATTTCACAATAAATAAAAAAATAATCTAGGAATCCCATATTAATTATAGGAGATTTCAGTGTACATAATCCAATATGGGACTATAACAATATTACACCAGATAAAATAGAAAATAGAAAACCTAATGAACAGTAATAATCTCTGTTGCCTGAATGACAAAGAAGTAAATACATTCTGTTCCAAAACCCATGGAACATTTTCCTCAATAGATGTCACTCTTTGTACAACAAATATAGTTGACCAACTAGATTGTAATACATCTGATGACTCCTACTCAAGTTATCACTTTCCCATAATAACAGGGAGCCAAAACCATACTCTCCAAATTATATCATGCAAAGAGCAGATTGGGAAATAGTCAACATGCATGCCAGAAATATTATGCCATATGATTATTTGAAAACCTCATAATAAAAAACATAAAGTCCCTTGGTGGTCAGATGATCTAACTAAATTAGTACAAAGAAAACACTCTCTAGCAGGAAGGTTAGATACTCTAAACATAAGATCAATAAAATAAATAAAACCATTCCTAGAAGAAGACTTATTAAAAATGACAGTTATATTATTGGAAATAGATGCATTAAAACCTTATATAATAAAATATCAGCCAAATATAGAAAGGAAGTCATAAAAGGTAAAATAATATCTTGGAGGTCATGTATTGGAAATAACAAACAAAACATCAATTCAAAAAGTATGGAAAAAAATCTGAAAAATAAATGGAACAAACATTAGACCACCCATACAAGCTATATTAGATAATGGCAAAAAAATTTTTAGATCCCTTTGAAATTAGTAACATACTTAGGCAAAGTTTTGCCAAAATAAGCAGTGACCAAAATTTGGACAAACATTTAAAAAAAAATAAAGAATTAAGCAGAATCTATAATACTTAATTTTGAGACAAAGGAAGATATATATTATAATAAGAAAATCAGTATGGAAGAGTTGGAATATGCTCTCTTGAACAGTAATAAATCTGCCCCTGGGGGTTGATGATATTTGCTTTGAAATGATTTGCCACCTAGCACCTCTGGCGAAATCATACTTGTTAAAATTTTACAATCATTTATGGCTCCGAAACTTGTTTCCAGATGAATGGGGAAATGCGATAATAATTCCTGTACCCAAACTGGAAGAGATCCTATTAAATGTGAATAATTATAGACCAATCTCTTAACAAGTTGTGTAAGCAAGTTGTTGGAGAAAATGGTAAATGCACGACTTAGTAGCACATTCGTGAAAATAAAATTTTGAATCTTACCCAGTTTGGTTCACAACGTAATCGATCTACATTAGATTCTCTGTCTAATTTGGAAGACCATATACATAGAGTATTTGAAAGAAAGCGAATTATAGTAGCTGTCTTTTTTGACATTCAAAATGCATATGACACTACATGGCGGTATGCAATATTAAAATCATCACATAATAATAATATATGCGACCAGCTTCCTAAGCTTATTAAAAACTTTATACTGATCACACTTTTCAGGTGAGAATAGGCATTTTTTCAAAAACATTCCCACTTGAAAATGGAGTCCCACAAAAGCATCCTTAGTGGTACTCTGTTTACATTACTAATTAATGATACCAGTAGCTTGCTACTGGTCAGAATTAAAAGTAACATGTATATTGATGATTTTGACATATATGATACAGCATCATGCATAAAGCATGCAGAACAAATGATTAATAAAACCATAATTAAAAATAGATGAATGGGCCTCGTCTGTAGGCTTTAGATTTTCCATAGAAAAACTCAAGCTGTCATGTTTTATAAAAATAAAAATTGAAAAAAAGGTGAAGAAATAGAATTGAAAATCAGAAACCATAATATACCAATAAGCCAGACTGCAAAATTTTTAGGATTGATTTTTCATGCACACATGAATTGGAAAGCCCATATAACTTACATAATATCAGAATGCAAAATAGCATTAAATTAATTAAAAAACTATCACACAAATTGGGGAGCTGATAGATATACTCTTACTATACAGTACTGTATAAAGCAACAGTGTTATCAATCATTGATTACAGAAGTGAAATATATGGTTCAGCATCAGAAGCAGTACTGAAAATATTAGATCCAATTCACAATGAAGGACTAGAATATGTACAGGAGCGTATAGATCTGCACCAGTCTCCTTGTACAAGTTGAACATAGTGAACTGCCATTGTCCCTCCATAGAGAATTCATAACAATGAAAAGTGCATTAAGAATGAAGACAGGTGATTCACCAGCAAAAAATCTATTTGATCTAAGAGATATATTTATAAACAGTCATTCACCACCTTTCCCAATTAGAGATAATAGATTGTTCAAGTCGCTGAATATAGATACATGAGTACCTTCAGCAGTGAAGTTACCACCCCATTGGACTATGAATAAAGTAAAGACTTGCACACACTTAAAATATTTATCAAAAAGTTACTCATATGCCCCAGAACACCATAGACAAAAAAACCAGATCATATAAGATTAAAAAGTTCACATTACGCAATATACACAGACGGATCTAATTCACAACATGGAGGAGGACGTGCAGCTATATCCCAGCACAAGACATATCAATTCTCTTTACCTAATAATGCCTCAGTCTTCATGGCAAAGTGGTGTGCAATCTAAGTAGCCATCAGAATTATAAAGCAAATATCATTCAGTAATATTCTGATGTTTAGTGACTCCAGAAGCACTATAGAAGTTGTTTAAAGTTACTACCCAAAAAACAATGTTGTACAGGAAATTGGATTTGAACCACAAATTGTGTGATAATGGAAAAAAATATTGAAATATGTTGGATCCCCTGCCCTTGTAGGTATTAAAGGAAATGAAGAAGCTGATAAAACAGATAAAGAAGCAGTTCACTTGACAAGAGCAAATGTAAAAATTTCAATTAGTGATTATACATAGGAGATATAAAATTAATCATTGTAACTAAATGGCAAAATATATGAAATGAGGAACCTATAAATAATGAATTGAAACAGATAAAATCCTTTGTTGGAAAATGGAGTTCATCATATCAGAGAGAGACACACAAGTAATTCTGACATGTCTGCGAATAGGCCATACTCGTTTGACACATGGACACTTAATGAACAGTCCACATGGCCCTCCTCCCAAATGCTCAGAATGCAAAGGTTGATAACAGTCAAACATGTGTTGTGTGACTGTCCAAAATATAACCAACAGCAAAGGTCAACCTTTGGAAGTAAATTGATGGGGTGGAAATTTTGTCAGAATCTTCTATATTTTCAATTATGCCAAGTTTAACTTTCATGAGGAAGTGTAATTTAATAGACAAAATATAAAAATAAATAAGTAAATAATGAAAACACAAAAGCCCGTATGGCGTTTAGTGAATTAAAAAAATGTTTTAAATGTTTAGTTTGTTCTGATTTTTAATTTTTACATTTTTTTATTTTCTTTTTTCTTTTTAATTAATTAATTTTTTTGTGTATGGAAACGAGCAAATAAATTTATTGTACACATGTGTTCCAGTGTAAAAGCATATGCTTTCTACAGCCTTTTCTTTTAAATCTCATTTTCATTCATTCATCATCATGCGAATGACCTATTTGGTCCCAGTTCTAGGCCTATGGGCTAGACCTGGTATTTCATCCTAATCATTTGGGCCAGCTCTATGAGAACTGATAGTCAGCTCAGTGGTCTGGTTAAACTATCTTCTAATATGGAGCAGGCCAGAATTTTCATAAGGAACTAAACCTAACAAATGACAGTGATTATTCATAAGCTTTGTTCTATTTTTAATAACACAGCAATATATACCGTATATTTCTGTGTATAAGATGACCTTTAAATCATAAAATTCACCCCCAAAACTTGGGGGTTGTTTTATACTACCATTCCAAAAATCAAACCTTTAATTCTAAGTGATGTTTATCAGTAGGCTAGCCTCAGCGTCGGTGCGATAACCACCGACATACATGAAAAGATTCACTTTATGAAATAAAGTGATAAAGGTAATAAAACAATTTTTATCTTATATATTATTGGTAGATCTTCATAATAAATAGCCTATTCAAGGAATAATTCCATATCAATGAAATGAACTTTTATCTATTTGAGGCTAGCCAGCTGACAAAATGTAAATATTGAGTTGTGGTTGTGCTCAGAGCAACCTTTATCTTTTGATAACGTAGTGTAATTATGGTTATAATAACATTTAGGATAACATAATATTCATTTTTCATTAAAAATTCAGGCTGTTTGTAACTGTTTAGAACAGTTCAGTCATACAAACAAACGATAGTTATGTACGATAATTATCATACTTTATCGTATTTTTGTTAGGGGTTGCTTATGACTGGCGATGAAACGTAAACAAAACAATGGTTTCCCTTTTAGCGACGTGTGTAGGAAAAACATGATATAGAATCAACTTTGTCATGTCGTTATCATATACTGTATACTCGTTAATGCGCGATCTCGTGCATCTTGCGACCCCCAAATTTTCATCCTTAAAAATTTTTGTCATGTATCTCATGTATTATGCGAGTTCCTTTCTTGAGAGACTAGGTTACTATGGACTAACCTCTTTTACTCCATCTTTTTATCCCATCTTCTAGTTAAATAATTTAAAAAAGTAAAAGCGAATGATAAAAGTAATGTTAGTTTCGTTATACTCGTTGAGTAAACCAGTACAGACATAAACAACCGAACGAGAAACAACTGTTTTGCTTTGAACGCGGTCTAGGCTGTGGCTATGAACAATCGAATCAGATAACAACAGCTGTTTTGCTTGCTTGTCAACCATCGTACGGTAGTAAACAATTACTGTAGCTATGTTACAAATGACGTTAAGTAGAATAGGACTGATCTATATTTTCCATTTACCCTTATTTGCTATGGAGAAAAGAATACAAGGAAATATATTGCTAAATTTAAGCTGCAAGTTGTAGCTGAAGATGAAAAACAATGTTCAAGTGCTAATGACTATAAATTATCGTGTCTCGGCAACATGGGTGAAACTCCAAACTTACATATGCCATCAAACTCGACTGTAAACATTATTGGAGAGAAAAGTATTTTAATCAAAACTACTAGGCATGAAAGAACACATTGTACTGTTGTTTTAATGTGTATGGCAAATTGGACGAAACCTTCTCCCGTGGTTAACTTTAAATGGAAATTGAATTGATGCCAAAACAAAAATTCCTGGAAGGTTTCATTGTCTACGTTCACGAAAACCTAAACAATGCAAATGGCACATGATTGCTATTTTGTATTTTATAATACAATTAGTATTATGCGAATATACATACAATATTACTGGATGCAGTGAAGTAAAGCATAGCTTGTTAAAAGATCCATGGAAAAGATGTACTGTATATGTTATGTTTGTATTTTATAATACGATACTAATATGTGAATATTACGTACTCTAATTTTGTATTTCATGTATTATACGACCCCCTTAAAGTTAGCTTCAAAATTAGGTTTTCAAAAGTCTCATGATATGCGAGTATATACAGTATTTTGAACTTCTAAGGATACAGTAAGTAAAACAGCATTTGCAATAACATCATCTTTACATAACCAATATTTCATAAGATTCCAGTTATTGCAAATGCTAGCCTATACACAGATGGTTTTGTAAAATAGCAGTTGTCTTATACTAAAGAGATGAGATAAATTCATGAAAATTTGTCATAATGTTTTACCTTGTCTTATCTAAGGGTCGCCTTATACACAAAAATATACAGTATGTGGAATGAGCTGGCATGACTTTCTTTACATAGGGGTTTTTTAGGAGTGATTTCTTTCATCCGGGGTTTTCTGTGGTCCGGTTATGGCCTGGTCCCAAGGGAGCCAGTTTAAAGAGGTCGGACTGTAGCAGGTAGGCTTAAAAATAAATATTTATACCTTTTTTGTTCAAAGATATACCTCCGACCATTTTCGAGGAATAAAAAATTCCCCCAAAAATAACTTATATGTAGGCCGATTAATGAGTAGAAACTACAAAATACAAGAAAAAATTTTGCATTTTCCCACCAAAAAAAAATTTTTCGAAAAACCGTTTGTGATAGTCTTTGTTTTTTATCCATAGCACACCCAGATGAATTATCTAATTATTGCAGTGGTAAAAATTGTAATTATAGCAAGGAAGATGTGAAAAAATGAATGGCCAAAGTAGCATCATGTTTTCCGTAAGAAAAGTAAGTCACCCAACTGATATACACAGAAAACTCTCGATACCTTTTTTTTTTTTCAAAGATGTGTACCTCTGAGAATTTTCAAGATAGACTGCTCAATTTTATTTTATTTGTCAGCTGAATGACTGCTCAATACAATGGCATAAAAAAAATCCCCAAAATAAGTTTCATGTAGGTGAAATATAAAGAGTATAATTTACAAGACATGGGAAAATCTTTCACTTTCCCCCCAAAAAAAAATTTGCCAAAAAAACTCTATGATAAAGTCTTCATTTGTCATTCATAGCTCACACACAGATAAATTACTTACTTATTGCTATGCAAAAGCTGAAAAAATGAATGAAAAGTAGAATCATGTTTTCCATACAATGTGGCACTCAGTCTGTATAAATAAACGAAGGAATTGTAGAATAAAAATATAAAATTATATAAAACATAAATGTACTTGTTACATGTGCATAAAAAAAATATTTCCTCTCTCTCTCTCTCTCTCTCTCTCTCTCTCTCTCTCTCTCTCTCTCTCTCTCTCTCTCTCTCTCTCTCTCTCTCTCACACCTTTATATGATGAGGGAACTCAAGAACCCCAGGTATTTGTTCCCAGGTTTGAGTCCAAGAGTCCCATATATCATTATATATTTCTTTGTATTAATTTTTTTCGAATTTTCCACTTGCTAAAATTTATTGGACCTGATAAATAGGAAAAGATATCATAGCTGGGATTGGGTTTATATCCGAAGCTAAGTAGTGGGAACAGTGGTAGGACCATCTACTACCCGATAAAATTTGGACCTGAGAGATATCAGATTAATATAGCTCAAGGGTGGAACTATTCGTAAGGGCTGGACCACGGATTCCAGGGGGGTCTGGTTCTGGGGGTAGGACTCTGGGCATTCTACCTGGTTTGTCCATTATATGATTAGGGTGGGGATGGTTGCATTCTTGTAATACTCTCGGTCCTAGCAAGTGGGTTTGGCTTACACTTGGGCAACTTTATTCATGTTGTGCCATACCCCTGTTTTAGCTCTTCATTGGGCGAGTCGTTAGAGTTGTGGCCTTGCACTCGGTAGGCCCGAGTTCGACTCTCTGGCTGGCTAATGAAGAGTCAGAGGAATTTATTTCTGGTGATAGAAATTCATTTCTCGCTATAATGTGGTTCAGATTCCACTATAAGGTATAGGTCCTGTTGCTAAGTAACTAATTGGTTCTTAGCCATATTAAATAAGTCTAATCCTTCATGCCAGCCCTAGGAGAGCTGTTAATCAGCTCAGTGGTCTGGTAAAACTAAGGTATACTTAACTTTTTTCTTGTGGGGTAGGGTAGGGGGCGGACATTTGGGAGTCAGTTCTCACTTGTGCCATTGGTGGAGGAATAGTGCCATTGGTGGAGGAATAAACTCCATGAAAGGCTGATGGTGTCTTTTTAAGGCTTCAGGTTTAAACTTTTTTTTCTCCAACAATTTTTATGAGTTACTGTAGTAGTTATAGAGATTTGGGTACCCTGGACCCTTTGATGGTACCATGACGGCACAGTTGACAACCACTGCTCCAGTACAGAGTAAATCTTCTGGCATGAAAATGGACAATTCTCTAGATAATCTAAATAATCAACTCCCTCTTTGGGAGTGGAAGTTGGTCAAGATTTCTAACCATGGGAGCTGACCAAAATATTTCAGCTTTGAAATTAGAAAATTATTTATTAAGTAGACATCCAATGACAGAAATGTCATTCAGACAAATAAAGGGGAAGACTTGGCTTATAGAAGCCACAACGAAAAGTCAGTCCGAAGACTATTTGTCTTTGAAAAATATAGATAACATTATCATGAAAGTGGAAAACCACGATACTATGAACAGCATTCAGGGTACAATTGTACTTCTGGAAAATAACAAGGAACCAAAAATGCTATAGACTCTCTCAAAAAGAGACACCCTAAGGTCCAGGATTGTGAGGTATATGTTGTACCAAGTAAAAAAGAATTAAACTAATATTAAAAATAGCAAAAATAAAATTTGAGGGTGAAGATCTACCATAAAGAATAAAGATTTTATGCCAAAACGGAGAGTTAAGACCCTATGTCCCAAAGCCACTACAGTGTCAAAATTGCAGTAATTACAGTAAGTATGGGCACACAAAGAAAAATGATAGAAATGAATCAGTATGTGCTTATTGGGATCTTCTGAACATACCACACAATGGAAGTGCAATGAACCAAAGCGTGTAAACTGCGGGCAGAATCATCAATACGGAATTAAAAATTTTACAAGAAAGAACAGGAATGTCTATAAAATAGGCTTAATTAGAATTGAAAGTGAGAGGAATTCAAGATCCTGCTAAGAAACTTACATATTCTTTGATAACAAAAACCAATAATGAAACAAAAACACATACAGATAGAAGTAACAAAATGCAGCTAAATAAATCTCAAGAAATTAATACTTTATAGAAAAAACTAAGATGGTAAAGAATCAAGAAACAGGTACAAAGGATATGCAAAACATTTTATTGAATTCATTTGAAATGTTAATGTAGATAGGAGCACAAGAAGATACTACTACACAAGTAACAGAGGAAAGTTGTGAAGGACCGGAAATTAAAGATAAAAAGGGACCTTTGGAGAGAACAGCACCCCCCAAAAAAACTATTATTAGAGCAACATCAGTTAAACCAAAGACAAAGGATATGAAGAAAGAACAAAAACAAGCTAAGACTGTACCTTTATCTCCTAAAATACTAGTAAAACCTATGGACAACAGATATTCAAAACACTGAAGAAGTGGAAGAGAACCATATACCATAGATAAAAATGATTATGTCAAGGGAGAAGAGATTACTTCATCACCAATAATTGGTACAAGAGCAAATGAAACAAGAAATGTACATGAAAACACATGTGGATGTAATAATTGTTTTGTTGAATTGTGCAGTAATAACAAAAACATAACAAAAGATGGTTTAACGAACATTATAAGATATTTTATGAATTATAGGAAAAAAAAGAAACCACAGATTTGAGTACCCATGAAAAAGGTTGCATGTGCATTGATTACCTAATATAGTATAAAGAAAAACAATGAATGTCATAAGTAAATTATTAGAAAAAATCCAAATGGATAATGCAAACAAGAAAGCAAAACTCGACCGCTGTAACGAAATATTTTCAATAGCTATATTATACAATGGAACGTAAATGGTCTACAGATCAGATTACACCTAGGAGAAATAAAACAATTACTAAAAGAATATGAACCAATTTTATTATGTTTACAACATTCAACAAAACTGTATCAGCAATAGGTAAATACACCTTAGCATCAGCATCATGAGAGGAAGAAGGAAATTTAGGTACAGCCATATATGCACATAACAAAGTAGTTTATGATAAAGTACAGTACCTGTAAACATCGCTGACTTACAAATATCAGGTATTAAAATCCGAATAACAATAATTATGTAATTTATAATGTAATATATAACCAACATAATAAAAATTACGATGTTAATAAACTTAAAGAATTACTTTGATAAACTTAAAGAATTACTTAACAATGCCAAGGAACCTAACTAATTAGTAGGTGATTTTAATGCTCACAAATCGATATGGGACTGTAATTGTACAAACTCAAATAGTGCAGGAAGTAAAATAGAAGGATTCAGAGATTCAGACGAAATGTACTGCATAAATATTTTTAAAAAACACATGGAATGTTTTCGTCAGTAGACTTAACTTTGTGTGCCTCAAGCATAGTAGATGTATTGGATTGGAATACAGTTGATGACTTGCATACCAGTGGTCATTTCCCAATATTAATTTCATTATTACAAAATAATCCCACCAAGCATATCCCTCAGTATAACATTTATAAAGCAGATTGGGAACTATGAATCCCACAATAGGAATATCCCACCATATCAAAATCAAAATCTCATCCAACAAAACACAAAGTCCTATAATGGTCTGAAAAACTGACAGAATTAATAAAAACAAAACACCAGATTGGAAGGCGACTAGATAATTTGAATAGAAAGTTCAGTAAAGTATATACTGTAAAACATTACCAATACAGGCAGTACCCGGTTCTCAGCAATCCGGATTTTTGGGGCTTGTCTAGTAACGAAAATCGGCAATTTTTGGCGCCGATACACTCTGATAATTGTGTATTGGGGCCAATAACCAAAAATTGATGGTGATTTTTGGTTATCAGCAATTTTTGCTTACCGTCATGCTGTTGTGACAAAATGGTACCGTTGTTAAAGCACCTAGACATGCCATATCAAACGACGGGGAAAAGAATTCTTGATCCGAAAGAAATAAGTAATGTAATAGGAGAAAACTTAGCAAAAGTAAGTAGTAATAAAAATTTAGATGAACACTTCCACACTAAGAAAAATAGTATAGAATTAATAACAATAAATTTTGACACAATAGAACATATATATATTATAATAGAAAATTTAATATAGAAGAGTTGGAATTTGCTCTCTAGAACAGCAATAAATGTTCCTGGAGTAACAATATTTGTTTTGAAATGATCTGCCACTTAGCACCTTTGGCAAAGTCATACTTATTACAGTTTTATAATCACTTATGGCTTCGAAATTTATTTCCTGATGAACGGTGGAAAGCTATAATTATTCCTATCCCCAAACCTGGAAAGGATCCCAGTAATATAAACAATTATAGACCAATTTCTTTAACAAGTTGTTTATGCAAAGCACTTGAGAAAATTGTAAATGCTCGACTAACATGGCACATTAAAGAAAATGAAATTTTGACTCCCATTCAATTCGGGTCACAATGTAACAGATCTATATTGGATTCCGTGTTAACTTGAAAGACCACATACGAAGAGGATTTGAATGAGAACAAATTACTATAGCTGTCTATTTTGACATTGAAAAGACATACAATACTACATGGAGATATGCAATTTTAAAAACGTTTCATAAAAACAGCATTCGAATTGCACTTTTCAAGTTAGAATTGATGAAGTATTGTCAGGTACATTTCCACTTGAAAATGGTGTTCCACAATGAAGTGTCCATAGTGGCACATTGTTTACTTTAGCAATAAATGATATCAGGAAAAATCTACCTATTGGAATTAAAAGTAACTTATATATGGATGAGTTTGCCATATATCATTCAGCATCTCGAATAAAGCATGCAGAATGAATCATTAATAAAAGCATAATAAAAATAGATGAATCATCCATAGGCTTTAAATTTTCAATAGATAAAACTCAAGCAGTCATGTTTTATAGAAATAAAAAGTGAAAAAGGGTGAAGAAATAGATTTGAAAATCAGAAACCATAGCATACCAATTAGTCAAACAGTAAAATTTTTTGGATTAGTATTTGATACTCAAACTGGAAAGCCCACATAACATAGCTGAAATCAGAATTAAAAGAGCATTAAACCTATTTAACCCTTAAACTCCGAGCCTCTATTTACAAAAGTGTCTACCATATGCCGGCAGGGTTTGAGAGTTAGCGCCGAAACGGAAAGAAAGTTTTTTTTTTAAATCATGGCACGCTTAGTTTTTAAGATTAAGAGTTCATTTTTGGCTCCTTTTTTTCTCATTGCCTGAAGTTTAGTATGCAACCATCAGAAATGAAAAAAAATATCATTATCATATATAAATATTAGAATATATGACAGCGCGAAAAAAAATTTCATATATAATTGTATACAAATCGCTGTGAGCAAAACGGTTAAAGCTAATGAGTTACTTTTTTTCATTGTATTGTACACTAAATTGCGATGATTTTGGTATATAACAAATTGTAAAACGATCAAAGCAACACAGAGAAAATATTATCACAAAATGATGCATGAATTCGTAACGCACGGATGTAAAAAAAAGTTGTTTTAAAAAATTCACCATAAATCGAAATATTGTGCTAGAGACTTCCAGCTGGTTGCAAAATGAAGGTAAATGATTGAATATTACTAGAATATAAGAGTTTTAGCTTACAATTGCAGTTTTCGACCATTTCGGTCACGTTAAAGTTGACTGAAGGTCAAATTTTTTCTCTATCGTGATTTATATGAAAATATTTCAAAACTGATAAAAGCTACAACCATGAGTTATTTTTTGTTGTATTGTACATGAAATTGCGCACATTTTCATGTGTAAAACTTTATGTAACGGCTAATAGAAAACGGTGCAAAAATTACGACAGTGACTAAAGAAGTTCTGAGATTTTCAGCAGAGTTAGTGCGCGCTGACGTAAGGAAAAAGTTTTTTTTCAAAAATTCACCATAAATTGAAATATTGTGCTAGAGACTTCTTGTTTGTTGCAAAATGAAGGTAAATGATTGAATATTACTAGAGTGTAAGAGTTTTAGCTTACAGTTGTATTTTTCGACCATTTTGGTCGAGTCAAAGTTGACTGAAGGTTGAAATTTTGGCACTTATTGTGATTTATATGAAAATATGTCAAAACTGATAAAAGCTGCAACCATGAGTTATTTTTTGTTGTATTCTACATGAAATTGCACACATGTTCATGTATAAAACTTTATGTAACGGCTAATAGAAAATGGTGCAAAAATTACAACAAAGTGACTAAAGAAATTCTGAGATTTTCAGCAGAGTTAGCGTGCGCGGATGTAAGGAAAAAGTTTTTTTCAAAAATTCACCATAAATCAAAATATTGTGCTAGAGACTTCTCGTTTGTTGCAAAATGAAGGCAAATGATTGAATATTACTAGAATGTAAGAGTTTTAGCTTACAATTGTATTTTTCGACCATTTCGGTCGAGTCAAAGTTGACTGAAGGTTGAAATTTTGGCACTTATTGTGATTTATATGAAAATATGTCAAAATTGATAAAAGCCACAACCATGAATTATTTTTTGTTGTATTCTACATGAAATTGCACACATTTTCATGTATAAAACTTTATGTAACGGCTAATAGAAAACGGTGCAATAATTACGACAAAGTGACTAAAGAAATTCTGAGATTTTCAGCAGAGTTAGCTGATGCTTTCTTTTGGTAGAAGAAAGAAATTCGCATGCGCATGCATTCTGTGAACTCAGCAGAGTTAATGCGTCGCGGGACGAAGGAAAATTTTTTTTTTTTAATTCACCATAAATTGAAATATTGTGCTAGAGACTTCTCGTTTGTTGCAAAATGAAGGTAAATGATTGAATATTACTAGAATGTAATAGTTTTTGCTTAAAATTGCATTTTTCGACCATTTCGGTCGAGTCAAAGTTGACTGAAGGTTGAAATTTTGGCACTTATTGTGATTTATATGAAAATATGTCAAAACTGATAAAAGCCACAACCATGAATTATTTTTTGTTGTATTCTACATAAAATTGCACACATTTTCATATATAAAACTTTATGTAACGGCTAATAGAAAATGGTGCAAAAATTATGACAATGTGACTAAAGAAATTCTGAGATTTTCAGCAGAGTTAGCTGATGCTTTCTTTTGGTAGAAGAAAGAAATTCACGCATGCGCAGCTGGGTCACGCTTGTAAACAAAACAACAGCTTGATCCGTGAACTCCCAGCATCCCTCAAGGCGTGTGATTTAAAATTTTTCGCAAGTGAGGCCTATAATTATTTTTTGGCAAATATTTAAAAAAAACTTTTTGTAGTCGACGTATTTTACATCCACTCAGCACCCGACAGACAACTTTTGTTGACGTAAAATACGTCCAGTCGGTGTTAAAGGGTTAAGGGGAACGTTTGACGAAAAAATCCTGGAGAATCCAAATTTTTCCTGATATTTCACATGTGGACACGTACACCTCTTGGCTCTATTATCAGAAAATTTTATTAAAAAATTTGCAATAGTTTTGGAGTTATAAGCCAAAACCGTAACCCTACTATCACTGAGAAAATTACATTTTTCGTATAATGTAATGATAACTTCAGTATATCGGTAGTAATTTCAATTTAGCCATCAAAGAAGAATATCTAAATGCGGTATATGGCAACTATATCCTACGCAAGTGCGTAGAGGCTCTGTTGGGTGAAGGAGAGTACCCACTTGGGCAATCAGTAGCAGCTCAGCTCTTGATGAAGGAAGACGTCGCGCTGCCCAACCTCGCCCATGTTTTGACACACTTTTCATTCAGCGCACTTATATTACTTTGCAAGTCAGTTTTTTGTATTTCTCTTGGCTTTGCAATACTTCTTTGTTCAGAAGCAACCATGCCGAGACCAAGAAAATTTAAACAACATCATGAAGAGGGAGGTATCCAAGAAGAAACAACGTCATGAAGAGGGAGGTATCCAAGAGAGAGGAAAGAGGGGGACCAGGAGCCTAAATATATATAAAATATAATTCAATATACATAAAATAATAATCACAGATAACACCAATATGATATAACATATCAAATTTGTCATAAAACCTCAAAGTGTGAGACAACAAGCAGATAAATGGACAGACAAGCAAAAAATGTCATAATAAAACTTTGGAGGCTGATATCTCAAAACTAAAGTTATCGACCTTCAGATGGAAACCCAGACGTAACGAATTCACCTATCTCAATGAAACAAAAAGCATATGAAAGCTGAATAAATTGTCTACAAAACTATATAGAGTTTTTTTTATTTTGTCCCAAAAATATTTTTGGGATTTATTTTTCCACGAAATCGATCACATAAACTAACTAATGCCCAAAGTTTCAAACTGATTCATGCCAAAAAACCAGAGTTATTAATAAAAAATGATTTTTCAAACACTCCCCTTAAAAAACTATTGAACACTACTTGGGGAGCTGATAGACATACCCTTACTGTACTGTATAAAGCAACTGTGCTGTCTATTATTGATTATGGAAGCGATATACATGCCTCGGCATCAGACGCAACGCTGAAAATGTTAGACCCAGTTCATAGTGAAGGCCTTAGAATATGTTCAGGAGCCTTTGGATTATCACCAGTCATCTTGACAAGTTAAATGTGGTGAACTACCGCTCTCTCTCTCTCTCTCTCCATAGAGAGCTAGTTACAATGAAGAGTGCTCTGAGAATTCAGACAAGTGATTCTCCAACCAAAAAATTATTTGAATTAAGAGATGTGTTTATGAACAATCATCCACCTCCTTTCCCAATCAGAGCTAGAAGATTGTTTGAGTTGCTTAATATAAATATACAATTACCTTTCATGGTAAAATTACCTCCTCCTTGGACAGTGAATAAAATGAGAATTTGTACACACTTAAAATATTTGTCAAAAAGTTATTCATATACCCCAGAACACCAAATAGGACATACAGTAGAACATATAATCCGAAAAGGTCCATATTACACAATATACACTAATAGATCTAAGTCACAATAAGGAGTGGGTTATGCTTCAGTATCCCAAGACAAAACTTATGAGTTCTCTCTGTCAGATAATGCCTCAGTATTTACAGCTGAGTCTTGTGCAATAGCATCAGCCATAAAAATAATTAAAGGAGCCTCATTTAATAATTTTGTGATTTATAGCGACTCCAGAAGCACTATAGAAGCCATTCAAAGTAACAATCCAAAAATATTGTACAACAAATTAACTTTTCACCCAATAAATTGTACAATAATGGAAAAAATATTCAAATATGTTGGGTCCCTGCCCATGTAGGGATTAAAGGAAATGAAGAGGCTGATAAAGCAGCTAAAGAAGTGGTCCACATGACGAGCAAATGGAAACATCCCTATTGACTATATAAGATATAAAAACAATCCTTGTAAGTAAATGGCAAAATATATGGAATTAAGAACCTGAAAATAATAAAACAGATAAAATCTTGTGTTGAAAAATGGAATTCATCATATTAGAAAGAGAGAGACACACACAAGTAATTCTGACTCATCTTCGAATAGGCCATACTCGTTTGAAACCTGGACACGTAATGAACAGTCCACGTGGCCCTCCCGAATGCCCAGAATGCAAAGTGTCAATAACAGTCAAGCATGTATTGTGTGAATGTCCAAATTATAACCTGCAGCGATTATCAAATTTTGGAAATAGATCAGTGAAGGAAATTTTGTCAGTCTTCTACATTTTCAGTAATACCAATTTTAGTGTTCATGAGGAGCTGTGATTTAATTGATAAAATATAAAAATAAGTAAATAACAAAAATACGAAAACCCGTAGGGCATCTAATGAATTTTAAAACAACTAAATTTTTAAATTTTACTTAACTTGTTCTGAATTGTAATACTGTATACCTTTTTAGTGAGTATATGTGGAAAGATCAGTATAAACGTATTTTTTGAGTGAGTGTGTTCCAGTATGAGAGTGTATGCCGTTGTGCAGTTTTTAAATTCATTTTCAGTCATTCATCACCATACCTAATGACCTATTTGGTCCTAATGCTAGGCCTCTGGCTTGGACCTGGCATTTCATCCAGATCCCTCTGGCCAACCCCATTAGAGCTGACAGTCAGCTCAGGGGTCTGGTTAAACTGTTTTAATATGAGTATTATTATTGTGGAGGAGAGATTGTTCGACCTTTGGAGCCTTCCAGCTTTAGACCTGTTCGCAACCTGGCACAACAGAAAACTGCCAGCATTCTTCTCTATCATTCCAGACTCATGGGCAGCAGTAGAAGATGCCATTCAACACCCATGGGACAATCTCCGAACTTATGCTTTTCCTCCATTTTGTCTGATTTGTTGGCATGTGGCCACTTGGGAGCCACAAGGATCAACCTGATACTCAGAGTGATAATCTGAATATCAGGATGATCCTGGTGGCTCCCAAGTGGCCACATGCCGTATGGTATCCGGACCTGCTATCTTTGCTTTCCGAGGCACCTAAGGAGATTCCCCCTGGCTCAACCTCCTATGCCAGCTGCACTTAGAGAGGTACCACTAGTCCATGGAGTTGGCCGGCTGATGAAGAGTTAGAGGAATTTATTTCTGGTGATGGAAATTAATTTCTCGCTATAATGTGGTTCGGATTCCACAATAAGCTGTAGGTCCCGTTGCTAAGTAACCAAATGGTTCTTAGCCACGTAAAATAAGTCTAATCCTTCGGGCCAGCCCTAGGAGAGCTGTTAATCAGCTCAGTGGTCTGGTAAAACTAAGGTATACTTACTTTTTCTATCACTTCACAGCTGGAAACTGTCCAGCATCTCTTGCGATCAAGAGGTTTTTCTCGCCGCACAGCGACAGAGATGTCTGGATACCTTTGAAAGTCATCAGTGGCTGTGTACCAGGGGAAATGGGCCGTCTTCTGTGGTTGGTGTCGTAGAGGGGATATCTCTCCGGTCGGAGCTGCTCTTTAGCAGGAAGCAGACTTTCTCGTCTTCCTTCGCCGTGAGAAGCTTCTCTCTGTCTCAGCTGTGAAAGGCTACATGTCTGCCCTGGGCCAAGTCTTTCGCCTGAAAGGTGTTTATCTCTCTTCCTTGTGGGAGATCTCTATGCTGATGAGAAGCCTCAAACAGTCTTGCCCTCCCAGGGAACTCAGGTCCCCTGAGTGGGATGTGACCCTTGTTCTACTGAGCCTGATTCATTCACCCTACGAGCCTTTATGAGAGTCATCAGACAGGAATCTGAACCTCAGTCAAACGGGCGTAATCTACTTCTGACGAGGTGGGCGGGAGTGCTTACCAGATGAGAGCTCATGAGGTTAGGGACAATGTTCTGTCCCTCACATTCAGGAAGAACCTGTTGGTTCCACACGTGCTGAGAGTGGCAGTTTGGTTGTGACAGACCACATTCACCTTCTTCTACCTTCGGAATGTTGCCCATAGGTCCCTGGACACCTCTTCCTTGGGTCCTTTGGTGGCTGCTCAACGAGTTGTGAGCTCACCCAGCTGTCATAGGACAGGTGGGATCTCGCCTAAGGTGTATGGTTGCAAAGGAGTGTGTGTGTGCGTGTGTGGGTGACTGGCTTCTTCCCTTTTCTCTTTTATACCCTTCCTTTCCTGTGGGCAGAGCCATCACGTGATGGACTGGCGTGTGATGCAGGTGAGTTTGGTAACTGAGTACCCTATCTATAATCTAAGTTTTATAGGTTTATAGATGCAAGTCCTACCCCTCTCTCTAGCAAGGGGAGACAGGGGCTGACAGTATAACAAACCTGTTGGTTTTATTAGGCTTTTATTGTCTCCATCACTTGGGTTCATCCTAGCCATTTTTGAAGTAGTGACACAAACTCATTCATTCAAAAGGCCCAGAAGTCTGACAGTTGAACATCCCATATGCTCGACAGGTCAGAGGCATGGAACTTATTCCTCTGCTCTACATGATCAGGAAGAAGGTCCAGGTGAGTCGAACTACCAGTCAGTTCAGAGATTTACTCAGAATCCTCCCACTAAGAAGTAAGTCTCCATGTGTAGTGAGTCCAGAGTTTGTGTGTGTGTGTGTGTGCTCATTCCCTCCCCAGTACAAGGGTCCTGAGATGCCGATAGACTTGTTGGAAGTTAAAGAAGAGATTAGATTTATTGTCGTCTTTGCCTTCATCTTAGTTGTGTGTTGTCTCTTCTTGGTGCTCTCCCACATCTTTGGACTTGGGGTCTGTGCTGTGGGTCTCACCAAGACCCTGCAACATGGGAGCGCCAGGTGTGCAGGTCTCCTCAGATACAACACATTGAAGAGGTAACCCGTCATCGATACTAGTTCCAGGAAGTCACCTTCCTGGACTAGTGTGAACCTCCACCCATGTATCTTCAGACGCTTGGGTAGAGGAATTAACTGAAGAAAGTGCTGTACAGAGCTCGGAAGCTCTTATTGTATGGATCTGCAAGGAGAATTCTGTTCCCCCAGGTACTTGGGTTTCATAGAAACCCATACAGTAGTTGCCTTTACCAGTATCATGGAGTCACCGCCATGAATTGGTATAAACATACCTCTGCTCAAGTTTCCCTGGACACTCGTGTTGAGAAAGCAACTGATTGTCGATCCACTTGTCACTCAGGAGCTCCAGGTGCGTGGGTCTCGGACAGGACTCATGTCATCACTGGTACTCGGTTTTTTTTAAACTGAGGTACCTTTTACCAGCATCATGGAATCATTCCACAGGTTGGTATAGAGCCTACCTTGGCTAGAGATTTCTTGATTTCTCAAGTAGTGGAAGCAACAGATGCACGATACTTTTGTGACTTGGGAGCATCAAGTCCGCTTACCTGGAGAAACTACAAACAAGTTCCCATACGGTCGTCTTGGTATGCAGAAGTCACAGCCTCAAAGAAGACTGGGGCATATTGAAAGGACAGTCTGAGTCCATGTCTGAGAGAGTATGATCGCTCTTCTTGGGTCAGCCCTCGCCCGCATTCATGCAAATGAGCCTGCTTACTTGCACATTTGTGTGAACTCATTAGCTCTCCTCAGAACAGCCCCTGCCCACATTAGCGTAAGCGGGTTCACTCTCTTAGACCTGTGCACTCATCTTCAACACAGGTTGACGACTTTTATAGCTTTCCTCTCCTGTCGGGGCTTTGGCTCTGGCAGGTCAGAGAAAGGTGCTCGGCCCCCCCCTCTCACCTGTCCCCTCAACCTCTTGGGGTTATACCAGGAGCTGTGAGTTGGACAGAAGGGTTCGTGATTGGGATGCCATGTCCCAACACAGCCTCCCAAGAAGCTTACACTCCAGGTTTGGTCTTAGGATTGGGCCGGTCGTATGCTCAAGTGTTTGAAAGAAGGTCTGGGGGTTTTGTCAAGGCTTCTCTCTTGCTGAGAGTAGTCCAGGGCTTCCGTGACCTATAAAGGCTCTAGGGTTTGTTTCCTCAGGACACTGACACCCCCGATCTTCAGAGAACTTGCTCAGAGATCATGTTGCTAATGTGTCAGTGATTGTGGGAAGAGACCATGGCTGCTTCCTTGGATCATAAGTCTGCCCTCGAAGTTTTTGGGGACCAAGGAGGAACCTAAAGCTTTGTTTGTTCAATCTTCTTCGCTTGCAAAGGCCACGGCCTTGAAGAAGACTTAGCACGTCTTCAGGATAGCCTGCGTTCATGCCCATGTGTGCATGATCACTCTCTCCGGGACAGCTCTCGTTCACGTTCACAAGAACGAGCCTCCTTGCCTGGAGATAGCTCTGTGCAAGGTTGCATGATTACATCCGCTCTCCCAAACCTGTATGGCCGTCACGGCCTTACACACCTGCAGGGTCCTTGGCTTCCGGCAAATATCGTAAGATGCTAGACTCTCACCTGTTCTCTTCCACAATAACATATACTCCGGAGTCAGTTTGCGGACCGAACCAGTTGTATACTCGAGTGGTAGAGAGATCACAGGGCACCTCTGGATGTTTTTTCCCAGGGATCATCAATGAATTTGGCAGTTTACAATCTCGGGGAAGAGACTTGGCTTCCCTGGGGACTGTTCATCAGCCATAGAAACTTTTTGGGATCCCCTATAGGAAACCAAAGTCAATGGATCAGTCATAGTCGCAACTTGCTGAAGGGGTTTTTAACCAGGTGAATTTTCTCTTGTATGGCCAAGACAATTCATTCAGGTTTCTCCTATCATGCAGGATGCTTCCTCGGCCTTTAATTCACCAGAAGAATTCCTCAATACGTTGGAGAGCCCTTTGCCAACCAAATAGATCGACCCGATGTCGGAGTCAGTCTCTGACCGCCTCTCTGCAGAGCGAACTTCCCTTTCACAGGGCAGTGACAATGAAATTGACTGTCAAGGCAGCATTCCATACAGTCCCCTGGATGGATCTTGGTTCCATAAAGTAGCCAAGATCACTTCTTCCTTATCAGGGTCTCATAGTTTACAAAGAAAGTCATATTTAGGGAATGATGTTGTCTGGAGGTGGAACCTCTTATCTACCCCACTAGACAGCTAACCTGTGTGCGAATATGGCACCAATAGAAGAGACACTGTCTTCACTCGGGTTACCAGGTTTGTTGGTTACAAGTTGGCTAGTGGTAGAAGTAGGTGCCTCAAGTAACGGGTAGGATCAGGGATTGATATCCATGTTCACTAGGCGATGGCCAAGACCCGCAGGTCTTTGCATAATTTTACAGCTCTGCCTTTGGGCCAGAATGTTTCTTCCCCTCTGGTTCTGAGGAAGCCCCAGGCTTCTAAGGGCCCGCGAAGGTACACCCAATCTTCTTCTACCCTACCAGGAAGGTGCGCAGCAGCACTCCTTTGAGCCTGTCCGCTAAAGGAATGGGGCAAGAGTATGAGGAAAGGGGAAGGACGCTAGGGGCAGCATTCCTTCTGCCATTGAAGAGGTGGTACCTAACAAGCCACAAAGCAACATGACACCGTACAGGGCGGAAACCTTCGAGTTCCGCCACCCCTGTCTAGTTTGCAGTCTGCTTCCAGACTTCAGTTCCCATCTCATCCTCAACCTTGCCCTTGGGAAGAGGTGAAGACGTTGCTGAGGACAGTACAGTAAGTACTCATTAGGATGCATATTTTTTAATATATATCCATCTTGTCTGGGGACAAGAAATGACTTCTCTAATTTAGTCTGAGAAGCTGATCTCACACTCAAGCAGAACACTTAGTGTCCGGACATGCTGGTGTTATGGTCTTAGTCCTATATCAGCAGGTTCAGAGAAGAGTACAATACAGTTTTTCCTGTCTCTACAGGGACAACCAGCTCGTCAGTGACAAGTCGTCCTCATTCACCTGTCGTCCTTTGGGAATTTCGGCCCCATGAGTGGCTTTACCCTCATTACCTTCAGTGAAGGATGCAGGGGTTATAGTCTCCGATAAGGGACTCCCTATTCCTTTCCATTCCTCCCAGGTAGGAATTGAATCGGGAATTATCCTGGTGGCTAGGCAGTAGGAAACTCGGAGTGTCTCTTCACACTTATCCTCCCGTCATGCTAAATTCTCAGGTGTATCAACAGAGGAACAAGGCGCACACCTGGAAAGGTTGCTGGTTTCAGGTGAGTGGAACCGGAATGGCAAACACCTCCACATCAATATCCTGGAGCTCAAGACAGCTTCCTTAGCTCTTCAAGAGATTCAGAATCTTGGTGAGCTACTCTGTGGTACTGGTGAGTGTCATACCCCCATCACCACAAGAGTAACTTGTATCAACAAACAGGGAGGGGGTACTGGTTTCCCTTCAACTCTACATGTTTGCAGTGCGGGTGTATGAGTGGGCAGTTGCACACTCAGTATAGCTGTTAGCCAAGCACATTTCTGGGAACTGGAATGTAATGGCAAATAAGCTGTCACCAGTGTCAGGTGACAGGGATTTTGCCGTTACACCTAGACACTATGCAGGATTTTCCAAGTTTTGGAACCTCCCAACGATATATCAGCACAACAGAAGCTATCAGTGTGCTGTTCCATTGTTCCACTTCCATGGTCATTGGTAGAAACACTAATGGAACAGTCTTGAGGCCTTGGAAGAGGCAAAAGGATCTCTCAATTGCTCTCCCCTGTCTACAGACACGGGACCTTTGTACTGGGTGCTTCGGACCCCCCATGCTACGGGAGCAATAGAAGCATGAGTCTCCATGAACACCCGTGCCTCCGACACCAGTCCCTGGTAGTCGCCTTTCCTGAGCAGCGAAGAGCCTTCCATCACTACATGTGGCTTCTTGGACCCGTTTATCGATAGCAACTGTTGCACAGGGTCCCATAGAGCCCCGTACCATGGGAATTACAGGTGCATGAGTTCTGTGGACACACGGGTCACCAGAGGTGCAGTTTTCCACTGACACCTGTATCACCAGAGGTGCACGGGGCTCCAGCAGGCCCCTGTGTCATCAATATCAGCCCCAAGAAATAATTTCCCCAGGCAGCTAAGGTTTTTCTGCTGCTGCACAGAGTCCCACGGACTCCCATGACACTGGTAAGGTTCCCTGGTCCATGGAACCGGGTTTGACCTACGAGAGAGAGAGAGAGAGAGAGAGAGAGAGAGAGAGAGAGAGAGAGAGAGAGAGAGAGAGAGAGAGAGAGAGAAGGCCCAGTGCATAGGCGTGGCCTCACCCCTCCCTGCACTTTCTCGTTTGGGAATGGTGCCAGGGTATTGCAGACCCACAGGTAAGCTCACCTGGAGAAGGAGGTCTCTTGCTTAGTCTTCTTTATCTGTAGAGGCCTCTGCCTTGAGGAAGACTACAGTACAGCACTCTAGGAAATGAGGTTCTGTCATGCTCGAGTTTGTCCCAGAATTCTTAGCAAAGATTTTGAGTCACGTTCAGTCCCAACCAGGAGCTGGTTGGTAGTGATTGTAGCAAGATACCACTGTGTCAAGTGAGAGTGCTACAATACTATCTTCAGAGTACTCAACACCTCAGGCCTGAGTGTCGATGACTCTTCATTAGTCCTGGCTTGACTAAGGAAGAAGTGTTCAGGAACACTATTTCTTTCTAGCCCGCTCAAGTTTGTCCCGGAACTCGTAGCAGACTTTTGAGTCACGTTCAGTCCCATCTAGGAACTGGTTGGTAATGATTATAACAAGATAATACTTTGTCCAGTTAGAATGCTACGGTACTACCTTCAGAGGACTCCAACATCTCAGGCCTGAGTGTCAGTGAGTCTTCTTTAGTACTGGCTCAGCTAAAAAAGAAGTGTTCAAGAACACGATTTCTTTCTAGCCTCGTGAGGCTATCAACAAGCAGACTCTACCCCAACATGTAGCCAGGAGTTCGTTCCAAGTACCTCAAGAGCATAGGGACATTAGTTCATCCCTTGCATTCCAGAAGAACCTGTCGGTTCTACAGGTGTTAAGACAGAACACTCATGTTTCTACCTTCAGGACGTTGCCTGCAGGCCCTGGGATACTTTTTCCCTGTGTCCAGTGCTGGCTGTTAAACAAGTTGTGTAACTTGCCCAGCTCCCATAGTAGACAGGTTGCATCTCGCCTAAGGTGTTCTGTGGCAAAGAGTGAATGTGAGTGGGGGATTGGCCTCCTTCCTTCTCTCTTTTATCTTTCCTCTCCTCGCAGAGAGACGAGTAGCCATCCATCATGTGCTGGTCAGGCGGGCCATGCAGGTGAGCCTACTTAGCTGAGTACCCTGTCTATAATCTTAGAATAACAGATGCTAGTCTTCCCCTCTCTCTAGCAAGGGGAGAGAGGGGCTGACAATAAAACGACCCTTTGGTTATCTCCAGTTTTATTGTCTCTGATGCTCTGGGTTCATCCAGTCCTGTTTCAAAGCAATGTTGCTACACACATTAATTCGAAAGGTCCAGAAGTCTGACAGTTGAACACACAGTTGTTCACACTTTTGTTCAGCGTGTCAGAGGCATGGTCGCCTCCCTTTGCTTTTACATGACCAGGAAGGAGGCCCAGGTGAGGCAAACTACCAGTCAGCTTAGAAGCTTACTCATAATCCTCCCACTAAGTAGTGCAGCAGATTGCTGTAAAAATCGTTCAGATAGTGAAACAAGCATGAAATTTGGCACAAAAATTCCTAAGACTACGCTCTCTTAGAAAAGGGCGCTGGCCACCTGAAAATCCAAGATGGCGGCTATTTTTCAAAATGGCCGCCATCTATGTTGAGATTCACTGGTTTGGGAGCATCTATTGGATGGAATATGCCAGTTTTTTTTTTTTTTAAACCTCGACTTTTAGGTTATAAAAATGTTCCATACCACACATTTTATTGAAAACCCTTACTAAATGAATTGTAACCAAGATGGCGTACAAAATGGCTGCCATAAAAGTTTTTTTTTTTCTATCCACAGCGCTAGCAGACATAGAGACCAACTGTTTTTATTTAATGGTATATTCATGTGATCAGACAGTTTAACTAATATGCTATTTTCAACTGAAATAGTAATGGTATGGTCACATACAACATTGTGTCTAAGACTGTAACCATAAAAGAAAAGAAGAGAAATACGGACTAAACGCAACCAATCTATGTATAGGTCTCTCAACGTACACCTTTGAAAAATTCGAGGATAAGAAGGTAGGCATAGCATGACACGTTGGATGCTCAAGCTAGATTATCTACTGAAGAGAGGGCAATATTTATCTAGACTTCACATTTGCAAGTGCACAGAGCTGTGCAGGAAGACCCAGCTTGTAGCACTTGCACCTTTCCCGACAGCCTGCTTTGCATCCACATTTGGTAAGCTGTTGGCAACTCTTGGCTAAGGGCGAGTTGGTTGTCAGAGGACTTGCCATGCTTCACCAGACTTTTGCCATCCCCACTCAGCAGGGTTCTCTGGCTGTGGCTGACACTGGGTGGCCTGCCCCCACACACAACCAGCCTGGTACGCAGCACGCTTGGTGTGTTGGAGGAGAGCTCCCCTGGTTGGTGGAATGGCCTCATATGCCCTTTGTTTTCTGGCAAACATATCAAGTCTAGCCTCATCCACAGTGCCAGCAGTGCTGGATCTTTCATACATAAGTATGACAAACCTCTCCAGGACCTTCAGGTCACTCTCTTCCACTCTGAGAGGGTAGTGACTCAGTTTGGAGAACACAGTGGAGGCCTCTGGAAAGATGTTCCATGTCTGCCAGGCGGTCTTCTTGCCCTTGCTCGAAGGCTGACACTGTATCACAGCCTGTGAACGCATGGAAAGAAGAGCATGCCATTCACCTTCTCCTGGCCCAGAGAGTTGCACAGGTCATGCACAGCAATCCAGCGCAGGCTCTGGCCTTGGCCAAATGCCACCCATAGCTTCTCT
Source organism: Macrobrachium rosenbergii (assembly GCF_040412425.1). Taxonomy (NCBI): domain Eukaryota; kingdom Metazoa; phylum Arthropoda; class Malacostraca; order Decapoda; family Palaemonidae; genus Macrobrachium; species Macrobrachium rosenbergii. The sequence goes on along the minus strand of NC_089762.1, from coordinate 11,397,149 downwards.
AGCCCTAGATTGTGGAGAGTGGAGAAAGCACTGACTGCAACGACAAGAACATCTGTGTCATTTGCTTTAACCGTGATGGTCTTGGCTCCATGTTCTGTGGCATATTTGGCATGGATAAAGATGCGGGTGTCAGCTTCCTCATGAGAGCACTTTTCCAGTCCCTGAAGACTAGCCTCATGAGTGCTGAGGACAGCAGACCCTTTCGTGGCAATGACAACATTTGTGGCAGACATCTGGGCAACTTTGTCTGCCAGGAACTGGAACAACTCTGTCTTGTTGGCATCGTGTCTTAGGAAATTGCGCCAGTTGGATGGAATTGTGTTCTTGTCTGTCACCTTGCGCCTTCCTCCTTGACCACGTTGGAGCCTGGTCTCAGCTTTGAGGCTGGATGTATTGTATACATCAAATACAAGATGTGATGATGTGTACTTGCTGCTATAGGATTGTATCACAGGCAAGAAGTCGCAAAGTGCATAGCCCTCAAAGGTCTTTCCTTTCTTTGGTGGCAAGGCATGGACCAAAGCTGATCCATCTACAATGAGGACATCAGTCTTTGGTTCTTTGTCTTCTAGTGTAACATGACTCTCCAGGACCGAGGTCAGCTGAGACTTCTGACATGTGTACAGCCTACCACCCTCACTAAGGGAAGCTGGGAATGTTTGATTCTCGTGCTGGAAGAATTCCTGCAGATCACATTCACGGCTCTGACAGGATATAAATAGCTTTGAGAAAAGCTGGCAATCCTCCTTCAGAAGTTTCTGCTTTGACTGTTCTACAGGAGCAGCTTCTTGCCTGAAGAAGTCAGTTCTGTTCTTCTTTATCGGCTCATAGAAGGAGACTGCATTGTTTGCCAAAGAGTCTGAAAACTTCTGAAATTTAGTGCGGCCTCTGTCAAGGTGTGTCTGTAGAAGTTCTGCTGAGCTGGGGTGGGCAATGTCTTTGTTGTCAATGGAATACAGATCCTGGCTCTCTTCCTGAAAAGGACTTCCCAAGTGTTGCAAAGCCAATGACAGCTTGCTGACTCTCTCCAAGAATGTCTTCTGCGCATGAGGTGTTTGTTCATGGTGTGTTGTCTGCTCATTAGACTCCTTACTTTGAACCTCTGTTTCGTATGCAGACACCAAGCGGATGATCTCTGGGCCAGCCACCATCCATCTTCTGAGTGCTGACGGATCTTCAGTCAGCCCAATGGCTCCGCCATCAGCCTTTATAAAGGCATTGGTCTGCTCATGAGCTTGGTCAAGAGCCATTGCTGAGAACTGGCGACTGGTCTTGTGCACAACAAAGTTGCCAGCCTTGAACTCCTTGTGCAACTCTGGGTGTGAACTCTCTAGGGTAAGCATGTCCCTGAGGTGAATAGGCAGCCAACGAGCATAGTTTGTATTATTGTTGGAAAAGAAGTAGGGTATCAGCTCATGCAATGCCTGGCAGTAGAGGACAAAATTGGCCTCACGGAAGGACCTGATCAGTAGGAATATCACAAGTTCCATAGACAACACCATGTGCCAGAAGTGGAACTGTGGACTCTGCTGTCTTCGAAGGTCACACCACTCCTCAAACTCTAATGCCTGCTCATTGTTGTTTGCTTTCTCAGCACAGTAGTCAGTGTATGCTGTCCTCAGGAGTTTGTACAAACTAGAGGCTGTAACCTGGTGCATCTGCCGTGTCCTGGTTACACTTGCAGCTGACAGGAAGGATTCTGCAGTTCCAGATGAAGCAACTCCTGCCTCCACCAGAGCTCCTGTCCAACCACTGCCATGAAGAAGAGTACCAAGAGATGTCATTGCTGCCATCTCAATGTGCAGACCACCAAACATTACCAGATACTTGTCTTCGCCATACTGATCAGGCCACTGCCGCTGCACCTGCTTTGCTACGGCATAGATTGGCTGATCAGCTGTGATTATGGGTATCTGGCCAGGGTTCAGAAAATCAGTGACATCCTGCACTTTCTGCATCACGTGTTTGATCGTAGCAACAGAATGAGCCTGATCACGCAGGAGAGGAAGCAATGAAGTTATGGTTACTTCAAATTCTGGGCTTCTCTTCATTGAAGCGTGATGAGCTGACCACGTCAGATTCACTGCATCATCTATTTCCTGGGTGACTATGACCTTGTCTAGCCACTGATACTCCAGTGCAAGCTGTGGCCCCAAGATATCTGTGGGTGGCTTTGGTATTGCAGTGTTTGGTGGCACAGGGTTCTTTGTTTGAAAGGAAGCTGGTGAGATGTTTGTGAATGTGTCCGGCAATTCAGGCACCGACCTCACTTTCTCAGGTGCAAACTTTAGTTGCTGTCTTTCCTGTCCAGTGTTCTCCTTGGTGGGGTGCTGAAATATGGAGATGCTAGTTCCATGGAAGGAGGTAGTGGCAGTAGTTGCAGATGGGTTGTGGTCGATGTTGTCCATCACTGCAGTGGTGAACAACCCTTTCGCAGTACTGGGGGACAGACCACACCCTCCTCCACATATTTGCTAACTGTGGCATCTCCTAACTGTGCAGAGACCTCCAGTACTCTGTCATAAGAGATACTGAGGCCATACTGATGTAGCATTTCAACCAGGTTTCTCTTCCTGGTTTTGGCATAGACTGAGAGTCCCATGTAGACTGGGAATGGTGTTTCTCTGTCTTTGGAGTGTCTATGAGTTGTTGCTCCCTCTTTGTATCGGGAGTAGCAGTTGAACTGCATGAGCTGTGCAATGGCCTGGTCTGACTTTGATGCTCCAAATCGTAACTGTGACTTGATGTCAGCCCCATGCTCAACCATCCCTACAAACTGGAGCAGGAGAGGAGGCACAGAATTTCGTACAAAGCCTCAGAAAATGTGCCATCAAACCGTGACTGATGATCAAGTATAGACTTTCTGAGAATATTTGCTGCTTTAGCAATGATAACTGCCTCTGAAAGATCAGATGATTGAGCAAGTGCTTTTCCCATCCTTTTGAAATGCAAGTAATACATCTCTGCCAGATTTATGAGCCTCAAGTTCTGGAATTTCTGCCAGAAGTTTGTCTTTGAGTCTCGTGGAATTTACACTTGGTGACTCTACACCTAATTGTTCCAGACGTTGTTGGTAGAGGTGGCAAATATCTGCCAGCCGAAATGTGACTGGATCATCTGAACAAAGGTTGTTTTCAACAATGTATGTCATCAGTTCTGACAGAACTAGTGGATACACATCTGATTCTGACTCAGTGCTACCTTGGTCTTTCTCAAGGCTCCTCAGGTAGGACCTTTTTCTGTTGTAGAGGGCACAAAGACAGGCATGGTGATACTTAAACTCCTGTGCAATGACATCCCCACCAGTCAACTTAGCAAGGAGCTTGCCATCACTAAAGTATCTCTGCACATTCACGCAATTTCAAGTCAAGGCCCTTAGTACTAGCCTGTCTGAGATCAGATGCAGGTGCCACTTTCTCACAGAAAATGCAAACTTCATTGTCATGACTGGTTCGGCGCAGTTTTGCACGACTAGTCTCAGTGTTGCTGGTCTGGTCATTGGATTGTCGCTTTCTTGCACGGGTCCAGTTTAGTGTTGTTAAACAACAAGCGACAGTTCACATGGTATTTTGCTGCATTTTTTCCTGAGAGTGGCCTCTATGCCATCACCTTCATCCAGCCTTGCTGGATCCATTATCAGTGGCATTTCATTAATTTCACTGAACATGGGAATGTTCCTTGCCAGCATTGTGTACCCATCATGGTCTAGGACATGATGACTTGGAGGTGATGTCAAGTGCTCACCTCTTTGTCCTTCTGACAAAGACAACACAAACTCCAGTTTGTTTTTCTACTGCTCAATATTGGATTGGCATCACATTCTGCCATGATTTCACTTTTGATTAAGGCCGAGGGTTATCCTTTTACCACCTTAAACAAAGCACACATTCCTGTATGGGATTCAACTAGGTTCGGTCTCCCTACACCTAGCCCGATCATTCATCCAGTGCCATTTAAGTCCCGTGTGATCTGTACACCATCCGGGTAAGTACATGAACCATCATGTACAGCCCCCATACCCTTGGCTCGGCTCTCCCGCGCTGGCACATCCTGTCTATTCAGGTGCGGCTATCTAACTATAGCTGGTCTGGGGCTGTTAGAAAGCATTTGGGACACTAAACTAAACTATACTACAACTACTAGTCTAAGACTACAGGATTAGTAAAGCTGGATTAGCTGGCACTGAACCCCATGCTGAGTTACACAGCAGTGATGTCACCAGTGTGCCCTGGTTGTGTGCAGACATACACTCTTTTACATTTATTCATTTTCCTTCAAAATTGATGAGTTATTCGAAAGAGATGGCCTCATTAGGATCTAAAACCACAGAAACCAAGATCCATGCTTAAAACGATAATTGTTGAACGGGCATTATTTCTCATTATAATTATTGTTTCTACCTTTTTCTTGGCAGCCATATAGCCCCCATATTTAAAGGTAAACTGTACTGGGAAGCTACAGAAACATAATATTCACAAGAAATAGTATGGAAGAGCTTTACCATATTGCTAGAAGCAAATACATGCCATTCTAGTGAAAAATTAGCCAAAATCTGTCGATACTGGCCGCCATCTTGGAATTTGGCCGCCATATTAAATTTTTGCGTGGCCAGCGCCCTTTCTGATAGAGGAACTTTAAAGAGCACTTGTGCAAAATTTCATGCTTGTTTCACTATCTGAACGATTCTTATGAAATATGCAATTATCTGCTGCACTAAAGGAAGTAAGTCTTCCTTGTGTAAAGACCGATGGTATGTATATTGTGTAGGAACAAATGACAAATTTTTATAGTAATTTGTATTTTTCCTAACTACTGTATACAAACCTGAGGTCTTTACATTTATACTGCCCACTTCAAGCTACGCTTCATTTTGCTCCCTGGGCCAAAAGGCAAAGTGAATGTGTATTGACTCAGTGGGTGGGACTCCATTCATAGCCGGTAGTTAACCACATACTTAACCACCTTGTTTAAAGTTAAACAGCCGGTCTCCAGGTGCACTGAAATTTATTCCTATTGTAAAGACCTCAGGTTTGTATAGTTAGGAAAATACAAATTACTTTAAAGATTTTATATTTTTCTTAACATAGAGACTGAAGGTCTTTACATAGATGGCCCACCTCAAGCCACCCCTCATTCTGGTACCTGGGCCGGGAGGCAAAGTGAATGCATACCAACTGGGTGGAGGGTGCTGGCTCCCACCCCTACCGTTGGTAGTTACCCACCTTGTTAAAAATTGAATGGCTGTTCCTGCTCGCATTCGCAAGCAATATCCATATGCAAAGACCTGCAGGTTTGTATGGCAGGAAATTACAAATTACTTTAAAATTTTGTTGTTTTGTGGTGGTAAAAGGTGTGACAGAAATTTGTGTATATGTCTGTGAATTATGTTAGTGCTATTAGTGTATTGTTAGTAAATTTGAAATATTTTAGAGCTGGAAAAGAAGTTACCTTAGCTGATGGGTTAGACCTTCCATCTCCTGAAGAACTTAAAGCCAGTGGTCGAGGACGAGGTGGTGGACGAGGTGCAAGGCGGGGTGCAAGGGGAGCTGGGCGAGGAAGAGGAACTGGTAGAGGAAAGGCCAGAACCTTTTCGGAGGGTGATGATACAAAAGCTCAAAAGAATATTCAGGTAAGTTCACATTCCATTTAATTTCAAGTTCATGTTCCTGTAAGGAGGTACTTCTTACAAAGTACTTACCATGCTAATTGTACATGGTGCTGAAGATCTTTATAGCATCTTTTGAACTCATTACATTATTTCCTGCCTTGTATTATCCATCTATTCACTTTGGTCTTCTCCGCTTACACTGTCGTAAAAGTAACTTCATCTTGCCACATTTTTTTACCTCAAATTATTTAAGAACAATTCCTTCAGAAAACCCAGTGAAAGTGTAGAAATGTAATTTGGGAGTCGTATTAAACCGATTCATAATTCCACCAGTAATAGTAATATGACGTTCAAAATAAATAATTTAATTCTAGATGGTTATTGTGGATTTTGTAATGTAAAATGTACTTAGCCAGACTAAGTAATAGGTATACATTGTTCTATCTGGATTTCTAGAGGTTATACAGTAATACCCCTAACTTGCATGATTCGAGTTGCGCGAATTCACAGACACACGAATGTTTCATTAGAACCTAACTAATTGTCATACACGAGTATTTCACTGATGCAAACATTCATGAATACTGAGAAACCCTGCAAAAGTGTTTGTTTAATTTTTTATCTAATTTATAACTTTTCAAGCTTTAATGTGTAAATCGAGTAACATTAATTAATAACAGTAATAATTTCTCTCTCTCTCTCTCTTTTACTGAGTAGAGAATGTTTATGGTATATGTATATATTTATTTGTTTTGTATGATAAATAAATTTTTTACCTAATAATAAGTACAAATTTTCAAATAATAATAATAATATAACTGTAATTTACAAAATACATATTTTAAACAAACAAATTCTTTCCCTCATGAGAAGAAGCTCGAATGCAAAGCTGTCAGACATGTCACTTGAACATGACAAGAAAGGGGTGCTGCTGATTAGTGGGTCAGGGGTTTCTTAGGTAATTCTCTCTCTCTCTCTCTCTCTCTCTCTCTCTCTCTCTCTCTCTCTCTCTCTCTCTCTCTCTCTCTCTCTCTCTCTCATTCGTAGTTAGCGCAACCTACGGATTATTGTTTCTCAGTATGTCTTTACCTGTACAGTAGATAATTTTAAATTGATCTAATTTTACCTGTACCGCCTACAAACTGTAATTGCACTGTTCTAAAACATAGAGACATAGACCATTTCAAAACAAAGAGTAAGAGACTTAATAAAGAAGTTTTTAAAAACGAGGTTGAGAAGACTTCTAAAAATAGATTGGTGGAATGGGGAGAGAGAGAAATACCATACTAATCTTCACACTCTCCTATATTCTTATGTCAAGCATTTATTTCTTTTTTTAATGGTAATGTATTAACCTAACTTTTAAATGAAATTACTGTAACTTTAATTTCATTTAAGAGTTAGTTTCATATTGAATTTCCATCTTTTGATATCTAATGTAAGAATAACTCTCTCTCTCTCTCTCTCTCTCTCTCTCTCTCTCTCTCTCTCTCTCTCTCTCTCTCTCTCTCTCTCTCTCTCTCGTAATAATTCATAAATAATTCAACTTGATATTTCAAGTAAAGACAATCTCTCTCTCTCTCTCTCTCTCTCTCTCTCTCTCTCTCTCTCTCTCTCTCTCTCTCTCTCTCTCTCTCTCTCTCTCTCTCTCTCTCATAGTTAATGCTCACACATTTTTACAACTTAGTATTTCTCTGTACGTCTTTACCTGTACAGTAAATAGTTTAAATTGATCTAATTTTACCTGTACCGTCTACGAAGTGTAAATGCTCTAGTGTGGCAAGTAGGTTCTGAAACATAGAAACATAATAACTAAGAGTTGTATTAGTCAAAATAAAAAACACTGTTTGTTCATGAGAAAGCATTTCAGAACAAAGAGAAAGAGATATAGAGTAAAGAAGTTATTAAAAAGAGGTTGAGAAGACTTATAAAAGTAGATAGGTCGGAAGGGGAGAGAGACAGAAATTCTCATCCAACTCTTTATGTCAACCATTTATTTCTTTTCTTAAGGGTAATGCATTAAGCTAACTTGTAAATGAAATTACAGTAACTTTATTTTCATTTGAAAGTTAGCTTGATAATTTGGGAGCATGATTAGTGTCATATTTAGTGTTTAAACTTTAGAAATAAGCATTTATTTGCATTTAATAGAGACTGTTCCAAACTAACGCAAAAATTCATCTTGCATGAGGGGTTCTGGAACCTAACCTCGTGTAAATTCAGGGTATGACTGTATGACCAAATGCCACAGGAAGGTTTAAGGCAAAAGTAAGGATCCGGGGTTTGATAAATGAAGTAGGAGATTTGATAAAAGACTGACTGATTAATAAAAAAAAAATTGAGTTTCCATCAGTGAACATCCTCTGTTTGGCAGCAAGGTTACAAGCAGTATGCCTCAAAGTTTTTTTGCTGGATCCTTTGTTTGTTAATTATCCACTTAACCCTTAAACGCCTACTGGGCGTATCATCGTCGACTAAAATTATCTGTTGGGTGCCAAGTGGGCGTAAATCGTACGTCGACTACAAAAATTTCAACCTTCGGTCAACTTTGACTCGACCGAAATGGTCGAAAAAACGCAATTGTAAGCTAAAACTCTTACATTCTAGTAATATTCAATCATGTACCTTCATTTTGCAACAAATTGGAAGTCTCTAGCACAATATTTCGATTTATGGTGAATTTTTGAAAAAAACTTTTTTCTTACGCCCACGCGGTAACTCTGCCGAAAATTTCAGAAATTCTTTTGTCATTTTGTCGTAATTTTTGCACTGTTCTATATTAGCCGTTACATAAAGTTTTATATATGAAAATGTGCACAATTTCATGCACAATACAACAGAAAATAAGTCATGGTTGTAGCTTTTATCAGTTTTGAAATATTTTCATATAAATCACGATAACTGCCAAAAATTTCAACCTTGGGTCAACTTTGACTCGACCGAAATGGTAAAAATGCAATTGTAAGCTAAAACTCTTACATTCTAGTAATATTCAATCATTTACCTTCATTTTGCAACCAATTGGAAGTCTCTAGCACAATATTTCGAGTTATGGTGAATTTTTAAAAAAAACTTTTTCCTTACAGCCGCGCCAGAAATTCTTTTGTCACGTTGTCTTAATGTTTGCACTGTTTTATATTAGTTGTTACATAAAGTTTTATATATGGAAATGTGCGCAATTTCATGTAGAATACAACAGAAATAACTCATGGTTGTAGCTTTTATCAGTTTTGAAATATTTTCATATAAATCACGATAACTGCCAAAATTTCAAGCTTCGGTCAACTTTAACTCGACCGAAATGGTAAAAAAACGCAATTATAAGCTAAAACGCTTACATTCTAGTAATATTCAATCATGTACCCTCATTTTGCAACAAACTGGAAGTCTCTAGCACAATATTTCGATTTATGGTGAATTTCTGAAAAAAACTTTTTCCTTACGTCTGCGCTGTAACTTCGGCGAACATCTCAGAAATTCTTTATTCATGTTGTCGTAATGTTTGCATCGTTTTACATTAGTCGTTACATAAACTTTTATATATGAAAATGTGTGCAATTTCATGTAGAATACAACAGAAGATAGCTCATGGTTGTAGCTTTTATCAGTTTTGAAATATTTTCACATAAATCACGATAACTGCCAAAATTTCAACCTTCGGTCAACTTTAACTCGACCGAAATGGTCAAAAAACGCAATTTTAAGCTAAAACTCTTACATTCTAGTAATATTCAATCGGTTACCTTCATGTTGCAATAAATTGGAAGTCTCTAGCACAATATTTCGATTTATGGTGAATTTTTTAAAAAAACATTATCCTTACGTCTGCAAGGTAACTCGGCTGAACATCTCAGAAATTCTTTCGTCTCGTTGTCGTAATATTTGCACCGTTTTACATTAGTCGTTACATAAAGTTTTATATATGAAAATGTGCGCAATTTCATATACAATACAACAGAAAATAACTCATGGTTGTAGCTTTTATCAGTTTTGAAATATTTTCATATAAATCACGATAAATAGAAAAAATTCGACTTTGGGTCAACTTTAACTCGACCGAAATGGTCGAAAACTGCAATTGTAAGCTAAAACACTTACAGTCTAGTAATATTCAATCAATTAGCTTCATTTTTCAACAAACAGGAAGTCTCTAGCACAAAATTTCGATTTATGGTGAATTTTTTAAAAACATTTTTTTACGCTGCGGCGTTACTTAATTCATGCATCATTTTGTGATAATATTTTCTCTGTGTTGCTTTGATCATTTTACAATTTGTTATATACCAAAATCATCGCAATTTAGTGTACAATACAACTAAAAAAAATTAACTCATTAGCTTTAACCATTGTGCTTACACCATGATTTGTATACAATTATATGTTTTTTTTTTCGCTGTCATATATTCCAATATTTATATATGATAATGATATTTTTCTTCATTTCTGATGGTTTCATACTAAACTTCAGGCAATGACAAAAAAAAGGAGCCAAAAATGAACTCTTAATCTTAAAAACTAAGCGTGCTGTGATTTTTTGAAAAAAACTTTTTTTCCGCTTCGGCGCTAACTCACCGAACGCCGCCGGCATACGGGAGACATTTTTGTAAATAGAGGCTCGGCGTTTAAGGGTTAATGAACCTGAACTTAGGGGTGATTAGCAAAATAAGAGTTTGCTAATGATGCAAAAAATGGTATCAGTGCTGGTAACAATACATCAATAAAACAGTTAAAAGAAGCTGTGGAAATATTAGGATACATTAAAGGGAATTTACTGGAAGGGAAAAGGGAGACCTTAACTAACTGCAGTTAGACCTCATTTACAGTAAAGTCCAAACTCTTAAATCTTGAAGTCCATGATCCAGGACTATTTTGAATCGGCCCCCACATGTTGTTCAGTTTTGGGATTTTTTCAGATTTCAGAACTGAAGCGTGCTCTGTAAATACACCAGCACTGTTTATTTCCAACGAAGACACTCTGTGAAACTCAGAAATATACAGCATACAAAAGAACAGTAATTTGTGTATGAACTCGTGTATCATGCAATCATTAAAATTTCATCCAAAAACATGACATCATCATATACATTGTGTATAGTGCAAAATGTTTTTATATAAGTAAGTTACCAAGTAATTACATGGCTATTAGTTCCTACTTTTGCAGCAGTTTAAGTTTTTTAAAATTTGCGGTAGCACTCCATTGTTTTGGTGTAGGTAACTGACCCTGCCCACTATTGGGGAAGAATAGGTATAACCTGGCTCAGGAGCTCAATGAGTTCCTGCCGCTCAGCGACTGGACATCGGTTGTTTGGTGGCTTTTGTTTTGGTTTGATTTCACCGGTTAGTTGCAGACATTCTCCAACTTTTGGTGAAGTGCTCAGTTTATTTGGTATTGCTAATCTTGTTAGCTTAGCTAGTTTCCCGATTGTGACTAACTATGTCAGACTCCAGTTCACATAGTATTAGGTATTGCAGCAAGGGCTGCAAGACCAGATTGACTTCTTACAAATATTACATACAATTTGTAGTTCTTGTAGAGGACAAACTTGTTGAGAGAGAGAGAGAGAGAGAGAGAGAGAGAGAGAGAGAGAGAGAGAGAGAGAGAGAGAGAGAGAGAGAGAGAGAGAGAGAGAGAGAGACCAGGTTAGGTCATCTCATTCTACTGAAGTACCTGTTCTTTCGACTCTGTGACTGCCTTTTTCCGAGCCCAGTGCCTTAGCCAGCCTTGAAGCCAGGGTAGATAAGAAGTTTGACATCTTACTGGATACTGTAACCCAGCTTGGGGCTTCGGTCAAGATCCTGATGGGTCAAATGAGTGCGCGTAATGTTGGTGTTAGTGTTGTGTCAGTGGAGGAGGTGACTACTCGTCCCACCGACGCTCCTAGACAAAGGTCCCTGCCAGACTCCCCTAACCCTGGGAGGAGGCAAACCAGACATCCAAGGGAGGTCAGTGGGGTTTGCCCACGGGTAGTTGCCCCCTCAACCAAGCCTGTTGTACATTCTCAGGACTTGGTGGACAGCCACTGGAAAGGCGTCCAGGCGAATGTACATGCCTTGTCATCGAGTGTCTCCGACTCTGACTTGGACAGGAGGCGCAGTTGGCACTTTCCCGAGTCTTCCAAGCCATTGAAAAGGCCTGCAGTCCTTGAGTGCCTCCTCTGCTTCCTTGTAAGCATTCCAGAGATCTGGATCATAGTCCAGAACCATCATGCAGCTTCTGGGACGAGGAAAGCACCTCAATGTATCCTGAATATTTTGTTCCCAAATGCTCACTTAAGAAGAGTTCCAAGTGGTCAGTAGCGGCCGAACACCCAATGGGAATCCGTGCAGTGGCACCCGAATGCCCAGGGCGAGAAGAGAGTGTAGTGTGCATGCGCCCAGCTGGCGCCAGGTGTTCAGCTGAAGTTGAGCACCTAGTGAGTTCTTTGTGTGTAATGGATTCCGAGTACCCCCGGGGAAGCCAAGCGCTCCTAGCTGCTGATGGCGCCCGAACGTCCAGTAATAGAAGGTTCTGCTAAATATGTGCTCTCTAAGAAGCAACCAGTGTTGGATCATTTAGATGAGTGTTCTCCTGTATCAGATTGTTCTTCAGCCGTGGTGGCTTCGCCTGTGACTTCTCGCCCACCTGTGTCGGCACATTTGTCTGCGCTTTTGGCGCCACCATCTACCAAGCATTCGGTGCTGCATACTGTTCGTCATGAGCGTCCCTCACAGCTGGATTTAATGTCTGTCAGTGTTGCCTAGACAACATTTTGGACCTTTTAAAGAAGCTTTCGTCTGCAGTTCAGGAGCAACCGGTTTCATTCTCAGAAGAAGACATAGAGAAGAATAACCCACATTGGCGTATGCATCTTTGCTGAAGTACTTTTTATTGTTATCCAACATTCTTCTCTCTTTTGGCTCCGTTGTCTCCAAGCTCTGCCTTTATGATGAGGTAACTTGCAGGCATCTCTAATCTGCCAAAGATGGTGCTCTCCTGTTCTTCGAAGAAAGCTTTATCCCATATTGAAGGTTGGTTGTCCGACAAGAGGGATCTCGAGAAGGCTACCTTTTGTGGCCCTGCTCCTCCTATGACGAAAAGGAGGTATCTTTCATATGCCACTGGGGAAGGCCCTACTTTAGGAGTGTCTGCCTCCTCCCAGGGGAACTTCTCTGGCTTGATCGATTCGACACATAAATCGGCATTCGCCACAGCCAAGATCTTCTTTTCGTCTTCAGAGTTGGATCACTTAGTGAAAGACTTGTTTAAGGTCTTCGAGATAATCATCTTCCTGGATTGGACTGTGGGAGCTTTGACGAAGAAAATCAAAGACTACTCCACCCTCCAAGACAGCTTTCCAACAGGCTGGTTAAGAGTATTGTCTTGCATGGACAAAGCGGTTTGTGACGGCTTGCAAGAACTGGATGCACTGCTTTCTTTAGGAATCCTTAAAATGAGGGAGTTGTGGTGCTCTTTTACCACGAAAGGAGTCATTCCCTCCTAGAATCATCTCTTCTCTTTGCGCCTATGGATCAGGGTAGTCTGTTCCCCAGTGCTACTTTAGAGCGCATAGCTTCTGAGTTACAGGAGGAGGCAACACAAGACTTACTTGCGCAGTCTACCAAACATCCTAAGCAGCCAAGTCGTACGCCTGTGGCCTCCAGTACTGGTGTTGCCTCTCTATTGCAGCAGTGGCCTGTTCGAGGGGGCAGAGCCGGATATCAGACCGGACCACATACCAAGCTCCGATCAGTGTGCCCGATTAAGAAATCCTTTACCGAACTCTCCTCTAGCAAGCGAGGATTTGGCCTTCCGTGTTCTGGTAGGAGCCAGGCTTCTCCATTTTTGGAGGAAATGGGAAGCGAAGAAGGCAGAGCCATGGTTAATAGAAGTCCTCAGAGAGGGGTATTCCATCCTGTTCATCACAGAATCCCCCATTGGCATCAGCGCCCATCAGCTTGACGCCCTACTCAGTAGGCTCACAGAGGTTTTTGGCCCTGTCAGAGGTGATGACTTCTCTGCTCAGGAAAGGTTGGAGACCTGTCCTGGACATGAGTGCCCTGAATTTCTTTGTGAAAACTACAGAATTCAGGATGGAAGTGAAACAGTCAGTACTGTTCTCCATCCATCAAGGAGATTGGATGGTGACAGTAGATATGGAGGACGCATACTTTCTCATTCCAGTTCGTCTGGAATCCGGGAAGTACTTAAGGTTCATATTCCAGGGCAGGGTCTTCCAATTTTGGGCTCTGTGCTTTGGCCTCTCCACTGCCCCACAGGTCTTCACCAGGGTTTTCGCCCTATTAGCGAAGTGGCTACATCTGATGGGCATCAGTGTATGTCTTTATCTCGATGTTTGGCTCCTACTTTCTCCTTCAAGAGCTCGCTGCACGGAGGACTTGCAGAAGACACTCCTCCTCGCCAAGGATCTGGGCCTCTTAATCGACTTTCCCAAGTCCCAATTAGTCCTGACTTGGTCGATTCTGTATTTGGGAATGACGATCGATTCTCAGGGTTTTCCGGGTTGTCTGTTACAGAGAAGAATTCAGTCCTGCCTTCAGATGGTTCAGAAATTCCTTGCTTTCCCTTCCTGCTCAACCAATGAGTGGATGAGCCTCCTAGGCACCCTATCATCTATAGAGAAGTTTGTGCCTTTAGGAAGACTTCACACAAGACCCCTACAGTTCTTCCTCAAGGTCAGTTGGCGCAAGAAGACCCTCCCAGTCTCATCTGTCTTCCCCATCACTCCCGAAAGTAAAGAAGACCTTCGGTGGTGGCTCGTGGAAGGGAGATTCTCAGTTGGGAAATTATTACATCCGTTGAACCCAAGCCTAACCTTATTTTGCGATGCTTCAGATCTGGGTTTTGGGGGGCCACATCTGCAGGATTTGAAAGTTTCAGGGACTTGGTCTCAAGAAGAAAGGAAGCTCCACATCAATGTGAGGGAGCTGAGAGCAGTGCACTTGGCCCTCCAACATTTCACTAAAGTGATGTGCGACAAGACGGTCACTGTACACTTGGACAACATGACAGTGTTGGCCTACATCAAGAATCAGGGAGGACACAGTCCTTCTCTCTTTGCTAAGCGGCCAAAGATCTCATTTGGGCCCAGAGCAACCGCACCCAGGTTGTCACCTGCTTTATTCAGGGCAAATTGAACGTCCTTGTGGACGAATTAAATTGCCGCAAACAGGTTCTACCGATGGAATGGACGCTGAATCTACAGGTACGCACCAACCTGTGGAAACAGTGGTGGAAGCTGTTGATAGACCTGTTACAATGCCAAAGAATCACCGTCGTCTTATGTATTGCTCTTCATTCCCTGACCCTCTGGTTTAGGCAATGAACACAATGCTCCAGGACTGGTCCAACCTGGGCATGTATGCCTTCCTGCCATTCAGCTTAGTGAGGGAAATCATCAACAGTTTCAGTCCCACAACAACTGTTCAATGACCCTTGTCGCCCCGTTTCGGCCACAGAGTGGTTTCTAGACCTCCTCAGCCTGTTGGTGGACTTCCCAAGACTCCTACCACAGTGTCAAAGTCTTCTCAAGCAACCCCATTTCCATCACTTTTATCAAGGTTTGCCCACTCTCTCTCTGACAAGCTTCAGACTGTCAGGAAGCTTATCAGAGTGAAAGGCTTTTCAAAAGCACTGCGAAGGCTATTGCTAAGTGTAGGCAGCAGTCCCCCTCCAATATCTACCAGGCTAAGTGGTCAGTCTTCCACATCTGGTGTCAAAGATGGGGCATCTCGTCCTCTGATACCACTTTAGCACAAATAGCAGACTTCTTGCTCTACCTGAAGTCTTCCTCCTGTGGTCTATCGACTTCAACTATCAAGGGTTATAGAGCCATGCTTAATTTGGTGTTTAGGCATAGAGGCTTGGATCTTGCTACAAGTCATGACATTAGTGACTTAATTAAGTCTTTTGATACTTAGAAACAATACAAACTGACTTCGGTACTGTGGAACCTAGATGTCGTACTTCATTGGCTCTCAGGCGTACCTTTTGAGCCCCTTCATGCTTCATCTCTGAGGGACTTAACGAGGAAAACCTTCTTTTTAATTGCTTTGGCCACAGCCAAAAGAATTAGCGAATTGTAGGCCTTGGACAAGCAAGTTTGCTTCTCACAAGGGGTTGTGGTCTGCATGTTCACCCTTGGGTTCTTAGCCAAGAATGAAACCCCATGCAATCCCTGGCCTTGTTCTTTTTCTATCAAGAACCTGACAAGTATCGTCGTTCTGACAGACCAGGATAGAGTACTCTGTCCGGTTAGAGCCCTGAAGTGTTATCTTGAGAGAACGACAGTAAAAGCATCAGAAGTCACTCTCGTAACCTCTGGTGTTCAGTGAAGAACCCATCTCGTTCTATGTCCAAGAACGTGTTGTCCTTCTTTCTAAGAGAAGTAATCTCTGAATCCCACAGTGATATTCAGGAAGAGACATTACTCATATTGAAAGTTAAGGGCCACAAAATTAGGGCAGTCGCCACTTCACCAGCATTTAAACTCAATCTGTCTCTCTCCACAATACTTCAATCTACGTATTGGAAATGTAGATCTGATTTTACCACTCATTGCTTATGAGATATGGAGACTACTTATGAAAACTGCAGTATGTTAGGCCCATTTTCCTGGCTGGCATGGTACTGGGGGAGGAAGGATAGGAGTATATCTTCTGTTTTCTCTATCTCCTTTCCTTGTTTCAGGTGATCGAGTTATGGAAAGCCTGGGGGTACGGTGTACCTGGAGTACCTACCAGTCATTGTTTTTAATGGTTGGGGTTTGGTTTTTATGTGCTGTTTAGGTAACAGATTTACCTGGTTGATTTTCTTGTACTGTGCCCAGGGCAAGGGCATTCTGTATTTTTCATGATGCATTGGCAACCATCGGAGCACTCCTTGGTTGCAAGGCACCCACTAGAGTAGAGGCAACCCTCAGCTTTACTGCTGTGCCACTACAGGTTGGTGATGAGCACTGACCAGAGGCAGTATCTGTTTGTTGTAGCACTCTCATCAGGTAAAGTTACAACAAGTATTTACTGATGCTGGCTATCTGTGTTTCAAATTCATCTCCATTACTGAGTGGTTTTGAGTAGTTTGTGTCCATGTATCCCCCCACCTGTTTTTTGGGATTCAGCAATGTAATTACTTGGTAAGTTACTTGTATAAAAATGACATTTTTATAATAAAATAAGATTTTACATATACTTACCAAATAGTTACATGATTGAAGCCCTCCTGCCTCCCCTCTCATGGACATAGAGCATGAACAAATTGAGCACTTGAGCTTTACCTACACCAAAACAGTGGAGCGCTGCTGCGAAAGTAGGAACTAATATCAATATAATTACTTGGTGAATATATATAAAATCTTATTTTATTATAAAAATGTCATTTTTTCAATAGATTACACTAGGTATGCTTTCTACGCCTGTCTCAGTTTCAGTAGATACCATTGAAAATGTATATTATAGCTGAATTAGCTTTTAACTAATAAATAGGCCCAGAAGCATAAGCTCATTAGGTTAAATGCAAATCTTCATAAATGAAAAAAGACTTACCAGCCTCGTGGCTTGTCTAAGAATTCGTTACTATTTCTTATAATTGACAACCATTTACTACTATGTTCAAGACACTGGCATAAACAACAGCAAGCACTGGCATAAACAATCAAATCGAGAAACAGCCATTTGCTGATATCAATTACTGTAACTAACATGCTTATTGAGTTGCATAACAGTAGTCAACTTGTTAAAAATTTGCTAATTCTCAGTGATGCCTTCCATATATACAAATAAAATAAATCTTTATTCATCCATCATGCAATGGAAAGGAAATTGTTATGAAAGTATGCCGCTAAATTTACGGTTGTAGCAGTGGCTGAAGAAATTAAAAATGTGCAGGCAGCATAACGTTTTGGAAGAGGCAAAAGCAATATCCAAGACTGGTGAAATAAATACTGGTGAAAAAAATGGTGAAATAAATACTGGTGAAAAAAATGAATATTCGTAATGGCTGTGATGATGTCAGTAATACTCAGTCAGCTGAAGATTTTAAAAATGTAAACAACCTAGATGCAAATGGCGCCTGATTGCTTTGTTCATATATTGAAATACGTTAATAATATGACAATAATGCAAGAAATATAATTACATACAGTACGTAAAAGAACAGTTTTATTAAAATTATGATAATTCTTAATACAACTGTATTATTTGGCTTTTGCAAATGAACATCTGTTAGTGTAACAACCTAACTGTGCCCAATAGATAGTCTCTCTCTCTCTCTCTCTCTCTCTCTCTCTCTCTCTCTCTCTCTCTCTCTCTCTCTCTCTCTCTCATTGAGCAGGTTAAAGAAACAAGTGCAGCAGATTTTTAGCTTTTTACTGGAAATGGAAGCCAGAAGAGTTTGAAGTGCCAGAAAACATTGAAAGGTGCCAGGAGATTAGAATTCGACAGTGCAGTTAGAAGTGGTTTTAAGTTCCAATGTAGCGAAGGCATAAGCATTTCTGATGAGATGCTTATGGAGCATGCCAGAATTTCCATAGGAAACTAAACCTAATGAATGGCTGTGATTATTCATAATCTTTGTTTTACTTTTGATAACACAGCAGTATGCATGTGGAATGAGCTGGCAAGACTGTTTACATAAGGGGTTTTGTAGGAGTCATTTATGCCATCCAGGATATTCTGTGGTCTGGCAGTGGTCTGGTCCAAAGGGTGCCGGTACACTGTCCAAGGTTGTTATCGTAGAGGAAGGACATGGAAAGATAAAAAGCAGTCCAGGCAAGAGCAGAACTTGCTGCTATCAGTCAAACACATTGGGTATCAAAGAAGTGTAGAATGCTTCAGCCAGCACTTTCTACTAAATTATTAGTTCAGTTAAGAGGTTAGTTTTTAGACACATTCAAGATACTTGGAGGCATAAATACTTTAACATACACTAGAGCTATCTTTTTGCCTTTAGAAGTTATCAAACTTATTACAGCTGGTGGAAACTGGAACTGAAAAGGTGATAGAACTGCCACTGTTGGAACTTTGTCATATAGAAGATAACCTCATTTTGGAACAGACTACCAACTGATTTGAGGATATTGCTGCCTCCAGTTAGTTCAAGAATAGAATAGAGTAACAAAAATTTTTTTTCAAAATGCATTATCTGGTGGACAAATAAATTATAGGAGGAAACCCCCCCCTCTCTCTCTCTCTCTCTCTCTCTCTCTCCCCTTGAGAGAAGGGGCTGAGTCAGGAGGTTCCGGAGGTCAAGAGGTTTACCATGGCTCTCTCTGTTCTAGACAGAATGTTGAAAGATCTTATCACAGTCCCCTCTGCTGTAGGAGTGGAGTCACCCAGCCTTGAAACATTGAGGCATTATTCATGAGGTGCTCTCTTGTCCATTTCCTGCCTCTCTGATTATCATGTTTTAGGACAGAACGACGACAAACAGAACCAGAGGTCACCTCAGTGGGTCCTCCCAGAAAAGCACCTTACAGACTGGAACAAGGATTGGGGATGCCTGCCACTGGTAGATCTCTCACCACTCAGAATGTTCCTACAACAGACTTCCTTCTCCAGTTAAACGCCCCAGTCAGTGTTGGCATCCATCAGAGAGGGGGACTTCATGGTTTTAGTGGATATGCAGAACATTTACCTTCTCAACCTGTTTTTACATTGTCTTCTGGAAGGACGTAAATTTCGTCCCCAAGGGCTCTGCTTTGGCCGAGCAACAGCTCCCCAACCCTTCACTAGAGTGTTCTAGCTGGTGTCCTTTTGGGCACAATCCAAGGTTATCCAGCTGAGGCTATCCCTATACAATGCTCCCCCAGTTTTTTGTGGGGATAAGTTTGAGAACCCACTGCAGAAATGCAAAATCCCTTCTAAAAACACTAATAACTGCTTATAATTGCTAAATGCCTTATACCTCTTAAATTAAAATGTTTATAACTGTCTATTTTAAAAGTTTACAGCCTAATTTAATAGTTCAAACAAGAATATACCTTAAATTATCATACTGAAACAGTTTAATATCAGTTCAAACAAAAATACACCCCAAACCATCATCCCAAAACACCTAAGTCATCTTAGGTTACCCTTTTACAACTATTACTCTTGAGTACAGTATATACACCCCCTAAAATGCTTATAACAATGATTTACTAATTTTAGAATATTAATATTAATGTAAACACAGCAAAATATCTGTGTAATGTTTAATACAAATTAAATAAATCTGTCTTACAGAACACTTGACAACTAATCAATTTCCCCTGCATACATAAGCCTAGAGCCATTTTCTCTCATAGTATTTAAGTTGATGCATTTTCCATTTACATTTGGTAAAAAAAATTTAAATTATTACTACTTCACTTTTTTCATAGAGCAACACTGTTTATTAACTAATTACTGTATTTTTTCATATTGTGTTTGTGACTAAATACAGATAGTATCATCAAAATGATTTACGGTGTACTTATACTGTACTACTGTACCTGTTATGCTCATTCTGGGGTGGGCCCCAGAATGAGGATAACAGGTTTATGATTCTCTCTCTCTCTCTCTCTCTCTCTCTCTCTCTCTCTCTCTCTCTCTCTCTCTCTCTCTCTCTCTCTCTTTAAGGATAATGTAAGATGTATTTGAAATAATATTACTATAAAGTGTTTGTGGATTATAGAGCATAGTGTACAATATCTAAAATATTCTGTAATTATTTTTATTTTATTTTCCAGTCTGCTTTTATTGAAAAGCAAAAAGTTGTAATTATAGCATGGAAAATATGAAAAAAATAATGACAAAGTAATTCACATTTATCTATAAAACTATACTGTACAAAACAAATTATTTTTATACCGTATAGTTCGGGGTTGCCATATCTGAACAGTCAAAATACAGGATGCTTCCCTCTTGAACCCCCCCTTCCCTAGTTAAAAAAATGCAGTTTGTATGAGCTATCACTGATGTGCATATGTGTATGATAAAATAATAATAAAAAAAACTTACCTTAACATAAGGCTGATTATCTTGAATTTCTATATGATCTTAATCTAGTTACAGTCTTCTTTGCTCATTATGTCTGTGGCTGCATGTTGTGTGGCGTGTGCCCATCCATATTTTTGAGAAGATCTGATACTTTTCAGGAGAACTTTATTGGATCTTATGTAGTTGTAGAAGTCACTGCATGATGTCTCATGGAAGTTGTATTGTAATGTCAAGAGACCCTTCATTGTAGCAGCATTCAACTTCTTCCTTTCTTTAGTCCACTGACTTTTTGTTAGTGAAAATACTCACTATACATTTCGCTTTGTGGGATGCTACAGCAAAGAAAAACTGTGCAGTTCTTAGCAATTGTGAATGACATTCAATATTCTTTGATTTTTCAAAGTATTTGGTCCATTTTTCATGTGCTGACAATTTATTGAATTCTTGATCATTGTTGTAACTCTTTACGAACACCTTCAGATTACTAACTTGATCGAAGCATTTCACGTCATCAACTTCTATCCCCTTGTCTATCAAATATTTAACAGAAGGCTCCATAGCATCCCAATTTGGTATTTCAGTTAAACTCATCCACTTGAAGCAAGAAAACTCTTCCATTGGTTTCATCCACTTACCTAGATACTCTAAACATCTGCTGTACAAATTTGTTACTTCTGCAAAAAAACTTTCACACTTTTCCATACCCTTCTGTATGTTTCTGAGCAACCAGTCCTTTAACTTTTAAGGATATGAAATTTTGATTCTTTCATTCTATGAGAACTTTGTTCACAGACTCCAAACATGTCAACACTTCTACAACAGAATTGCTTCCCCTTTCAGTTGTTTGAATGTGTGTATGAAACATGTTCATTAATGAGTGCATGTGCCAGAGATATATTTCACTCATTTCATTCTCAAAGAATTTTCGGATTAGTGTGGGTGGGTGGTCTTGCGATAGAAAGAAGGACTTAAGAGCAGGATACATCTGTATCAGCCTTGTAAGGCCAGGAAATAGTGACAGCCAGCAAGTCTTACTGTGGGAAGGAGGTTTCTGTACTCAACTTCAACAAACTCACAGTACTCCTTTAACTGTTCAGTACAAACTGTGTAGATATGAAAATACTGATAGATTTTATTGATTATATTTTCAATATCATTATCCATTCTTTCTGCTCCATGATGGACACAGTTGTTTAAAATGTGAGCTGGGCAACCCACTCCAACTAATGATCTCTTCCCCAACATTTTCCTTAAATGTGCAAACACATTATTCCCTTCTTCATTACGCTTGAGTCCTCCTACATTTTATAAAACGCTAGAACTCATTACTTAATAAGAAATACCGAAAACTGTGTGTCATAACCATTTACTCTTCTTTTATTTTGCCACAACATTGCTGATATGAATAAAATATACACTTACAAAAGAAACAAAAAATCAGATTATTTTAGCAACGTTAGCTAACAGTGAGTACAGTAAACCCCCCATATTTGAGGTCTCAGGATTCGCGGACTCACGTATTCACGGATTTCTCTTTGGAACGTATCTACCCACTATTCGCGGAAAGTTTGCCCATTCATGGTATTTTTCACTGAGAAATATTCACTAAATACTGTTTCATCTCATTTTCGTGACTAAATGCACTTTTTGTGATAAAACTCTTGAAATACTTAGGTAATGCTCGAGTTACGATAATTCGATTTTGCAGTGGGGTAAGCAATTAATACTGATACGACTATATTATTTATAAAATATTTTTAAATTTCACACGGGTGCATGCAGCAGCGCAATCAGGCAGTGTGAGAGACCAAATTACAATAGACAACTTTTCCTCCATCTCTTTATCCCATCTTCTAGTTAAAAAAGTAAAAGAGAATGATAAAAGTATTGTTAGTAACGTTATACTATTGTGTAAATGCGTACAGCCATAAACAACCGACCAAGGAACTGTTGTTTTACTTATAACCGAATCGGAAAGCAACAGCCATTTACCTGGTATTTCAACCATTATACAGTAATAAACAATTACCGTAGGTAACGTTAAAAAAAAAAATATGGCACAAATGACGTCGAGTAGAATAGGACTGATATATTTTTACATTACACCCTTATTCAGTGTGGATAAAAGATCGTCAAGGAAATGTACTGCTAAATTTAAGCTGCAAGTTGTAGCTGAAGCTGAGAAAACAGTGTTCAAGCTGCTAATGACCATACTGTAAATTATCATGCATTGGCAACATGGTTGAAACTCGATCGTAATTAAAATGGGAGAGAGTATTTTAACCCTTAAACGCCGAGCCTCTATTTACATAAACGTCTCCCGTATGCCGGCGGCGTTCGGGAGTTAGCGCCGAAGCTGAAAAAAAGTTTTTTCAAAAACTCACAGCACGCTTAGTTTTTAAGATTAAGAGTTCATTTTTGGCTTATATTTTTGTCATTGCCTGAAGTTTAGTATGCAACCATCAGAAATGAAAAAAATATTATTATCATATATAAATATTGAAATATATGACAGCGCAAAAAATAAATTTCATATATAATTTTATACAAATCGTGCTGTGAGCAAAACGGTTAAAGCTAACGAGTTATTTTTTTCTTTGTATTGTACACTAAATTGCGATGATTTTGGTATATAACAAATTGTAAAACGATCAAAGCAACACAGAAAATATTATCACAAAATGATGCATGAATTAAATAACGCGCAGACGTAAAAAATGTTTCTTTCAAAATTCACCATAAATCGAAATATTGTGCTAGAGACTTCCGTTTGTTGAAAAATGAAGCTAATTGATTGAATATTACTAGACTGTAAGTGTTTTAGCTTACAATTGCAGTTTTCGACCATTTCGGTCGAGTTAAAGTTGACCGAAAGTCGAATTTTTTCTATTTATCGTGATTTATATGAAAATATTTCAAAACTAATAAAAGCTACAACCATGAGTTATTTTCTGTTGTATTGTACATGAAATTGCACACATTTTCATATATAAAAGTTTATGTAACGACTAATATAAACCGGTGCAAACATTACGACAACGTGACGAAAGAATTTCTGAGATGTTCGGCCGAGTTACCGCGTGGACGTAAGGAAAATGTTTTTTTAAAAATTCACCATAACTCGAAATATTGTGCTAGAGACTTCCAATTTATTGCAAAATTAAGGTAAATGATTGAATATTACTAGAATGTAAGAGTTTTAGCTTACAATTGCATTTTTTGACCATTTCGGTCGAGTTAAAGTTGACCGAAGGTTGAAATTTTGGCAGTTATCATGATTTATATGAAAATATTTCAAAACTGATAAAAGCTACAACCATGAGTTATTTTCTGTTGTATTCTACATGAAATTGCGCACATTTCCATATATAAAACTTTATGTAACGACTAATATAAAACGGTGCAAACATTATGACAACGTGACGAAAGAATTTCTGGCGCGGACGTAAGGAAAAAGTTTTTCTAAAAAATTCACCATAAATCGAAATATTGTGCTAGAGACTTCCAATTTGTTTCAAAATGAAGGTAAATGATTGAATATTACTAGAATGTAAGAGTTTTAGCTTACAATTGCGTTTTTTTACCTTCTCGGTCGAGTCAAAGTTGACCGAAGGTTGAAATTTTGGCAGTTATCGTGGTTTATATGAAAATATTTCCAAACTGATAAAAGCTACAACCATGGGTTGTATTTTGCTGTATTTTACATGAAATTGCGCACATTTTCATATATGAAACTTTATGTAACGGCTAATATAAAACCGTGCAAAACTTACGACAAAAATGACGAAAGAATTTCTGAAATTTTCGGCCGAGTTACCGCGCGGACGTAAGGAAAAAGTTTTTTTCAAAAATTCACCATAAATCGAAATATTGTGCTAGAGACTTCCTGTTTGTTGCAAAATGAAGGTAAATGATTGCATATTACTAGAATGTAAGAGTTTTAGCTTACAATTGCGTTTTTCGACCATTTCGGTCGAGGCAAAGTTGACCGAAGGTTTAAATTTTTTGTAGTCGATGTACAGTACGTCCACTCGGCACCCAACAGACAATTTTAGTCGACGTATGATACGTCCAGTCGGCGTTTAAGGGTTAATCAAAACTACTGGGCATGAAAGAACACATTATTGCTATTTTTATGCTGATGAACGATAAATACATAAAGCTCGTATTATGATGAAATCAAGTGAAAATAGCGAACAGAATCTTGAATTGTTTTTTACACAAAACAAACACCCCCAAACGGCCATTGTCATCTATTAGCGAAAATAATAGATAAATTAATTTCACAGCGAGACATATTTTAGTTATATTTGGACTGAAAAACACTTCGTATAGTGAAAAATAACCTTGCCCCTTATAAATAAAGTATCTAGACTCTAGAGATTCATTTACACTAACTAGAAGCAAGAAACAAGCTCTGAACTGAGTTAAATGCGGCAAAATAAACACCGCATAAACATTTCCAAACCAAAACATTGATTGCTATGATCGCAATTTATAATACAAAAGCAATATATGAATATATACAGTATTATTGGATACAGTTAGTTATCAATGATTTGGTTAACCAGACCTCTGAACCCTTTTAGGGTTCTTCTCGGGCTGGGATATTAGATACAGTGAATTAAGGCATAACATTTTAAAAGATCCATGGAATGATGCATATTCGTTATGTTTCCGTTTGTATAATACGGTATGTGAATACTCTATATTCACATATCGTATTATAATATAGGTATAATGTAGGCTACGCTACTGTGTATGTATACAGTATACCATAGTGTAGGCTAAGCTAATTCTTGTTTGTTATTCAATTTCTCTTTGTATTGAATTATCATAAGTCACTTTGCATGAACCTCCAGAATTGGATGATATTAATAATTACTGTACCATGTATGTAAAGAGTATACAGTATTTTATAGTGTAGGCTAGGCTATGTTTGAGATACAATCTGATATTTCTTACATTTTTTCCAACAAACGATGGGTTTTTTTGGAACCTAACCCCACCGTATGTAGAATAATACCTGTATAAGCTTTTTAGTGTGCTTTGTGTGTTTGAACAATCAAAACAGGCAGTTCTAAGTGTTTTTAGAAGGGTTGTAAGTGTTCACGGTTTTAGGTATTGGCGGGGGGCGTTTGGTACACATCCCCTGCGAATATGGGTGGGTTTACTGTATAGCTATAGCAGACGAGTTGGTAACGCTTGACAGATTGTTGTGTTGTCGTCATCATTGTTGTTATTTTTATTTTATTTTTATTTTTTTTTTTATTTTTTTTTTTTTTATAAAAGCTGAAATTCCGGACATTTGTAGAAATGGTAAAATTCCCCCCGGACGAGGATTTTGACACCTAAATGCAAGACATATCCGGGAAAATCCGGATGTATGGCAACCCAAGTATAGTTCTGTAGATAGCATAATGTTGCTGTGTCATTAATTTTTTCATATTTCCATGCTATACAGTAATACACTGAACTTGCACAATTGGAGTTGCGCGAATTTATAGACACACAAACTTTTCATTGGATCCTAACAAATTATCATACACAAGTTTTTCACAGGCACGCAAACTTTTGCAGCTACTGTTCTGAGAAACCCTGCAAAAGTGTTTATGTTTAATTTTTTATGTAATTTATAAGTTCTTAGGCATTTATATGTAAATTAAATAACGTTAAATAACAAAAGTAATAATTTCTCTCTCTCTCTCTCTCTCTCTCTCTCTCTCTCTCTCTCTCTCTCTCTTACTGAGATGAGAGAATTTTTATGGTACATGTACAGTATATGTTTATTTGTTTTGTATGATAAATAAATTTTTTACGTAATAATAAGTACTAATTTTCAAATATTAATAAGATTAAATAATAATAATAATACAGTAATATAATCATAATAATAATAATAATAATAATAATAATAATAACAATAATAATAATAATATAACTGTAATCACAAAATTTGTATGTGATACATATTTTAAACAAAGAAATATCTTTCCCTCATCTTTTGTAAGAAGCTCAAAGGCAAAGCTGTCAGACATGTTGATTTAACATGACAAGAAGGGGGAGTGTTGCTGATTAGCGGGTCAGAGGTTTCCTATGTAACTCTCTCTCTCTCTCTCTCTCTCTCTCTCTCTCTCTCTCTCTCTCTCTCTCTCTCTCTCTCTCTCTCTCTCTCTCTCTCTCTCTCTCTCTCATAATAATTCATAAAAATTTCACTCTCTTAAGTAAGGACAGCTGTTATCTCTCTCTCTCTCTCTCTCTCTCTCTCTCTCTCTTGTTCATAGTTAGCACAACTCTCTCTCTCTCTCTTGTTCGCCCTCGCATTACTGTATGTCTTTAACTGTACAGTAGATAATTGTAAATTGATCTAATTTTACCTGTAATGTCTATAAACTGTAAGTGCACCATTCTAAAACATAGAGACATAGAGCATTTCAGAACAAAGAGAAAGAGACAGAATAAAGAAGTTTTTAAAAGCAAGATTGAGAAGGCTTCTGAAAATAGATTGGTGGAATGAGGAGAGAGAGAAATAGTATAATAATCTTCACATTCTTTTATATTTCTACGTCAACCATTTATTTCTTTTTTTAAGGGTAATGTATTAAGCTAACTTTTAAATGAAATTACAGTAACTTTAATTTCATTTAAAAGTTAGTCTAATACTTTGGGAGCCATGATTAGGGTCATATTAAGTGTTTAAATTCCAGAAATAAGTGTTTATTAGCATTTATAATGACGTGCCAAACTTATGCGGAAATTCGTCTTGTGCGAGGGTGTCTGGAACCTAATCTTGTGTAAGTTCAGGTTATGACTGAAATTACAACTTTTTGCATTTCAATAAAAGCAGACTGGAAAATGAAATGAAAATAATTAGCAAATATTTTAGATATTGCACAGCATGCTCTGTCATCCAAAAATGCTTTACAGTAATATAATTTCAAATACTGTACATCTTACATTACTCTTAAAAGAGAGAGAGAGAGAATCATAAACTACAGTATGTCCCCGTAGTCACGGGGGTTAGGGACCACGACTACCTGCATTGAGCGAAAATCCATGTTAAGTTGGTATACCCCCTGTTATGCTCATTCTGGGCCCCACCCCAGAATGAGCTTAACAGGTACAATAGTACAATCTAAGTACACTGTAAATAATTTTTATCATAAAAATCTGTATTCAGTCACGAACACAGTATGAAAGAATACAGTAATTAGTGAATAAATATCATTGCTCTAAGAAAAAAAGCAAATTTTTTATTGAGATATGCTCCATAGAAAAAATTTGCAAGGTGGTGAAAGTTCCTGTGGAAAAGTGAAAGATATGTTCCACAAATATCTGCGACAAAAGGAAGCATGGAAAAGTGAAACGCGAAAAAGTTGGGTAGGACTGTAGCTGGCTAACCCTTTCCCTCATCTCAAGAGAAGACAGAGAGGGCTGGGAACATTATCCTGAGTATGTGCTTGACACTGGGCCTAGTGGTCAACCTACACAAGTTTGAGCTAATCCCCAAGAAGAACAAAAAATGCTTGGCAAGGACAGTACATATCAACAAACAAGGAGGGATGATCTCCCCAGCCCTGGGAGACCTGGGAGCGAGGATGCATAATGGGTCAGCCTCTCACAACCAGGAACTGATGGCAAGGTACATTTCCCAATACCAGACCAGAGGATGGTGATGTAGGATGTCTGCCAACATCCATGGGACAATATGGATGTGTATGTATTCCGTCTGTTCAGGCAACTGTGAAGGGTACTAAACACTCTACCAGTCCCAGGGCCTTTGGATTACCATGTGACCATAGCCAGAGTGGTATACCCACACGCTGCACCTTCTGATAGCTGTCCTGATAGAGCTGCTTTAACCTCCTCACCTTCTGGTGGAGGAGAACAGCAGAAGGTGCCATCAACACATAGCTGACCTCTGGCTTCATGGCCAAAGGCTGTCCAGCAGCTCCTGAGACAGAAGGACTTGGCAACAGTTAGTACGGAGTTCGGACACCCTCAGACCCTCCTCTGGCAGAGCCTACCAGGGGAAGTGGACAAATTAGTTTTGTTGGTGTTGGAGGTGTCATGCTGTCATGCTCCCCTCAAGATGGTGATGGACATAGCAGGCTTCCTGGTGAAATAAGGCCTTTTTCAGTGACTCTCATTAAGTGGTACAGAGTAGTTCTTGCAAATGTATTCCAGCTTAGGGGCATTATAATTAACCTGTTGAGATCTGGGGAACTGTCAGCCATTATGGAAAGGAAGTAGCAGACTTCCTCATCTACCTACAACAGAAGAAACCCCACTCGGTCACTGCTATCAAGGTTTACAGGGCCGCTCTCACACAGGTGCTCTGGCAGCAGGGCATAGAACTCACCATGTCCTGGGAACTGTCACTCATTATCAAGAACTTTGAGGAGTGCCCCCCACAAGAGAATAGTGCCCCAGAGTGTCCCCCCATGAACCCTTGAAGAAGATTTCAGACGGATCCTAACCCTCAAGACAGTATTCCTCCTGGCTCTTGCCTTAGCCAAGAGTCAGAGAACTGCACGCACTCCTGTGCAACATCACCCTCTCACAGGGGTGGTCGTCCCAGTCTCTGGGTTCATCCCAGACTTTGTGGCAAAGAACCCTTTGATCCTAGACTTGAGATTTGAAGACTTCTGAATCCCATTTAGGAAGGACTTGTCGGAGATGATAAGGACAAGATACTCCTGTGCACAGTGAGAATCTTGAGAACCTACCTCAAGCGAACAGGCCCCTACAGACCCATCTGCAGGTGACTATTCATTAGCACAGGATGAGAGAAGAGGGAGATATCCAGGAACACGATCTCCTCCTGGGTGAGAGAAATGGTTGTCAGGGCATATGAGGCCGCAGAAGGATATGATCCTTCCCTGGGCAGGACGAGGACACAACAGAAGGGGCATTGGACCATCAGTAGCTTTCAAGAAGAGCCATTTGGAAAAGAGTCAGCCTTCACTTCCTTATACCTCAAGGACCTGGCACACAAATCCTTAGACACCTTCACCTACGGCCCAGTGATCAAAGCCTACCAGGTGATATAGGAGTGTCAAGACTTTTAGGGCTCCACCCAAGAAGGGACAGGACTTCAGGAATGCCAGACAGGAATGGGTCATACATAGTACACGACGTTCTAATGTTACTTAATGATAGTGACCCAGTTTTTAGTTGAGTAAAGGGTGTGACCCTTAGGAGGTGGCAACTTTCACTTCTGCAGAGACACGCCCACCATTACCCCTTTTGAGAGATCAGCCTCCTGACTTCCAGTGAGACTCCATATATGAAAGCGAAGGTTCTTATTTGTGTCAGAACAAACACCAAATTTTAAAGTAATTTGTATTTTTTCTAATTACGAACCTACACTTTCATAGGTATATTTATACCCTCCTTATATCACCCTGCCTAGTTCTCATCTCATGCCAGCTGTGGAGCATAGTGTAGCTTTGGACGGGCTGGTTCACACAGTGGAAGAGTAATTCAGGCTCAGGTCAAGGGTGAACAGGCCCACTTAACCCTTCCATATCTGTATAGTTATCACATCACTGAGGGTACATGAGCCCCGATGTGTCTGGGAGCGCTTCGACAGTCTTGAAAAAATTATTATTTCAAAATTCAACAAAATAGAAATTTTATGCCAACAACATTCATTTTGCTGTCCTTTTTTTTTAAGAAATGTTTATATTTTATGGTGGAATAGTCAGAATAAGAGTCCCAGCCCTCTAAATACAAAAAAAATGTGAGTTATTTAACGAAAAAAAAAAATTCTTTACTTATTTCTATATTTTTGTTCAGTAACCAAAACTATGAAAGTCAGACGAATGAATTATTTTTTTATGAGAAAGCCAATAAAATTCCTAAATATTGACATATAAAACAATGGAAAACAAATAAGTTCAGTTGGTGAAAAAATTGATAGAAAAGAGGGTGAGAAACAGAGCGCTCTGCCCGGCCTATGGTGAGAATTATCGCTAGAAAAATTTTTTTTTGAAGAGCCCTATCGCGGTTATTTTTCATAGAAATTACTTTGTAAATATACGAAAAGTAGAGGAAAAGTTGAAGAATAAAGGAAAGTCAAGAAAAATGGCTTTGGTAACGGCAACAGTTTCATTTTGGCGTTATAAATTGATCGAAGCGAAAAAAAAAAATTACCGTTGTCAACATTATTGTTCGTAGCTCAAAAACTATAACAGTTAGGCGAATGAATTATTTTTATGAGAAAGCCAAGAAAATTCTCTAAATATCGACATATAAAACAATGAAAAACGAACAAGTCCAGTTGGTGAAAAATTGATAGAAAAGTGGGTAAGAAACAGAGTGCGCTGCCAGGCATACGGTGAGAATTATCGCTAGAAATTTTTTTTGAAGAGCCCTACCTCGGATTTTTTCTTAGAAATTACTTTGTAAATATACAAAAATGTAGAGGAAAGGTTGAGGAATAAAGTGAGAGTCAAGAACAATGGCTTTGGTAACAGCAACAGTTTCATTTTGACGTTATAAGCTGTTCGAAAAGAAAAAAAAATGTTACTTTCGTCAACATTATCGTTCGTAGCTCAAAAGCTATAACAGTTAGGTGAATGAATTATTTTTTATGAGAAAGCCAACAAAATTCTCTAAATATCGATATATATGATAATGAAAAATGAGATTCAGAGCCCTGCCTCAAATCCAGACGTCTCTTATGTGATGAACTACCGCGGTTTCCGCTAGTTTTTCCGTAAAAACTTTGCGAAAGCATGTTGGAAACTGTTCTCAATTGACGCGTCGCTGTATGTAAACAGCCACACGTGTTTACCCAACCTGCGTGCGCATGGTCTCTGACAGAAGTGTGGCCTGCCAGGCCTGCGTGGGTGCGATCAGCTGATGTCATTGTGAGAATTTTTACTCGCCATGGATTTGCGCATGCACAGTAGAGGAACTAAAAATTTATAGAAAATAGAGGATACGAAACAGAGTGTTTCCAATAATGTAATCCTACATTTTATAAAAAAATGTAAGATACTGAGAGAAAGCGTGGGTAGGATCAGCTGATTTCATTGTGAGAAATTTACTATGCCAGGGATTTGCGCCTGCGCAGTATACAACTGCTTGCCTGGCGTGTCGATGCCTGAGTTACGGTCCAAGGTATGCTTTAGCCTATGAAACCACCAACTGTTCGAAAATAAAAAAATTTACCCCTACCAGGCGTCACGAAAAATGTCAGTAAATTTTACGTAAAATTACGTCAGTCAGAAAAGAAGGGGGTTGGGGTTGTTGCGTAATATTACGTCAATTGGACAGGAATGGGTTAATAGCATTTTTTAGATGATTTAGTGATAGCTGAAGTGTACTTAGTGTAACTCCTATGAAAGTGTAGGTTCATACACTAGGAAAAATACAAATTACTTTAGAATTTGGTATACTGTACAGGGGTACCTTGTTTGTTGAAAATTTATGTCGAACATTCTGTTTTTCAACCAAAATTTTCGAAGAATATTGTCATTTATCGAACTAATACTCGTACTTCAACCCGACCGATTGTCTTGTTTATACTAGTACTCAGCGTCCTACTGTGTCATATGAGAAAAACTGTATCAGCATGTTTTTTCCTTTACAGGTACGTGCATAAAGCGCAAGCACAATACAGGCAGTCCTCAGTTATCAGCAGCCTCAGTTATGGCGATCTGGTTTTACGGCGCTTGTCTAGCGATGACGATAACTGGATTTTCGGCTTGATATGCACCGATCTCCAGTTATCAGCGCTGATAACCAGCGATTGGCGCTATTATTGCCAATTTTTGGTTATTGGCGATTTTCGGTTATCGTCAGGCTGTCAGGAATGGAACCCCCATTGATAACTGGGGACTGCCTGTATATAGTTTAATGATAACCATATTCAATAAAATAGATAAGAGAATAAAGCATTTCACAGTAAAATTTAACTTAAAAGATGAACAAAATCATATGTCACCGTGGTGACACACAGCTGACTTAAGATGGAGGGAGCGTTTATACTGTTAAGGAGAGAAGGAGAAGAGGCAGTAAAAAAATTACTGTATGCACGTAAAAGCTGTAACAGTTCACATAAAAAAAATAAAAGAAGGAAATTTCATAATAAATTTAACATAATGATACAATATAAAAACAATCAAATACAATACAATAACAATAAAAAATCAGGCGAGTCTTACTAAAGTGAGTGTTCGGAACCTGCGCTGTATGGGACAGTAGAGAGGAGAGGGAGGGGATGGTGGTGGGTTATTGGGTGGGAGACAGGGGTCAGCTTCCCACTGACTTCCCAGGTGGGGCCGGGCTCAGATGATTTTTTCTTTTACTACATTTCGCTCTTTCTTTCACGTACACTCGATTCGCCCGAACCACTACATTATCTTATGGTAAAATACCTATTGAATGACACTTGTATTTTAAAATTTTTTAGCACTGTAAAAGTAACGCATCTCCACATCATGAAAAACACTGGTGCTGTTTTCAGCTTCTGTGTGCCATGGATTGTTTGTTTAAGTGAATTCCTTGTGAAAAGTTATTTAATATCTCTGTCCTTTACTTACTTGCATTTTTTACTTCTTACTTATTTGTTTGCAAAATCCTCATGTTTATTGGATTATAATTTTAAATTCTGCCGTTTGTCGACAGTAAGTTGATGTGTTACGGTATAATTAATCTCCTTCTTGCACTCAAGATCCAAGTGTAAATAACATGTCGACAGTCATGCAAAGATCTAAGTATGAAAAACACGCCGACAATCATACAAAGATCCAAGTGTAAAAAACACATTGACAATCACACACTCATGAGGGTTGTTTTCACAATTGCCGGACTTTGATTACTTTCTCTCTCTCTCTCTCTCTCTCTCTCTCTCTCTCTCTCTCTCTCTCTCTCTCTCTCTCTCTCTCTCTCTCTCTCTCTCTCTCTCTCTCTCTCTCTCTCTCTCTCTCTCAGACACACAGTCGGACACACACACACACACACACACACACTATTGATTTCTTTTATTAACCTTGCAAAATGTGAATAAAATTGATTTTGTCATCAACCTTTGCCTACTGCAACCATTTTGGTTTCCTTGAGGCGGATCCTGCCTCCTTCCTCAATCCCGGCCAGCACACCGTTTTCACCATAGTTCACAAATCAAATTTTTAGCATGTACACAGAAACAAAATGTACTGTTATATTACTTTACACTCTTAGTTTAACTTTTGAACACATTAATCATAGGAAAAATTTTAAAAGGGAAACTTTTTGGTTGGGCTGGAATGAATTATCCTCATTTCCTTTATTTTTTATTGGGAAATTTGTTTCATAATTCAAACAAATTACATTTCGACCAGCCTTCTGGAACGGATTGAATTCGAAGTCCAAGGTATGAACTATTGTACAATGTTTAGGAGTATGTTTAATATAATTTTAATTCCTATACTTTTTTTCTTATTTTAACTAATTAGTAGTTAACTAATTTGCACAGATATCTAAAATTAAATTCTTTGTTGAAAGTTACCCAACATTAGGGCATCTACAGCACCTTGAGTGAGAACAGTCACACCTGCCATTGTGACTATTCCATGTGTGTAATTGTACTGCATTCAGGGTCCTCATCAAGGACAGCAAGGAATTCTCCCAAAGGTGAGGAGGGTTTTATTGCCTTAGTGTGTTTGGGTCTGTAGCATTCTGCTTTTGCAGATAGGGTTGCAGTTTGTCTTGTAATAGTAATAATAATAATAATGCAGTGGAGCCTTACCTGTTCATGGTTCCGGATTCGCTGCTTCACCTATTCACGGATTTTTCTGTGGAATACACAGTCAACCCCTGGTATTTGCTGGGGATGCATACCACAACCCCCGCTATTAGCTAAAATCCATGAGTACTTGGCACCCCTCTAAAAAAGCTTATAACTGCCTATTTTGATTGTTCAAACACCAAAAAACCCTCTAAAATTGCTTGTACCTGAGTATTTTAATAGTTTTGTCACAAAAAATGCATCTAGTCAGGAAAATGACATGAAAATACAATAATTAGTGAATGTTTCTCTATGAAAAATACGGCGAACAGAGATATTTTCTGGGAATAATGTGTATAGGCAGTCCCCGGTTATTGATGGGGGTTCCCGGGATTATGTGTAATCAATGGATAGGTATGCTTAAAATCAAATGCGTGTTACAGACTAATAAACACACAAACAAAGCCACTCCAACATCTCCTAAAAACATTACAGACACCTCACACGTCTTGACTGTCGACCTAACCACGAAACAACTTCTCACTGCTGGGAGAAAGGGCGCTGGTGACTGGTACAATACATGTACATACGCTACCAGGGTCTAAGCGATGATAGGCAGGGCAGCCAATCGAGACTACGGTCTACCCCAAAGCCAAATCAAAGTCCTTTCAAAAGAAGGCATCGTGCTTACCCCATACAAATGGGAAAAATAGGACATTAAAAGAAGAAAAAGAAGAAGACTGTATTTTCATATTTTCGTGACTAAATGCACTTTTTGTGATAAAACTATTAACCCTTTAACGCCAACTGGGCGTATTTTACGTTGACAAAAGTTGTCTGTTGGGTGACAAGTGGACGTAAACTACATCAACTACAAAAAGTTTTTTTAAATATTTGCGGAAAAATACTTATAGGCCTCGTTTGCGAAAAATTTTAAATCACGCTCCTTGAGGGATGCTGGGAGTTCACGGATCACGCTGTTGTTTTGTTTACAAGCGTGACCCAGCTGCACATGCGCAAATTTATTTCTTATCCCAAAAGAAGGCATCAGCTAACTCTGTTGAAAATCTCAGAAATTCTTTAGTCACATTGTTGTAATTTTTGCACTGTTTTCTATTAGCCTTTACATGAAGTTTTATATATGAAAATGTGTGCAATTTCATGTAGAATACAACAAAAAATAACTCATGGTTGTAGCTTTTATCAATTCTGACATATTTACATATAAATCACGATAAGTACCAAAATTTCAACCTTTGGTCAACTTTGACTCGACCGAAATGGTCGAAAAATGCAATTGTAAGTTAAAACTTTTACATTCTAGTAATATTCAATCATTTACCTTAATTTTGCAACAAACGAGAAGTCTCTAGCACAATATTTTGATTTACGGTGAATTTTTGAAAAAAATTTTTCCTTACGTCCACTCAAACTCTGCTGAAAATCTCAGAAATTCTTTAGTCACCTTGTCGTAATTTTTGCACTCTTTTCTATTAGCCGTTACATAAAGTTTTATATATGAAAATGTTTGCAATTTCATGTAAAATACAACAAAATATAACTCATGGTTGTAGCTTTTACCAGTTTTGACATATTTTCATATAAATCACGATAAGTGCCAAAATTTCAACCTTCGGTCAACTTTGACTCTACCGAAATGGTCGAAAAATGCAATTGTAAGCTAAAACTCTTACATTCTAGTAATATTCAATCATTTACCTTCATTTTGCAACAAACGAGAAGTTTCTAGCACAATATTTCGATTTATGGTGAATTTTTGAAAAAACTTTTTCCTTACATCCACACTAACTCTGCTGAAAATCTTGTAAGAGCCTGACGCCGTCTCTTCCAAACACATGTGCGTTCGTGTGTTCATCGTCCATCGGAGTGGACAAGACAACAAGAGCATCTCGTTTTCTTTCTCTAAAGGAACACAATTTCAACCATACAATATTTCCGTCTGTTTCTCCCTAACCATTGTTGTCTTGATGTATGTACAATCACCACTACTTGCATTGCCATGCAAGCATTCTAATCATGTACTCATAATGTTGCAACGAATCTTCAGTATCAAACTGTGTGTATGTTTGTGTGTGTGAAGACGCCAAGTGTCTCGCCACTCCGATGGACAACGAACACACACGTATTTGGAAGAGACGGCGTCAGGCTCGTACAATCTCAGAAATTCTTTAGTCACTTTGTCGTAATTTTTTGCACAGTTTTTTAGTAGCCGTTACATAAAGTTTTATATGTGAAAATATGTGCAATTTCATGTAGAATACAACAAAAAATAACTCATTGTTGTAACATTTATCAATTTTG
This sequence comes from Macrobrachium rosenbergii, assembly GCF_040412425.1. Classification (NCBI taxonomy): domain Eukaryota; kingdom Metazoa; phylum Arthropoda; class Malacostraca; order Decapoda; family Palaemonidae; genus Macrobrachium; species Macrobrachium rosenbergii. The sequence continues at coordinate 11,360,544 of NC_089762.1, read as the reverse complement.
ACATATTTTCGTATAAATCACGATGTGCCAAAATTTCAACCTTCGGTCAACTGTGACTCTACTGAAATGGTCGAAAAATGCAATTGTAAGCTAAAACTCTTACATTCTAGTAATATTCAATCATTTACCTTCAGTTTGCAACAAACGACAAGTCTCTAGCACAATATTTCGATTTATGGTGAGTTTTTGAAAAAAATTTTTCCTTACCTCCGCATGTGCTAACTCTGCTGAAAATCTCAGAAATTCTTTAGTCACTTTGTCGTAATTTTTGCACGTTTTATATTAGCCATTACATAACGTTTTATATATGAAAATGTGCGCAATTTCATGTAGAATACAAAAAAAAAAATAACTCATGGTTGTAGCTATTATGTTTTGAAATATTTTCATATAAATCATGGTAAGTGCCAAAATTTCAACCTTCGGTCAACTTTGACTCGACCAAAATGGTCGAAAAATGCAATTGTAAGCTAAAACTCTTACATTCTAGTAATATTCAATCATTTACCTTCATTTTGCAACAAACAAGAAGTCTCTAGCACAATATTTTGGTTTATGGTGAGTTTTTGAAAAAAACTTTTTCCTTATCTCCGTGCACGCTAACTCTGCTGAAAATCTCAGAATTTCTTTAGTCACTTTGTCATAATTTTTGCACTGTTTTATATTAGCCATTATGTAAAGTTTTATATATGAAAATGTGCACAATTTCATGTAGAATACAACAAAAAATAACTCATGGTTGTGGCTTTTATCAACTTTGAAATATTTTCATATAAATCACAATAAGTGCCAAAATTTCAAATTTTGGTCAACTTTGACTTGACCGAAATGGTCGAAAAATGCAATTGTAAGCTACAACTCTTACATCCTAGTAATATGCAATCATTTACCTTCATTTTGCAACAAACGGGAAGTCTAGCACAATATTTCGATTTATGGTGAATTTTTGAAAAAGCTTTTTTTTTGCGTCCGCGTGTTACGAATTCATGCATCATTTTGTGATAATATTTTCTCTGTGTTGTTTTGATCATTTTACAATTTGTTATATACCAAAATCATCGCAATTTAGTGTACAATACAATGAAAAAAAATAACTCATTAGCTTTAACCGTTTTGCTCACAGCGTGATTTGTATACAATTATATATGAAATTTTTTTTCGCGCTGTCATATATTCCAATATTTATATATGATAATGATATTTTTTTTCATTTCTGATGGTTGCATACTAAACTTCAGGCAATGAGAAAAAAAGGAGCCAAAAGTGAACTCTTAATCTTGAAAACTAAGAGTGCTGTGATTTTTTGAAAAAAACTTTCTTTCCGCTTCGGTGCTAACTCTCAAACCCCATCGGCATAGAGCAGACACTTTTGTAAATAGAGACTCAGCGTTTAAGGGTTAAAATACTTAGGTATAAGCATTTTTAGAGCGGTTTTTGGTGTTTGAACTATCAAAATAGGCAGTTATAAGTATTTTTAGAGGGTGTCAAGTATTCGTGGATTTTAGCTATTCACGGGGGTGGTTGTGCACACCCCCACAAATAGTGCGGGTCGACTGTAATAATAATAATAATAATAATAATAATAATAATAATAATAATAATAATAATAATAGTTATATCTAGCGGCTGTACCAGTGTTGTCAGGAGTTCGAATTCTCTTTTTGGTATTTCTTCACCTTAGAAATGAAAGATTTATGACACTCTTAAAGCATCTTGGCTCTGGTTTACGTTAGAAATGAAAGATTAACGACATCAGTTTAAGAGCATCTAGGCTTTCACCCAAGACTTCTTATTAGGGTGTTAAAGCATAATAAATGTTTCTATTGTATTCGTTGTGCCAGAAAAGTACTTGCTCAGTATGTAAGGCTTGGCTTTAACATGTGACCAGCTGTGTTGCCACATAGTTCCTAAGTAAGGTGACCTCTCTATGAGTTGATGTCAGTGGCTTGTTTTGCTCTTTAATAGATGTACAGATGGTTGGGCTTCCTCCAGACCAAGCCAATTCCAAAGCAGTTGTTAATTTCCTTAGAAAGATAGCCTTTTCCTTTCTTGAGTTTCTAAAGGGTGTCTGGGAATGATGCTGCTGCCTCCGTATCAGCTAATGCTGGTTCTCCTGTGGTTTTCAAATTCTTCTGATTGCACCATCTAGCAAAGCTAGCCAGCCATCCCTTAATAGGTTTAAAATTCATCTTGCTCTCGTCAATCATGTTTTTATGGTGGTTATACACAATAGAGATATGTTTCTGTAACTGATTCTGTAGCCACCTACTTAATGCTCTTTCAGTCATAAGTTCATTGTCATAAATTTGGAGTCCTTTTTTTTGATGTTGTAGGATCAACTCTGTTTCATAAATTTTGCCTCCCTTTGGCTCTACTGTATTGCACTGATGATTCCTTCCTTCCCAGCTTTTGGGTCACTTCACTACCTTTAAGGCCAAGTTTAAAAGATCTATAATTTAAATTTTTTTCGTAAGACTTGGTCCTTTCTGTACCTCTTGGTTGCTTCCTGGGAAGCATTTTCAATGAAAGAAAAGCACAACACTGAATAACCAGGACCTTAAATGTAACACTACCCAGACATGAGTTGGAAAAGAATATGATACCAAAAGCAGTATCATCCTACATTGTATATCTACAAATCATTTCATTTATGTGGATTTTACCTATTACTTAGCTCATAGCAAATTTGTACAAAAATTGCTGGAAAAGAGAGACACAGGAGTAGAAATACAAAGTATATTAACAAAGAGAAGGAAGCAGTCAAATATCCATTTAATACAAGGGTTAATGATTTCTACAGAGAAATGGGGGAAGGAATGGGATATCTGATTTTTTTTTGCTTGTGCTAGTTGTTAATCCTTATTGAAGGAAGCAGAATTTTCTAGTCACCACTGAAGAGATGGTTATTAATAATTCAGACCTTGTTTGATGTATCTACAATGAGACTAGCAGTTTTCAAAGTGTAGACCTCATAGTCTAATGTCCTTATTTGTAATAGAGTATCATTTTTGCTTTCAGATTTTTCAATTATAAGATTTTATTTGTTTTGTTTCTTCAAGTTGATTAAAGAAGAGTAATTTCCTTGGATTTGTCTTTATTTTGTATGTAGCCTTCATGTGATGACTGGACACAACTAATATTTTTTAGTTTCATTTGTTAAGCTTGATTAATGTTTCCTATTTTGGGCTTAGCTTTAGTTTTATTTTGTCTCATTCTTTTAAGGAAATGTCTTATAGACAATTTGCATGACTACAGGTTACCATTAATGTCAGTAAGAAGAATCGGATAGTAAAAAGGACAGTAGAGACTACTACACAGCCAGATCGTTTAGGATCAGCAGACCTGGATGATGAAGATTTTGAAGCAGGTGGTGATAAGCCACAGCGTCCAAGAAAACCTAAAGTTCCAATTACTTATGCCGTCTTCTTAGGCAAGGTTCCTCCAGCTTGTAGGTAAGATTTGAATTTATCCAGAAATTATCCTGAAGCAGCTTAAAATATGTGACTATTTTATTTACCTTTTATGTATTCCATACCAAAATTTCATAAAAGTCTTATAAAATTTAGGTATGTAATGAGCTAAGTGAATTGCGTTAATAAAGAGATGAATATTTTGCTTAACTTAATTTTAGAGAAACTTTGTAATATAATTGATAATACCGATGATAGTAATCGTTTCATTAAAAATAACAGTAAAGTACTAGAATTGATTCAGTCATGTAACAATAATCCTGTAGGTCCTGATAATTATATGCTATCCTCCTTTGATTTTAGTACTCTGTATATTGTGTTACCACATGATGATCTAATTAGATGCATTGTGGCCTTATATATAATAAGTACAGTACAGTATATCCATGCTGATTTTGAAATATGCTGTAACTATAATAAAGTGACAATTAGTTGAACTAATCTTGTTGAAATACTAAAATCTTATATTAACAACAACAACAACTTTTAAATTTGATAAAATTTCTGACCAAAAATAGGTATCTCTGTGGGTGCTAATTATAGCCATAAACTTACCAATGTATATTTAAATTTTTGTGAATCAAAGTTCTTGCAATATAATCCAGTAGAAGGTAGATTTTAGGTATATAAATACATATACTGTATAGGTGATCTGTTATTGTTGAATAACATAGATACATTGTTCAATGTTAATTCAGTATACAGTATCCCATAGCACAATACTAGAGGTTTTATAATAGTGATAATGACCCATATAAAACAGGATCCTTCTTAGATAATGATATTAAAATTGTTAATAATAAGTTTCTAACTAAAGTTTATGATAAAACTAGATGTTTTAAATATGAAATGCTAAGACTGCCTGCTTTTGATTTGAATACAGCAGTTAGTAGACTTCAAGAGTCATATGCGTACAGTTTTCTAGATTTGCAAGTATTTGAGTACAATTTTCAGTTATTTGCCAATAAACTGACTAATAATAAATTCCGTATTTGGAAGATTAAAAACTAGATATATTTGAATACCCAGTAATCTCTCAATTATCTGGATTAATAGAGCCAAGGCCCTGTCGGATAGGGTCAAATTTCAGATAAGGTCACATAAAACTCAATGGGGGTAAAATGGCAACTCTGTGTAACCCATATACACCCCCTTGTTTGTTAATACAGTAAAACCCCGTATTTGTGGTCTCACTATTCGCGGATTTCTCTGTGGAACGTATATACTGTACCCATTATTCGTGGAAAATTCGCCCATTCGCGGTATTTTCACATAGAAATATTCACTAATTACTGTATTTTCATATAATTTTCATGACTAAATGCAATTTTTGTGATAAAACTATTAAAATACTCAGGTATAAGCATTTTTAGAGCATTTTTTGGTGTTTAAAATATCAAAATATGCAGTTCTAAGTGTTTTTAGAGGAGTTTTAAGTATTCACGGATTTTAGCTATTCGTGGGGAGGGGGGTTGCGGTACGCATCCCCCGCGAATACGGGGGTTTACTGTACCGCATAAGCATAAACACTTGGTATGCTTATAAAGAACAACATCATATTTCAAACTGAAATCTTGATGCAAAAGGCAGTTAGCTAGCTTATTTTCCCTTATAACAAAATATACTGTATACAACCACTTTTTTTTTTTCTCACGTACCCAACATGCAGTACATGTACATGTAGGTTACACTATTGGATGAAAATGAGTACATGAATCGTTTTTCTTTTTCCTTTTGCCCAAACCCATTATTCAACACACTTTAAAATACACTGTACACAAAAAAAAGCAAACAATATTTTTCCTTGTGCCCAAACCCATTAGTCTTCAAAATGCATCATACACTCACAAAAAAAAAGAAGCAAACCTTTTTTCTTTTTCATTTTGCCCTAACCCATTATGGTGTATGACAGTCTGTAAAGTACATTGTACACAAAAAAAACAAACCTTTTTTTTTTTCATTTTACCCAAGCCAATTATGCAGCAGTCATTAACCCTTTCGTTGTGAGCCTGTTATCCTCACTAGTGACGAGAGCAGTGTCCTGCTAATCATGTAATTAACTAATTTTCTTCCTTTTATATTTGTACTTCGATTCTTTGTTATTTTCATTACCGTTATAATATTACAGTGTACAGTACTACACTCAGCCCTGACTGTTCCTGGTTCAAGATTCACGGATTCACCTATTCGCGAATTTATCTGTGGAACACAGCTCCAAGTAATTCGAAGGAAATTCGCCTGTTCACGGATTTTTTTTCTTGGAGCATATCTAAAATATTCGCTAATTATTTTCATTTTATTTTTGTGACTAGTAGGTCTTTGACTTACAACGGGGGTTCTGTTCCAGTGCCGCACCATAAGTTGATTTCCGCTGTAAGTCGGTGTTTCGCCACTATCGGCACTTACGGCACCATAATATCCGTCGTAACTTGATGTTGCATCAAGTTATAGCGGCGATAACTTGATGCCTATTCTTGCTGTTAGCGCTGTCAGTGGCGCTTGTGGCGCCGTAACTTGATGCAACATCAAGTTAGGGCGCTGTAAAACACCATTAACGGGGCTAGGAAAGCACCGTAAGATTGAATCCTCTGTAAGGTGGTGACGTGCGCAAATACATTTTTTCATGATAAAAAAGTGATTTACAAATTTTCAAATATTAACCCTTTAACGCCGACGGGACGTATTTTACGTTGACAAAAAATGTCTGTCGGGTGCCGAGTGGACGGAAAATACGTCGATTACAAAAAGTTTTTTTAAATGTTCACGGAAAAATATTTAAGGCCTCGTTTGCGAAAAATTTTAAATCACGCGCCTTGAGGGATGCTGGGAGTTCACGGATCACGCTGTTGTTTTGTTTACAAGTGTGACCCAGCTGCACATGCGCGAATTTCTTTCTTATCCCAAAAGAAAGCATCAGCTAACTCTGCTGAAAATCTCAGAAATTCTTTAGTCACTTTGTGGTAATTTTTGCACCGTTTTCTATTAGCCTTTACATAAAGTTTCATATGAAAATATGCGCAATTTCATGTAGAATACAACAAAAAATAACTCATGGTTGTGGCTTTTAACAATTTTGACATATTTTCATATAAATCACGATAATTACCAAAATTTCAACCTTTGGTCAACTTTGACTCGACCGAAATGGTCGAAAAATGCAATTGTAAGCTAAAACTCTTACATTCTAGTAATATTCAATCATTTACCTTAATTTTGCAACAAATTGGAAGTCTCTAGCACAATATTTTGATTTATGGTGAATTTCTGAAAAAACTTTTTCCTGATGTCCTCGCTAACTCTGCTGAAAATCTCAGAAATTCTTTAGTCACTTTGTTGTAATTTTGGCGCTGTTTTCTATTAGCCGTTACATAAAGTTTTATATATGAAAATGTGTGCAATTTCATGTAGAATACAAAAAAATAACTCATGGTTGTAGCTTTTATCAATTTTGACATATTTTCATATAAATCTCGATAAGTGCCAAAATTTCAACCTTTGGTCAACTTTGACTCGACCGAAATGGTCGAAAAATGCAATTGTAAGCTAAACTCTTACATTCTAGTAATATTCAATAATGTACCTTCATTTTGCAACAAATGAGAGAAGTCTCTAGCACAATAATTCGATTTATGGTGAATTTTTGAAAAAAACTTTTTCCTGACGTCCACGCTAACTCTGCTGAAAATCTTGTAAGAGCCTGGCGCCGTCTCTTCCAAACACGTGTGTGTTCGTGTGTTCGTCGTCCATCGGAGTGGACGACAACAAGAGCATCTCGTTTTCTTTCTCTAAAGGAACGCGATTTCAACCATACAATATTTCTGTCTGTTTCTCCCTAACCATTGTTGTCTTGATGTATGTACAATCACCACTACTTACATTGCCATGCAAGCATTCTAATCATGTACTCATAATGTTCCAACAAATCTTCTGTATCAAACTGTGTGTATGCTTCTGTTTGTGAAGACGCCAAACGTCTCGCCACTCCGATGGACGACGAACACACATGTTTGGAAGAGACGGCATTAGGCTCTTACAATCTCAGAAATTCTTTAGTCACATTGTCATAATTTTTGCACAGTTTTCTATTAGCTGTTACATAAAGTTTTACATATGAAAATGTGTGCAATTTCATGTAGAATACAACAAAAAAATAACTCATGGTTGTTGCTTTTATCAATTTTGACATATTTTCATATAAATCACGATGTGCCAAAATTTCAACCTTCGGTCAACTTTGACTCGACCGAAATGGTTGAAAAATGCAATTGTAAGCTAAAACTCTTACATTCTAGTAATATTCAATCATTTTACCTTCATTAAAAACGATTGCCC
>NC_089762.1:11255242-11345242 GCF_040412425.1 Macrobrachium rosenbergii | reverse complement strand
ACCGACCAACATCAAATGTTTGACTAACTACTAGACAAACAACCGATGCCGGTAGTTAAGCACTATTACGTGTATACTTACAATTAAATACACAAAACAGCCAAAACAACACTTTTCATTACTAAATACAAACACAACAAAACATAATATCCGTCTTCTACGTAAAACCATACCACAACTTGCGGAAAAGTACAGTCTCTCATGTCGAAGTTTCGACATTTTGTGTTGTTTATAAGCTGATGCAAGTGTGTTGCTTGTTGCTTATAAGCATATTTAGCACATGTGGTTATGCAGTATGTATTGATGAGGTAGGGTTAGTAAGGGTACTAAGTTCCTGTTTTACATATGTAGAATTTTTTCTATCTTTCGAAATTTCCATTAATTGGCAGGGCCTTGGATGTATTAATCCAGGGTCAGGAGAGTTTACTTTACAACTGTACTGTTTGACAGTATGCAAATGGGTATGGTTGGTGTAACAGCCGAACTGGGACCAACAGATCATACACACATACATACATTCACCACTTTGTGTCTTGTGTATGGTGGATCCCCAAAAATTGTTAAAAATTATGTTTCAAAAGGCCATGTAATACAAAAGTATTTACAGTAACATTAAGGCCATTGATGGATTTGCTTCTGAATTTTGAGAATCAGTGTTTTATTTTAAATTATTTTGATTTGTCATCATTACCTTGGGTCATCTGGGAAGTGTTGTGTTAAACTGTGGTATTTAGGTGTTAGTCTTGTGCTGCTAACCTTAACTCTTAGGCCTACTCAAACCTAACTCTAGGGAATTAGATGCTGGATGATTTTGGGAGGAATTTTTTTTTGGAAAAAAGTGCATCTCTTTGGTGAGGAATAGGGTATTAGAGAGACTGGACAGCAGGAGTGAAGAAATAAAGTGGGAGTGGAGGTAAAGTAAAAAACTAAAAAGTTGGTGTGACTGAGTCTGTCTGTATAGGCTTTAATTTGAATTTTCCTTTCTATTTTATGTATACACAAGTTGTTTTACTTTTAGAATCCTATATGCTAATTTTGGAACAATTTGATTTATCCCTCTTATTTTGGAATGGTTTTATATAACATAATTATTGTTAAATACTCAGTTGGAATTCTTGATTACTTTGTTACAGCACATGAACCTGTCCACCAAGACTGACAAGACTAAACTTTTCAGGGTTCGAGAGCTTAAAGATTCATTGCAAGACCGAGATGTAAAGCCTGTGGACATTAATTGGCGTGGCCGCAATGGATTTGCATTTCTTAGGTTCACTGGTCCCACAGAAGATTGTGATGAAGTTTTGAACAAGTTGAATGGGTTAACACTTCAAGATCAACAGATTATAGTAGAGAAAGCAAAGGACAAGGCCATGGTAAAGGATAGCTATGAAAATGGGGTAATTAAATGAATTAACACATTAATATGTTTGTTATGTAGTTAATTGAAGGTTAGTGGCTTCATAGTTGGTAAGTATTAACTTTAAAGTTGAATTCAAAGGACCTGTTAGGTATGCACTGTCATTTACTGAAGAAATTTTGTTAAATAGGAGTATTCTAAGTGATTTTGTCAAGCAAATATGCTTTAGGTTTCAAAATCATCGCCCTTTTGAAAGTTTTACAGTTTAAAACTGTTGCATTCTATGTAACTTTTACATTTCATGAAAATATAAAGGTAAGTAAATATCATGCTCTTACTAGGTAATTTTAAGCCTTGGAATTTCTTGCTGAATATATTTTACCCTGCATTAAGATATGTTCAGCACCCAGTTTTAGCTAAACTGTTTTCTGATGTGTGAATATTCAGAACTCCATTTGTGTCTGGTTTTTTGATAGTGTAGCTGCTGTTCATCCTCACAAGGAGTTACTCGTATGGTCCCCCCAGGGCACAGCAAGACAGACCAATATCAAAGAATTTTTTGTAAGTTGGTCTTGGCCAGGATAGTGCCTTTGACCAGTTTTCCTTCACCCTTCTCACCCATGTGGCAACAGTGCACAAACTGGGTAAGATACTTATTCTTCTTTGGTCTCCCATGTGATTCACATGCTCTCAGTTGTGCTCCAGAACATTTTCGGAGGCTGTGTAGATGAAATGTCACAGGTGTATGCTGAGGAAAGCTAAGTGGCTAGGTTTAAGCTCCTGTAAAAGTCTGTTATATCAGGTTTTTTGGTTAGGCATATCTGTTAAAGTCTGCTAGCCTGTGTATCTGTCAAGGTGGGATTTTGGATTAGGCTACTAGGCTATGCCATGCCTTCAGCTTTTGCAGTCAACTTTGACAATTTTTAAATCTCATGAATTAGGAATTTTATAACTAAAAATCATTAGCTGATGGTTTTTTATCATATAATCTACACAAATACAAACCTTAGTTCTTTACATTAGGAACTAGTTTGCGAACATGAGCTGAAGCAGCCATTTAAACTTTACTGACAAGGTAGTTAGCTGTCGACAGGTAGGGGAAAGCTTGCCCACCCGTTGGTCTCCACCCCACTTTGCTTTTGTCAGCCATTGAGTTCAGATGTCTCTCAGGATGCTGCCCAACATTTACTGTTCAAACTTTTGAGAATTAAACCTGAATACAGTTTACTTTTCCTCTTTTGGTGTTTTTAATGTTTGATTCAACCCAACAGTCAAATAAGTCCTCTTGCAAGAAATTGGGATTAGTTTTTCACCAGTATGAATACTTATTTTCATCAGACACATAGCAGCTTCTGGCAGTGTTCACACGACTGTATGGTGCTCCGATATATGTACTAATGTTTGTACCTTTCAGGTACTGAAGACTTGGCCACTTTTAAGTTTCATGAGAGTTTGGTTTCCTTGATTAAGGTAATTCTACTATCACAGCCTTTCTCTGTTGCTTGGAGAAGTGGGCTTTGTAGCTTTCTTCCCTCTGATCACTGTGGCTTAATCTTTGTAATTTTGCAAGTATCGACAGTGGTGGGAGGAGGCTAGAAGTATTCTCCTTCCCTCCTTCACCTTCTGCGTCACTCTTCGTGGACCTCTCCTCCACTCTGACTATGATTGCGAGTATAGAATGATTGGACTCTGCCCTGCATTAGAAGGCTTATCAAGCTTCTTTCTGCACTTCTCCCCCCAAGGTAGGTCAGGGAGTCTCAATCACAGATTGTGATTGATTTTCTGGGCAGGGTTTCACTGTCATTCCTGTAGACTCAGGGTCTCTCCGTCTTGTATCACTGTAAGCTTTCAAGCTTGCGTTGAGTCAAGCTCACACAACAACCCTTCGTGTTGCTCATTTGTTCCTTGTTTTACTTATCTATGGATCGAGGTTATGGCTGGCAACGAGTTTGAAGTGTTCTTGCTTTTCTGTTGTCAGATGATTGTAGTTACAATTGTTCACTTCAACCCTCCTCACCACAGTCTTTCAGGATGGCATAAAGAGGGGTTTACTCAGTTTGTTCATGCGGACCATTGACTTTCTTTTACCTGATCTATGGGTTTGAGTTAAGAGCCGACAGTCCAGGGATGTTCTCTCTATCTTTCCTTGGTCGGGTGACCAGGGTGATAGGGAAACACTTTGACTTTTCCCCAGCGAGCCTTAGGGCTGATGGCCAGATACTGGTATACTAGGTTTACCATTGGAGACAGGTAACAGAGACATTGGTCCTTGGACACCTGTATGGCAGGGAAGGTGTTTGAGATTTGCAGATTCTGAGCTTATACCTGGCTGCCTTGCAGCATAACAGGTAGTTCTCAGGATTCTTTCTTGTCCATGTTTGCATGTTTGTGAGACTTGTTTGCGCTGCTTGTTTGTTTCCAAAATTCTCTGTCTTGAATCAAGATTTCTGGGAGCATGAGCTAGTGTTCCAGTCCTCCCATGGTCAGGCGGTCATGGTTATAGGGGAGCACCTTGTCCCTTCTTTCATTGGCTCTTTTTAGTCCATCACTGGATGGGTCGATATCGTACTTGCCTAGCATCCTCCTAGGCCACCGTTCGATTCTCCAGCCGGCCAGTGAAGAATTAGAGGAATTTATTTCTGGTTTTAGAAATTCATTTCTCGGTATAATTTGGTTCGGATTCCACAATAAGCTGTAGGTCCCGTTGCTAGGTAACCAATTGGTTCTTAGCCACGTAAAAATAAGTCTAATCCTTCGGGCCAGCCCTAGGAGAGCTGTTAACCAGCTCAGTGGTCAGGTAAAACTAAGGTATACTTAACTTTTGAGGCCTTTAGAGAGGGTGACCAGGGCAATAGAGAAACACTTTGACTCTCCCCTGGCAATCCTGCGTGATCATATGAAGGGTTTGTGCTACTTGTTTGTTTCGTAAATTATCTGTCTTGAATCAAGATATCTTGGGGCATGAGCTGGTGGTCCCATGATCAGACGGTCATGATGATATGGGAGCACCTTGCCCCTTCTTTCTTCAGGTCTTTGAGGCCATAAGAGAGGGTGCTAGCGCAACCTGCTTGTGCAGCTCATGCGCTGTCGACGGGCTTGATCTCCAGATCAGATTGATTGGTAGTGACTGGTAATGTAGAGTTTTCCATTGCCTCCTCACCTTTCTCCTGTGATGCTTTGAATGGGGGAAGAGGAAGGTTGCTCTCTCTGGCTCTCCCTATAGGAAGTCTTGATATGCTTCCACCTGTCAGTCCTTTCTGCAAATGGAACGAAGGGGATCTTGCTGTCAGTACTGTGTGCTGCTGCATCCATTGTTTTGCACAGGTGCAGCCACTACCCCTGGGTCTCTGGTTCCTGAGGTACTGGTGTCAGTCCAGTTAGCAAGGCTACCAGTCCAGTCAGGGCTCTCAGACTGCTGGTCCAGTACCTCCTGCTTGTGTAAATGCTACCCCTGGGTCCTCTGGGTACCGGTACTGTTTTGATCTGAGTTGTCAGACTGCTGGTCCGGGACCCACTGCTTGTGCAACCACTATCCCTGGGTCCTCTGGCCCCCATTGTACTGGTATGGTTAACAAGGCTGACTGGTCAGGTCAGGGTTATCAGACCACTGGCCTGGAACCCTCTGCCAGTTGGACAGCACGAATATACAAGAATTTAACATTGTTTTGCTTTGGGAACAAGTGGGGGGGGGATTGTCCTGGAGGTGGCAGGACTGGTTAGTCCTGTCATTCAGGGCCAGTAGAGGAGGTTCCCCCTTCCTCCTTTTGTAGAAGTCTCGGCTGAGAGGGTATTGACATGTAGGCACATTGTCACTCCAGGTTGTTGGTTGCCCATTGCTGTGCTTACCAGGTGGAGATGGCCGTATTAGGTAGGGTTAAGGTCCCAGGGACTGTTCGCCTTTTATCTCTTCTTTGCCTATTTCCAAGATTTGGGAGTAGAATAGACATGGGGCTGGGTAGGGAATGTTTGTACCTCAACTTTACAATCAAGGGGGTAGATGGTTTTTAGTGAAGGGCTTTCAGAGTCCATGATGGTGTCAAATTGAACTCATGAAATATTTACTTTCTTGGTGTGTTGAAGTACTGGTTTATCCTAGCAAACTCATTGCTGTTGCCATAGTACAAACTTCTTTCTTGAGTTCAGTATCGATAAAGTACAAGATTTTTCGCTTCTTCCCAAGCAGTGAAAGAACACTGGGGTAGGCTGGTTTACAGCAGCAGTAAGAATTTTTCCTTTGTTTTTTTGCATTAGAAAACTCAGGGAGGCTGCAGGCAAGTTCCTGTCATTCTGGAACAACCTGCTGTGTGTGAGTTGCACCTTAGGACTGATGGCCAGATACTGGTGTACAGTACTAGCTTTACCATTGGAGACAGATAACATGGACATTGGTCCTTAGACAGCTGTATGTCAGGGGAGGTGTTTGAGATTTCCAGATTCTGGGCTCGCACCTGGCTGCCTTGCGGAATGATAGGTATTTCTCGGGATTCTTTCTTCTCCATGTTTGCATCAGTATAAGCAAGGTGGGAGACTTTCTTTTCTGAATAGCAACCTCCAATTTAATGTCTTTTTTTGCCATTCTGCATTGTGGTAGGTAATCAGTGGCATGGTTGATATCTTTTCTGAGTTGGAGCATGGTAACTCCAATGTTTCCATGCTGAGTAATGTCAGGACATGCTAACTTTCTTGCCCAAGGTCCCAAGTGATATTCCTCCTTGGATAACTGGTGGATTCAGCCACTTGTAGTTGGGTATTTCTAGGCTTTGATAGTTATGGTACTTCACATCTGGAGGTTTCCAAAAATCTCTCATGACAAGAGTTTTCTCTCTTCTGTTTATGTAGGAGTTTGGGAATATTTTCATTCCTTGAGTGGCTGTCTACCAGACAAAGGTTGTCTCAATTTTTATGTTGGAGCTGATATAACACTCTTTTCAGAGCCATACTTCATCAGGTAGTGGTGTTTTCTTGCATACCCTTGCTTCTGAAGGCATAGATCAGTCTTAAGCCAGGGTTTGGTCCCAGGAGATCTTTCCTCTTTAAGGAGATTTTTTTATCCTCCTAAGCTCTCATGGATTTAGACCTCGGAGGGGTCATGAATTCTGCCTTTTGGAGTCTCTCGTAGTTTTTACTTGTCTCTAAAAAGTTGTTAGGCTAGATCTGAAAACAAACACTATGTTGGTGTTAGCCCTGATATCTTCATAGGTGTAGGAGAGTCATCTAAGCTCTCGTATGTTTGGCTCTTGGGAGGATGGAGATCTTTTTGTTGAGAATTGCCTGAATGGCAATCAAGACACAACTGTCGGTCATGCCTTTTTCATCCACCTCCTGTATGGGCTTTCCAGTAGTCAACTTTGTTGAATTATACTGTGTCCATTTGGATGCTGCATGCTATCTGAGGAGATCTCGACATTTTGGGTTGTATGTTGATGTGTCTTTGGTCAGTTCATTGAGTCAAGGAAGGGTGTGTAGGTACACTAGGCTTTCTTGGCTTTAGGAGTTGAGTAGTGGGCGTGTGACTTGCCCTGTGTGGAAGGCGAATATACTGTACAGCTTGGACGAGAGCTCGTGATGGTAGGAGCATTGCTTCATCCTCAGCACTCAGTAAGAACCCGAAGTAAGAACCTGTCGGTTTATCAGGTTTTCGTGTAAAGATCACCTGCACAATGTTGCCCACTGGCCTTAGACGTGTTTTTTTGGGTTGATGGTGGCTGCCCATGGGTTGGATAGTGAGCCTAGCTCCTTTTGGGACTGATAGTACCTTGTCTTAGTACCTGGTTGGCAGATGGGATAGGAATCGCTGGCTCTTCCCCTCTCTTCCTCCATCTTCTTTCCTCTCTGATAATGGAGAGTCATAATGCCATTCCATATACAAGCTGGATAGAAGAGAGTGCAGGTTATCCTGCTGACTGGGCAAAAGTCTTTTAATTTAATGAAGGGATGCAGGTTCCCCTCCTCTCTTGGCGAGGGGAGAAGAGGGCAGACAGTAAAGCAGACTCAATGCTTGTTTTTGCCTGTTATGCCGTATCTGACTCATTTGTCTGAGTTCTTACAGCCTGATTGAGTAATTGCATACAAACCCGTCACTCAGTAGTCTAGAAGTCTAGAAGCTGCGACATGCCATATGTGGAGTACACTAGAGGTGCTGGTTCCCTTCTTTGCACCTGTTGGACCAGGAAGGTGTCATCCTGGGTTGGGCAAACCTACCAGTCATTCAGAGTTCTCAGATCTCTCACCAATAGGTAAGTTATCTAATGTTGGGAATGAAAATTTGTATATGTGTATGAACAGATAGCAAATTTTAAAAGTAATTTGTATTTTTCCCAACATACAAACCTGAAGTTCTTCATATGAATAGCCCACCTCAGCCACCCCTCTCATCTGACACCTGGACCGAAAGGCAAAGTGTAGTGCAGACTGACAGGTGGGTAGGGTTTCCCCAACCTGGCGATAGTTAACTTCCTTGTCAGTAAAGTGTAAGTGGCTGCTTTAGCTCAGATTTGCAAGCTAAATCCTAATGTAAAGAGCTTTGGGTTTGTATGTTAGGAAAAATACAAATTACTTTAAAATTTTTTTGCATCTATATAATATTTGTGTACAGAGTAAAAAGGAAAATTTGTTTTTCATATAAGTAACTTACCAAATAATTACATAGCTATGTGTCTGCTTTACATAGCAGCTCAAAATTTAAAAGTCACAGTAGTGCTCTTTTGTTTTGGGTGTGGGCAACTTGCCCCACCCACTATTGGGGAAGAATATGTTGTACCTATTCTTCCCCAAAAGTGGGTGGTAAAGAGCTCAATTCGTTTTTGCCGGTCAGTGACTAAACATTGGTTATTGAGAGCTCTTTGGGTTTGTTTTCCACCAGATGGTTGTGATTTTCTCTTCATTTGGTGAGGCATTCTGTGTTTTTGGTAGTGCGCTAATCTTAATTAGTTCAGCTAATATTCGGGACTTTTCCGATTGTGACTTTTCCTCCTGTGACTTTGTTTTTGACCCAGTATGTCAGACGCCAGCTTGTCTAGTGTTAGGTACTGCAGTAAAGGCTTCAAGACCAGGCCCACGTCCTCCAAATATGACAGCCACATCATTTGTTGTTCTTGTTAGAGAGCAAGTTTGCTCACCAGACTGTAATTTTGACAAATGTAAAGACTGGGATAAGGGGAGATGGGAAACTTTAAATGTCATTTGGATAAACTTAAATGTGACAGACTGAGGAAGGCAACCGCTAGGTCTGAAGCTAGAGCTTCTACTAGTCAGGATAATTCTCCTAAAATAGATGTTGCAGATTTACCTGTCCCTTCAACACCTGTGACTGCCTTTTCCCCTATCTCCAGTTCTCTGATTTTTCCAGTTACTCTGATCCCTGGCTCCCATTCTTCCAAACCCAATGCCATTGCCAGCTTAAAAGCTCATGTAGATCAGAAATTCGATCTTGTTAATACCATTTCCCAGATTGGGAATTCGATTAGAGTCCTGATGGACAGGTTTAATAGTGTTGGTGTTGGTGTAAGTGCAGTGTAAGTAGAGAGGGTGGCTACTCGTCCCACTGACACTTGTAGACCAAGGTCCCTTCTAAACTCCCCTTGCTCACCTGGGAGGAAGCAAACTGGCAGTCCAAGGGAGGCTGGTGGGGTTTGCCCATGGGTAGTCGCTTCCTCAACCGAGCCTGTTTTGCGGAAATCCCAGGACTTGGTGGTTGGCCACTGGAAAGGCATCCGGTTGGATGTGCATACCTTGTTGTCGAGTGACTCGAACTCTCAAGCGGCTAAAAAGCGCAGTAAGCACTTTTCCAGTGTATCAAGGCCGTTGAAAAGGCTTGGTTCCTCAGTGGAGGATGATTTGTCATGTTTGTAAGTGAGCCATGGAGAGGGCACACAGTCCACTCCCCTCCTGCAGCTTTTGGGAGCTCTCCAGTCAAGCTCCGCATGTGCCTGCAGTATCCGCTGAGTGCCTAAAGTCCGAGCGCCCGGTGTCCAAGCACCCAGTGTTCGGCACTCCAGTGTATGAGCGCCCAGTGTACGACACTCCAGTGTATGAGAGCCCAGTGTCTGAGGGCCTGGAGTCCGAGTGCCCAGTGTCCTAGTGCCCAGAGTCCGAGTGCCCAGTGTATGAGTGCTGTGTCCAAGCGCCCAGAGTCCGAGCGACCTGTGTATGAGCACCCAGTGTCCGTGTTTCCAGTGTCCACAAAAGCTCAGTGTCCATGAAGTGTCCAGTGTCTGAACGTCCAGTGTGTAAGGCCCAGTGTCCGGACACCCCGTTTCTGTGGGCTCTTCTGTTGAGGCACACCTGCCCATTGTCAAGCATTCAGCGCCCCAGGTAGGGCATCCAGTATCTAGCATGACAGGTGCAATCTCTCCTGGTATTGAGGACCGTCTTTGGTGCCAATTCAACGTCGGTTGGATAACATTTTGAGCTTCCTTCAAAAGCATGCTTCGGTGTCACAGGATTCTCCAGATCCCCCTGTGTCTCAGATTTCTTCGGAGGAGGAACCCTTGGATGAGGAACAATTGACCACAAATTATTCGGCGCTTTTGAGATTCTTCCTAGTCTGCTGTCTGACTTTATTCTCTTTGTTGACCCCGACTCCTCCGGTTTCCGCTTTTATGATGCAACAGCCTGCTGGGACTTCCAGGCTGTCTCAGATGGTTCTTTCCTCTTCCTCCAGGAAAGCTTTGGCCTGCATTGACAGCTGGTTGGCAGAGACGAGAGATCTGGGCAAAGCAGTTTTTTGTACTCCTCCTCATTTAGTACAGTACAACAGAAGTATATGGTGTATTTTACTGGAGAAGCTCCTTCCTTGGGAGTTTCTGCCTCCTCTCAAGGGGACTTCTCCAGCCTCATTGATGCGACACATCATTCGGCATTCTCCTCAGCTAGGATTTTGTTCACAGCTTCGGAATTGGATCACCTCATCAAAAATGTCTTCAAGGTTTTCGAGGTCCTGAGTTTCCTCGACGGGACCATAGGGGCTTTGGCCAAAAAGATAGAAGATTGCACCACTCTACAGGAGAACTTCGCTGCAGACTGGTTAGGGGTTCTTGCATGCGCTGACAGAGTGGTTAGAGACAGCGCCCAGGAGTTAGCAACCTTTTTTGCATTAGATTCTTAAGAAGAGAGATTTATGGTGCTCATTCACCTCTAAAGGGGTCACTCCCTCTCAGAGATCATCCCTTCTGGTCACTCCTTTGGACAAAACTAGTCTGTTCCCTCAAGCGACCTTGGAATGAGTAACAGCTGAACTTCAAAAGAAGTTGACGCAAGACTTACTTGCGCAGTCGACTAAGAGGACTAGAGTACCAGCGCAGTCGACCAAGAGAACTAGAGTACCAGGACGAGCACCTTTGACTTCTAGTACTGTTAGGATGGCTTTCCCTCTGTCACAGCAGCCCTTTCAAGAGGGCAGAGGCTGTTTTCAATTTCGACCACAGACCAATCTCCAGTTGGTACGACCCGCCAAGAAGATGACCATCAGACCCACTTGCAAGTGAAGACCCTGTCCTCTGTGTCTTGTCCCTGTGAGAGCAAGGCTTCTCCATTTTTGAAGCAAATGGAAGGCCAGGAGCGTGGAACCTTATGTTCCAAAAGTTTTGAAAGAGGGCTATGCGATCCCTTTCAGAGAAAAACCTCCCTTAGCATCCTCGTCCATCAGCTTGATGGCCTACTCGATAGGCTCGGAGAGGTTTTTGGCCCTGTCTCGAGAAGCCTCAGCCCTACTCAAGAAGCAAGCTGTGGAGGTGGTCGAAGGTCAAAGCACAGAGGGGGTTCTACAACTGCTTCTTTGTTGTTCTCAAGTCGTCGGGAGGATGGAGACCTGTCCTGGATGTCAGTGCTCTGAACTTCTTCATTCAGACAACAAAATTCAGAATGGAAACAAACCATTCAGTCCTGTCAGCTGTCAATCAAGGAGACTGGATGTTGGTGATCAGTATGCAGGACCCATACTTCCATGTTCTAGTACACCCGGACTCCAAGAAGTATCTGAGGTTCGTCTTCCAGGACAGGGTCTTCCAGTTTCGGGCGCTGTGCTTCGTCCTGTCCACAGCCCCTCAAGTATCTACCCGTGTTCTCGCCCAGGGCGAAATGGCTCCACCTAATGAGATCTCAGTGTACGGAGGACCTTCAGAAGATGCTCCAGCTCACCCAGGATTTAGGGTTTTTTAATCAGTTTCAAGAAATCTCAACTGTTTCCCACTCAATCAATCCTTTATTTGGGGATGAAGATTGACTCTCTGAATATTCGGGCTTTTCTGTCCCATCAAAGGATCCAGAACTGCCCCAGGAAAGTCCAAAAGTTCATCTCTCGCTCGTCCTGCTCAGCCAACGAGTGGATGAGCCTCCTGGAAACACTGTCTTCCATCGAAAAGTTTGTCCCTTTAGGGAGATTACACACCAGCTTGTTACAGTTCTTCCTATGGGCCAGCTGGTGCAGGAAGAACCTTCCGGTCACATTTGTCTTCCCCATCACTCCCGAAATCAAGGAGGACCTTTGCTGGTGGCTGGTAGAAGACAGATTTTCAGTAGGAAAGTTGCTGTTCCCTTTGAGCCCCAACCTAACGTTGTATTCAAATGCATCAGATCTGGGTTGGGGGGCTCTACTCAAAGACTTGAAAGTTTCCGGGACGTGGTCTCCAGCGGAGAGAACCTACACTTAAACACCTACACTTAAACATGAAGGAGCTGAAGGCGATACATCTGACTCTTCAGATTTTGTCAGCAGCAACCTTCAACAGGACAGTTGCAGTTCATTCCTTCTCGCATTACGAAGCAGCCAAGGATCTCCTCTTATGGGCACAAGACAAAAGTACCAGCACTGTGACTTGCTTCATTCAAGGCAAGCTGAATGTCCTTTAGGACGAATTGAGTTGAGGCAAACATGTTCCACCGACGGAATGGACGCTGAATCCGCAGGTGTGCACTGACCTGTGGAAACGGTGGGAAAAGCTATCAGTAGACCTGTTTGCAACGTCAAGAAACCATCTCCCTCTGTTTTGTTCCCCAGCTCTGGATCCTCAGGCATGGGTAACAGATGCCAGGCTGCAGGATTGGTCGGACCTAGACATTTACACCTTTCCCCCCATTCAGCATGGTGAGGGAAGTGCTGAAGAAGTTCATTACTCACAACAGCACATCAGTGACTCTAGTGGCTTCCTTTTGGCCACACAAAGAATGGTTCCTGGATCTTCTCGGCCTTCTTGTAGATTTCCCAAGACTGTTACCTTAGAAGAGAAGTCTTCTCAAACCGTAGAAGAGAAGTCTTCTCAAACAGCCCCATTTTCATTGTTTTCATCAAGGCTGCAGTCTACCAGGCAAAGTGGGCAGTCTTTCAAGGCTGGTGCTGGGAGCATAATATTTCTTCTTCTAAGATGACTTTAGCCCACATTGCAGACTTTTTTCTGTTGCTGAGGTCTTTGAAAGGATTGGCTACATCCACCATCAAATGGTACAGGGCTATGTTAAATTCTGTTTTCACTTATACAACTTACCTGGTAGTTACATGTAGCTGTCGTCTTTGACGTCAGCTATATGTAACTACCGGGTAAGTATAAGTGAAACGTTATTTTATCATAAAAATGTCATTTTTAAACATAGGGGAATAGACCTGTCTGCAATCAGGATGTTAGTGATTTGATAAAATCACTAATTACGTCAAACCTAGAACTCTACAACAGTTGCCTGGACCTTGGACGTGGTTCTTAAATGGCTTTTGGGCCTTCCATTTGAGCCCTTGGACTCTTCCTTGCTAAGGGATTTGATGAGGAAAACCTTATTTCTGGGTTATCCGACCTGTGTCACCCGGTGAAGTAACCATTCAGCACTTATTTCTAGGTAAATCTATTGCTAAATATACCAGAGAAAAGCTAAATGCCAAGCTGGAGTTACTACCCCCAGTGCGAGCTCCATGAAATGGAGTCATGTATGAGAAAGGGTGAGATTGTCACAGTCACAGGCCTCCGCCCTGTAAACATTCCCAATGTCAAAAGTCCCACCGAGTGAGGTGCCGATACAAACCCCGACACCGCTCGCGGACTGTAAACAAACCAGCGCCACCTACATTCCATTTTTAGCACGCTTTGCTTTCGGTAGCTTTTTGCTTGTGCGCTATTTTTGTGCCCTTTTTTCCCGAGATCATGGCTTCGTCTCAGGATTCTTCTTCACCTAAGTTGAGTACCATCTCTATTTTATTTTAGGCAGTTGAGGCTCCTTATTTCCCTCTAATTTAATAATTAGGGGGATTTATAACGCCCGCCTCGTCCACCTTACTCCCGGCCTCATGTGACCTTCAGTCTCGGTGCGGGATTTTTTTGTCGGGGCTTCGTTCCCCTTCATTGTCTTATGTTTTGTGCCTTATGCTTATCCTATATTCATTTTGGCATTATTATTTATTTTTGTATTACCCTTCTCTGGGGAAGTATGGGTCTTTGTCGTTTAGGCTAAGAGTTTCCCCCTCGGGCCTATCCGCTCTTTATCAAGTCTTATATGTGTTGTATTTTGGACCCTCACTTCCTCCAGCCTTTGGGTATATAATTGAGATGGTACAGTTATGCTTATTAGGTTTATTTTAGGCCTAGCGCACGGATGCTTTTGATATTTACGGATTATGTTCCTTGTTTTCAATTTTGAAGGTCGGCCATTTTCCCTCCGCGCTCTTATCGCGTTGGGTTTGGTCCTCCCTTCTACATGTGTCTTTATGATTATTTGAATTATTTTATTTATGCCTAGGTTAGGTTAACTTTTGAGACTAGTCTGGTAGATACCTTCTCCCCCCTGGGCTACCTCCTTCAGCCAGCCGGCTGTGTTAGGTTAGCCTAGGAGTTAGGCTATGGCGTCCTGTTCTCTTCCTGGGAAGGGAAGTTTAGGTGTGGAGGAGAGCCTCATGGTTGGTGCTTCCCTTCGGTTTGTGTTTTGGGTAGAGGTGTTTGGCCTGCATTATCTCCCTCTCCCTGTTTCGGCCTTTCCGTTTGGGCTATTGAGTCCTAGTAAGGTTAAGCTGGAATAGCGAGGGTATCTTGCATAGCCTACCCTTGTCCGAACCGCACCTTCGGGTTAGCTTTCCAACTTCATGTGTATCCCCCTCTCCTACCTCCTTTCCCCCTTGCTCTCTTCCTCTTTGGTTCGCTTTCATGTACTTTGTTAACTTACCAAGGCTTGAGAGCTTTTTACCCTGATCCTTACGCTATAGCCTACATCCCCTTCCTCTGCATTGATTGGTTTTTGTCCTCTCGGTACTGGGTTTCCAACCTTACCCGGTCGGCACCCTGTCGAGGACTTGTTTGGTGACCGGGGGTGCCCCCACACTCCTGTTCACCATTCCTTTTACCTTTCCTTGCTAATTTGGCCTTTGAGGGTCCCCCATTCTCTCCTCTCTCATTAATCGTTTGTACATGTTCGACCGATCGAGAGAGAAAGGTGGCCTCATGGCGCCAGTGCTCACTCACCCCTGGTCGCCGCTTCTGGTCCCCCTCTTCTGGCCTGTCCTCCTCCCCCCCCCCAGCGCGTCAGTGCGTTGTTTTTCCCCAGCCAGGGTGTCGTTCTCCCAGACCGTCACCTCGGGGAAAAAATTTTGTACATGTTGCCAGTTAGAGTTTCCCACCTGACTGTCTTCTGTCTTATTTTCACACGCCATTGACGTTTACCCTTCGTTCTATTCATTTAGAACTCGTACCGTTCCCTGTATCTACCCTTCGCCGACTAGCTAATTTTGCATTTTCCGCTAGGTAGTCGGGCGTTCTCGTTGCTTACCACTCCGGTGGGTATGGTGTATGGTCGGTCGGTGCTCACCACACCTCCTCCGCTGTCACTGTATTAGGGTAACAGGACTCCCCCGGCTCCAAGCGGAAACACCCAACTCTTACTTATAGTTGACCTTTCACTAGCATATATATATTTTGATTTTTACACATGGCTTTATCGGGACCTTCCTGTTGCTCCGGATTAACTCCGGCGGTCCCTTTATGTTGTTTTTGATCTTGCATGATCTAGTAGACCTCTTATCCTTCCAATATGCTCCGGTGGGGCCTATCTGGTCTAATCATCTATTATCCGATGACACTGCTCCGGCACCATACTCCGGCGGCCTTATCAGCATACTCATGTACCCGTCCACCTACAGATGGTGCGTTGTCAGGAGCAGGGATGCACGGCAGTCCTGCAGCAGGCAAGTGGACATGAAGTTTGCAGGTCCCACTCCGGGTGCGCCGTTCACGTAGGGGACCTGGTCGTCTGGCACCCTGATGGCTGTGAGGTGTGCTACGCTCTCTATGAGCGGGTTCTGGATGAGTCGGTAAGTTAGTTATTTCCATTCCGATTCATGCTTTTCTTTGAGTTTCATCTCTTATGGATAATTGGAAGATATTCTCTTTTTTAGGAGGTTTGGTCACCTGACATTCTCCTTTCAGATTGACCGCAGCTCGTGACTCTTCGCTTCTGACCCTCAAGACCTGGGTCAGCGGCTTCGGGAGGAACGTCGGGGCAGGGAAACCCTATGTCCTTTCCAAGGACACTTGCAGCGTTCTCTTCCCCGGTGCCTGGATCTCAGCATCAGTTGCTGACGAGGTAGTCGCCCCTTTGATCGCTGGGATCCAGGAGATGACTCAGCCCTCCCAGGAAGACGTGGCCGCATGCGGAGAGGTCACTGAAGATGTTGTGGCCCTTAATTTGAACCTGGAGCCCATGAACGTGGACCTGGATCTCCAAGCAGGTAAGGGGGTAAGTGAGGCAGGTGAATATCTGTTTAGCTCTCCTTCTTCTGCTTCTTCTTTTAGGGGATTCGTGAAATCCTCTTGCCTTATGGACGGTGCAAGGTCTACCGTCCGTAAGGTTAAGTCTATTAAGAAAAAGACCTTGAAGACCCAGAAAGTCCGCTCCGGGGTTCCCTCGAAGACGTCACGGGCTCCTAGCCCCGTGCCGTCTACGAGCAAGGCCTCTACCTCTGGGAAGGGAGCACGATCCAAGCAAAGTTAGGAGGTTCCCCCCCCCTCCGTCCTTTGATGCAGAAGCATTTGCCGAGCTTCTTATGCAGAAGCTCGACAAGAGAGTTGATGACAAGTTGTCGCAACTCTCGAATCAGCTGTCATCATCTAATGCTTCCGTGCTTTCCCTATCGTAGCAGGTTAAGTCCCAAGGGAACTTAATCTCTGGATTCATGCGTGACGGAGCGGCCACCAGATCTTTCTCCGTTCCAGACACCTCCAACCTTCCTCCCTTTGATAAGGGGAACCCTTGGCGCTTGACCCTTTATGCTCCCCAGCATGAGGGTACCCTTACCATCGAGGGCCTAGGCACCCGTGAGGTTGGAGGAACTGAATTCTTCCTCCTGGTCTGGAATCTCCTTACCCAGGTTATGCCAGACTCACTGAGGAGGCATGGATTCGGTCCGATAAGGTCCCCAAGGAGACTGTCATCTTCCGAGGACCAGGCCCAGTCGTCTCTGCTAAGGACATTAACGGAGTGGCAGGCAGAGAACACCAAACTCACCCGGCCAAGGGTGCGTTTTACGATGTTCTCTTTGGGAGAGATTTTTCCCACCCTTGCACCTCAAAAGTGGCTTCCCTCACTAGCCAAGCTTGCATGGAGGGTAAGCCTCTTCCTCATCTCCGGGAAACAGATCCCACCTCTCTTGTCTTCCCCGGAGATTCTGAGTTTTGGGAAGGAGCCCCAGCCACTTTCACGGTGACTCGACTTGACCCTGACTGCGCTTCTAACTTGTTCAGTGAGCAACTACCTAAGATCCCGGAGTCGCTCCTGAAAGCTGAAGCTGAGACTAAGGACAGGCTTAGCAGGTCCTTAAACTCTCTGACTTTGGCGGAAGCAACGTCAGTGGTCTACAGCGAAGACGCTTTGTTCCAGGTCCTGACGAAATCTCTCTTGGCGAGTTTTCAGCAGGACCTGTATGACTTCATCAAGGCCCGGATGAACTGCCGAAAGCACATCTTTTCGGCAGCCACCATCCGTCATGAGCCTAACAGGCTTATGAAAAGTTCCATCTGGGGAGCTAATCTCTTCCCCCAGGAAGAGGTTGATGCGGTCCTAGCTGAGGCAACTAGGGCCAATCAAAGTCTCCGCTCCCGTTGGGGTCTGTCGTTTAAGAGAAAACAGTCTGAGCCCGCCGGACCCCACCCTAAGTCCGGGAAGAAATTCAAAAAGTTCAAACGGCTTCCTGCTCAGACTGTCTTGCAGGCTGTCCAGGTTCCCGCTCCTGGTCATCCTTCAACCTCTCATTCCCAACCTCAACCTCAGTATGTGCTGGTTCAACCAGCCCATCAGCCTCTCGCTGCCCCTTCATATGTCTCTTCCCCGGCTTTCAGTGCTTCATATGAAAGCCAGGGGGCATTTCGTTCAATACAGAATGCAAGGGGAACTAGGGCCAGGGGATACTTTAGAGGTAGGGGAACACCTCGCTCCTCCTCCAGAGGAAGAGGAGGCAGAGGCTCCAGAGGAGGCAGACCTTCTCCCGCCCAGTGAGATATCTCAGGTAGGCGGGAGGTTGTATCATTTCCTGGACCAGTGGAACTTCAGTCCCTGGGCCCAGAGCATAGTCTCCAAAGGACTGGGGTGGAGTTGGTGCAAGGGTCCCCCCCCCCCAGTCAGGTTCCATCAGTCACCATCCAAGGCTCTGAAGGACTTTGTGAAAGATCTATTACAAAAGAGGGCAATAAAGAAAGCGAGACACTTGAAATTTCAAGGCAGACTGTTCAGTGTTCCAAAGAAAGGTTCCAGTCATTGGAGAGTAATTCTAGACTTGTCTCGTCTAAATTCTTACATTCAATGCGACAAGTTTCGAATGCTTACAATCTCGCAGGTTCGGACCCTACTGCCCTGTGGAGCCGTAACCACCTCTATAGATCTTTCAGACGCTTACTATCACATCCCGGGATTGAAGGTTCTCTCCTTATCTGGGGTTCAGACTGGGAAATCAAGCATACTCGTTCAGAGTCATGCCATTCGGTCTCAATATAGCCCCAGAATCTTCACCAAACTGGCAGATACGGTAGTTCAGCAACTCCGGTCTCAGGGGATCATGCTAGCCGCATACCTGGACGATTGGATCGTTTGGGCATCCAACGCCAACGAATGCCGGAGAGCGACAGCCATAGTAATCGGCTTTCTGGAATCTCTAGGCTTTCAAATAAACAGGGAGAAATCCCGCCTAGTACCGGAGAGTCGCTTTCAATGGTTAGGGATCCAGTGAGACCTGTGTTCACACAAACTATCTCTTCCGCCGCCAAACGGAGAGAAATAGCCAAGGCAACCAGGCAGTTCCTCAAGAACAAGAAAGCTTCCCGCCGTGCATCAAGAAAGAGTCTTAGGTTCTCTTCAGTTTGCTTCAGTGACGGATCTACTTCTGAAATCCAAACTGAAGGATATAAACAGGGTATGGCGGAGCCGAGCCAATGTCAGGTTCAGAGACAAGGTGTCCCTGATTCCGCCAATTCTGAAAAAGAGACTCCGGCCTTGGACGACAGTCAAGAGCTTATTGAATTCAGTACCTCTTCAATTTCCCCCTCCGGCATTAGTAATTCACACCGACGCTTCCCTAAGCGGGTGGGGAGGATACTCTCAACACAAGAAAGTACAGGGAACTTGGTCCACCATGTTCCGCCAGTTCCATATCGATGTCCTGGAAGCTATGGCAGTCTTTCTAACCCTGAAGAAGCTGCGTCCAAACAATCTGATTCATATAAGACTGGTCTTGGACAGCGCAGTAGTGGTACATTGTATAAACAGAGGAGGTTCCAAGTCGAGTCGGATCAACCAGGTTATGATAGCAATATTCTCCCTAGCAAACAAACACCGGTGGCATCTGTCTGCTACCTATCTTGCAGGGGTCCGGAATGTCATTGCAGATTCCCTATCCAGGACAACTCCACTGGAGTCGGAATGGTCCTTGGACAAAACATCATTCAGATAGATTTGCAGTCAAGTTCCGGGTCTCGAAGTAGATCTCTTTGCAACAGAATGCAACCACAAACTACCTTGTTATGTAGCTCCCAACCTGGACCCTCTAGCTCACTCCACAGATACAGTGTCAATAGATTGGAACAAGTGGCAAAGGATCTATCTGTTTCCTCCAGTAAACCTGTTACTGAAAGTCCTTCACAAGCTCAGGACATTCAAAGGTCAGATAGCCCTAGTGGCTCCCAACTGGCCAAGAGCAACTGGTTTCCACTTCTTCTAGAGCTGAAGCTTCGTGCTTGCAAATTCCCAACCCAAAACTGACGCAAATAGTACAAACTCAGACTGTGTCAGCTTCCTCAAGAATTCAGAATGCCCTGGCTTTGTGGATTTCATGAAGTTTGCAGCTCAGAAAGATGCTAATATTGATCCTATTAACACTTTGTTCCTAGAATCAGACAAAAGGGAATCCACTCTCAGACAATATGACTCAGCAGTTAAGAAATTAGCACTCTTCCTAAAAGAATCTGAAGCAACTGTAATGACCACAAGTTTAGCAATTTCATTTTTAGGTCATTATTTGAGAAAGGTCTTGCATCAAGTACTATTACTACAGCCAAATCAGCTTTGAAAAAGATATTTTTACACGGGTTTAAAATTAACGGATTCTTATTTTTCGTCAATCCCTAAAGCCTGTGCTCGTTTAAGACCAATAACCCGCCCACATACGGTTTCCTGGTTCTTAAATGATGTCCTTAAATTAGCTTCAGAAACGGATAATCAAAATTGTTCTTTCCTAAATTTATTGAGAAGACCTTATTTTTAATTAGTTTAGCTTCAGGTGCTAGAATTTCCGAGCTGTCTGCCCTGTCTAGAGAACAATCATATTGATTTCCTTCCATCAGGTGAAGTGTTGCTAGCCCTCACCCTAAGTTTCTAGCTAAGAATGAAGATCCTCGAGATAGGTGGTCTCCCTGGAAAGTCATCCCCCTCCCACAAGACCTGTCTTTATGTCCAGTCTTTACTTTAAAGGCCTATTTAGACAGGACCTCACAGATAACTTCGGGGCCTCTGTTTGTAAGGGAAGGGGGAGGAACTATTTCTATGAAAGCCATCAGACAGCAGATCTTGTATTTTATTAAACAAGCAAACCCAGACTCAGTTCCAAAAGTACATGACATTAGGCGTGGCCACCTCCACTAATTATTTCCACCATATGAATTTCGAGGACCTTACAAAATATACAGGGTGGAAGTCTCCCCTAGTTTTCAAACGCCACTATTTGAAATCCCTAGAAGCCCTGAAGTTCACCACAGTGGCGGCAGGAAACATTGTTCCTCTATTTAATTCCTTTTCTTGTACTCAGTCACTTTCCTCCCTCCTACCTGCCTCATTTATTCCCTTTTGATCACCTCCAGGTCAGGCATACTTCACAGCCTGTCTCCTGACCATGTTATAGTGTTGTATTGTCTCCTATGTTTACATTTAAATACGTTTTTGTGTTCTTTTGTCTTGTGGAACATAGTTCCCCCACCTTAATCCTATGTATATATTTAAGTACCTATATTATATATTTAAGTACCTATATTTTGCTACTTGGATAATTAAAACACTTGTGGAATTATAGTTTTATTTCTTTCCTCTACAAGTTTCTTTTGTTGTTTCAGGATGGTATTTTGTTTCTCTGTTATTATTTCACCGGCTGACACAGGTCAGATAACCCAGAAAAAGGATTTTGACAAAGGAAAAATCTATTTCTGGGGAGAGACCTGTGTCACCCGGTGACCCACCTCTGGTTCTTCCCCCTTGATAAAATACCATTCCAGGATGGTGGGTGCTAACATGGAATGTAGGTGGCACTGGTTTGTTTACAGTCTGCGAGGTCTTGCGGGGTTTGTATCTGCACCTCACTCGGTGGGACTTTTGACATTGGGAATGTTTACAGGGCGGAGGCCTGTGATTGTGACAATCTCACCCTTTCTCATACACGACTCCATTTCATGGAGCTCGCACTGGAGGTAGTAACTCCAGCTTGGCATTTAGCTTTTCTCTGGTATATTTAGCAATAGATTTACCTAGAAATAAGTGCTGAATGGTTATTTCACCGGGTGACACAGGTCTCTCCCCAGAAATAGATTTTTCCTCTGTCAAAATCCTTTTTTTAAATGGCTTTAGCTACAGCTAAAAGAGTTAGGAAATTCCAAGCCCTTGATAAGAAGGTGGGTTTTTCTCAAGGGAATGCGGTGTGCTCACTGACCCTAGGGTCCTTGGCAAAACGAAGACCATTCTAACCTCTGGCCATGTTCGTTTACTGTCAAGAGCTTGGCTGACATCCTGGGTCCAGCAGGTCTGGAGAGAGTGCTTTGCCCAGTAAGGGCACTGAAGATTTACTTGGAGAGGATTAAAAGAATTAGAGGTTCCTCACAAAATCTCTGGTGTTCCATTAAGGATCTTGGATGGCCGTTATCCAAAAATGCCTTAACCTTCTTAAGGACCGTGATTTCTGAATCACACTCGAGAGTTCAAGAGGATATCCTCCCCTTGTGTAAAGTTAAGGGCAGTTGCCACCTCGCTGGCCTTCAGATGGAATCTTCCACTCTCCACAATCATGCAGTCCACGTATTGGAGATGCAAGTCAGCCTTCGCTATGTTGAAACAGTTTATGAGAAATGCAATACATTAGGCCCACTCTTTGCAGTTGGCATGGTACTAGGGGACGAAGCATAGGAGGAATACTTTCTATTTCCTCTGTCCCCTCTCCTTGATTAAAGATTGTCATGTTTTTCTTGGGAAGCCGGGGGGCACTGTTTGCTGAGAGTGCCTACCAGTCCTTCTTTTTTATGGTTTGGTTGGATTATTTTTTAATGTGGTGTAGGTAAAATTATCTGGTCCTATTTTGTTGTACTGAACCCAGGACAAGGGTACATATACAGTATATATGTATACGTTTGTATATTTTATTGGGTTGTAAGCTTTGGTAACCTGCAATTTACTCCTGTGTTGCTAAGCCCCCACTAAAGTAGAAGAGGGCCTTGGCTGTACCACCACGCCACTACAGGTCGAGGGGAGCTCCGACCAGAGGCAGTATCTACCTGCTGTAGCTCCCTCACCAGGTAAGATTACAACAAGCATTTCACGATGCTAGCTAATTTTCTGTTTCAAATTCATCTCCATCTCTGAGTGTTTTTGAGTAGTATATGTCCATGTGTCCCACCTCCTATCAATGTGGGATTTAGCTATGTAATTATTTGGTAAGTTACTTATGTAAAAATATTTGTATAATAAAATAAAGTTTTATATATACTTACCAAATAATTACATGATCGGAGCCCTCCCTCCTCCCCTCACATGGACATGGGGCATAAACGAAATGAGCTCTTTAGTTGTGTTGTACCTATTCTTCCCTGAAAGCAGGCGGGGCAAGCTACCTACACCCAGAGCAAATGAGCGCTTCCTCGATTTTCAAATTTTGAGCTGCTGCGTAAAGTAGAAACTAATAGCTATGTAATTATTTGGTAAGTATATATAAAACTTTATTTTATTATAGAAATGTCATTTTTAGCTAACTTCAAAGTTACGAAATTATAGCTGTGACTTGCAGTTTCCCCCTATGTATTTAACGTACAGCTTAGTTTTAAACTAAGTATCCTATTTTTCTTTTTATTAGTAATTTAGAAACAAAGTAAATTAGTTACCACAAATTTCCCTAGTTATCTTGAATATCAGGGTTTTTTGTGTTGTAGGGGAGTGGATATGTGCGTAGGCAGATCTACTCCAAGTGTATATTACTCTGCCAGATAGTGAAATCACAACTTTTTTAACAGCTTGAGAAATAAAATTTGGCTCCTTGTAATAACTGAAACCAGTAGTTAAAATCATTTATTAGTTACCAGTATAACAATAGGAGCCACAACACTCAGATCACTGTGATAGTTAAGAAGTATAGGTATAGTACCAGCTGGTGTAATATGGGGGCTATTTAATGTTGATTGCTAGACAAGTTTCAGTTGCCTAGAAACACATCCCATTGAGTATTATTTAGATAGTAGAGGTATAATACTATGTGATATAATATTGATGGTACTTCACTGCCAGTTTGTTATGCAAGTTTCAATTGTGTAGAAGCGCATTATGTTCATTTTATTAAATAATTGCTAATAACTTGAAATTGCACCAATCAATTTAGTGTGCATATATGTACTGTTTTGATTTAGTGATGTTAGGCTAGCATTCACTATAAAAATATGAAACCTTAAATTCAGATTGAACTTAGGAATGTAGATACAGTGGACACCCCTATTCACGGTTCCAGATTCGCGGCTTCACCTGTTTGCTGATTTCTCTGTGGAACATATATACACATTATTCGTGGAAAATCTGCCTATTCGCAGTATTTTTC
Source organism: Macrobrachium rosenbergii (assembly GCF_040412425.1). NCBI lineage: Eukaryota > Metazoa > Arthropoda > Malacostraca > Decapoda > Palaemonidae > Macrobrachium > Macrobrachium rosenbergii. The sequence continues at coordinate 11,321,597 of NC_089762.1, read as the reverse complement.
ATAGAGAAGTATTCACTAATTCTGTATTTTCATATCATTTTCATGACTTAATGCACTTTTTATGATAAAACTTAAAATATTCAGGTGTAAGCATTTTTAGAGGGTTTATTGGCATTTTGAACGATCAAAATAGGCAGTTATAAGCATTTTTAGAGGAGTTTTAAGTCTTCATGAGTTTGAGCTATTCGTGTTGGGTAGTGGTACACACCTTCCACGAATACCGGGGGTCGACTGTATGCTTAAAAAAAAAAAAGATAAAGAAAATAACTAAGTGTTGTTCCACCCAATGTGAATTTAAACTGGTAATATTTTAAATCAGATTTGCTAGGCTAGTTCTTCATAGAATACCAGAGTATTCAGTGGCTGTATATTATTGCAATACCTCTGAGCCACATGTATCAACTCAACCATTGTTGTATTGGTTGCTTAATTAGATGTTAAGGTCACACATTTTATAACCCACTAGCTGACCAACCCGGCACTGCCAGGGATAACTCTGAATAACAACTGATAATCTCTCTCTCTCTCTCTCTCTCTTTTCTTCTTCTTCTTCTTCTTCTTCTTCTTCTTCTTCTTCTTCTTCTTCTTCTTCTTCACCACCACCAAAATTAGGTATGATAAATTTGTAAAGTTAGTAAGTCTACGGGCACAACGGGCACAACCAGCCCCATTTTCAGGGAAGGCCTTCCCACCCCCATCCCCTTTGGTGCTAGTGATGTCTTACCCCTACAGTGCTGATTTCTAGATAGTAAGTCATATGTATACCAAGTTTGGTTGAAATTGCTCAATGTGTTTCAGAGTTATTCTGGCACACATACACATACATACATCCATTTTTATATATATATATAGATTTCTTATGATATTCATGGGTTTTTCTCTTGGCAGGATAGAGATTGCTCTCCTTGTTTGTTAATATATTAAACTAATGGAACCTGCAATGGTACCTCTAGTTTAATCATTAGTTAAATGTCATCCTCTTGAGTTTCTCTTACCCATGTAATTAAAACAGTGATAGCCGTTTTGCTCTCGTGGAGATTGTGCTCATTTGATATATAGCATGCATTTGACCATTTCTCATGGGTTTTTTTTTACTGCACAGCTGCTAATATGCTAAACCCAAAAGTTGCTTTACGTATTGTAAAAAGCATAATCCGCTGTTGTACTTATGCAGAAGATACCGGTGTCTTAACATAAGGATAAATCTTCTGGCACCAGCTGGAAACCAGTAAAAAGCAATTAAAATTTTGATGCAAGGAATAGGTGGCATTGGGTTTCAGCCATTGGTATGCGCGAGGAGGCGGTTAGTGACCTGCTCTGAACCCTGTGACTTATCAGTTTCTTCTTTACTGCCTTGCTGGTAGGACATCCTACAGCTCTCTTCCCGAAGCCAGAGTTCCTTCCTTGCCTGTGTTTCCTTTGGTTTGAATTTGTTTTAGTGATATGTTGTGTATTTTGTGTGTGTGTTTTGGCTATTTTGAAATGCAAACCCAAAACTCATCTAAGCCTTCTCCTAAGCCTCAGAGGAAATGTCTCAGAGTAGAACTATCCTTGTTCTCATTTTTTTACTGCATTTGAGATCGATCCTCAGTCTACTTGCGGTAGATGCAGGTCTAATGCTTGTAATGTAACAAATCCTTGCCCTGAGTGTTGTTCTTGGTCTCCTGAGCAATGGAGGGTCTTTGCCAAGAAGAGGCATGTTAAGAGGAAGTTGGAGACTCCATCTTGGGAAGAGTTCTCTCCCCCTTTGATGGATGCTTCTCATGTTCCCCTTGTTCTGCCTCTCCTTGACCAGACCTCCTCCTGTTGCTGCTGCTTTCTTCGAAGTTTTCCATGGCCTTGCCCTTGGAAATTTCAGGAGAGGGATCAGGAGATTTTATTCCTCATGCTGTCCCCTGCTCTCTTGGGAGGGGAGGTTCCCCTTGGGGAGTGGAGGCAGTGCCATCTTGTTCTACTGTTTCAGGATCATATGCTCAGATGTTGGGCATTTGGACCTCGTTAGGCCTTTCAAGGGCACCAGCCTTAGACAGCCTGCTATCCCACTTCATGTCTTCCTGCATCCCAGTGTTGGCCGCCATGACAGTTCCTAGTCCTCCTGCCCACTGCTCTATTGGGTTGAGTGCTGTTTCTGATGCGTCTCATCTCCCATCAGACCTCCCTATGCATCGACTTGGGTCGACCCCATGTTTTGTTGACGTCTTCTCGCCTTCTCAGCTCAGCCGCCATGACAGTTCCCGGTCCAGCGGCTCTCCCTGCTCCTGTCCTGAGACCCTCAGCTGCTGTGGATTTACAACCGTCATCAGTAGACTCTACGATGACGTCATCTGCTCCTGCTCCATCTGTGGACTCTCTTATTCAGGCTGTGGTAGACAGAGTCAACATCGTTTTCCAAGAGGCGTACAGACATGTTTTGAAGAAGGAACAACTAGACTTCCTTCTTTTTCATCTTCTTTGTCTTTTTCATCCTCTTCGCCTTTGTCTTCTCCTGTTCAGTCCTCCCCATCAAACGTTGGAGAATTAAGGACTTCGTCGCCGCTCCTCGCCACAAGAACTGTAGGACCATCTCGATTTCTCCATCTTCTTCCAACCACATTTGTGGCTCTCCTGTTTGTGAACGTGTTCCTGATGTGTCACGTCCTTCCACCTCTATCCACGAGGTCTTCCTGAGAGAAATATTACAGTGGTCTCATCTTCTCTAGGTTGCCCTGTGCAGGTTCGAAGAAAAGACGACAATGCTCCTATTAAGAAATCCTGGGTACAGTAAATCCCCGTATTTGAGTTCTCACGATTTGCAGACACCGATTTGCAGATTTCTCTATGGAACATATTTACATTATTCTGGGAAAATTCGCCCATTTGCGGTATTTATCACTGAGAAATATTCACTAATTACTGTATTTTCATATTTTCATGACTAAATGCAATTTTTGTGATAAAACTTAAAATACTCAGGTACCCAGGTAGTGCTCGAGTTATGATTATTCACCTTACGATATTTATATAATATTTTTAAATTTCACACGGCCGCAGGCAGCAGCATACAATCAGGCAATGAGAGAGACCAAAGTACAATAGACCACCTTCTTTTCCTCCATCTCTTTATCCCATCTTCTAGTCAAAAAAGTAAAAGAGAATGACAAAAGTATTGTTAGTAACGTTACACTCTTGCGTAAATGCATACAGCCGTAAACAACCGAATGAGAAACTGTTGTTTTGCTTAAAACTGAATCGGGTAATAACAGCTGTTTTGCTTATATTTCAACCATCATATGTTAGTAAACAATTACCATAGTTATGTTACAAATGACATTAAGTAGAATAGGACTGATATATTTTTACATTATACTCTTATTCACTTTGGATAAAAGATCGGAAAGGAAACATACTGGTAAATTTAAGCTGCAAATTGTAGCTGAAGCTGAGAAAACTGTTCAAATTATCATGCATTGGCAACATGGATGAAACACAACCGTAAGTAAAATTGGAGGTAAAATATTTTAATCAAAACTACTGGGCATGAAAGAACACATATTACTGCTGTGTTCACGCCGATAAAAGATAAATACGTAAATTCATATTATGATGTAATCAAGCAAAAATAGTGAATGGAGTCTTGATTTTTTTTACACAAAAGAAAAATGCCCCCAAACGGCCAACGTCATCTATTAACGAAAAAAATAACTAAATTAATTTCACGAGGAGACATATTTAAGTTATATTTCGCCTTAAAAACACTTTGTATAATGAAAAATAACCTTGCCCCATATAAATAAAGTATTTAGAGAGATTCATTTATATTAACTAGAAGCAAGAAAAGCGCGCTGAACTGAGTTAAATACGGCGAAATAAACTTACTGTGTAATCGATTTCCAAACCAAAATATTGATCGCTATGATTGCAGTTTATAATACAAAAGCCATATAAGAATGTATACAATATTATTGGACACAGTGAAGTAAAGCATAAAATTTTACAAGATCCATGGAAAAGATGCATATTCGTTATGTTGATGTTTGTATAATACGATATTAATATGTGAATATAGAGTACAATATAATGTGGGCTAGGCTAACCGTATATGTACACGATATACCATAGTGTAGGCTAAGTTAATTCTTGTTTTTTATTCAATTTCTCTTTGTACTGAATTATCATAAGTCAGTCTGCATGAACCTCCAGAATTAGCTGATATTAATAATTACTATACTGTACATGCATAGAGTATACTTTATGGTGTAGGCTAGGTTACCATATATGTATACATGGTACTGAATACCCTAGTGTAGACTAGTCTATATTCAAGATACATTCTTTCCAACAAACGATGGGTTTTTGGAACCTAACCCTATCGTAAGTAGGATAATACCTGTATGAGCATTTTTAGAGTCCTTTTTGTGTTCTACGTGTTTTTAGAAGGGTTTTAAGCATTTGTGGATTTAGCTATTTGCAGGGGGCATGTGGTATGCATCCCCCGCAAATACGGGGGTTACTGTACTACCTTTTGACTTTACTCCTCCCCTCTCCGACTGATCTTTCCTTCAGCTCACATATGCCCAGGGCTCTCTGAGACATCTAGCTCTCCAAGAGGAAGTGAGGAAAATGATGGAAACAGGAATGATAGAGGAAGTCAAGCGTCCTACTCCAGGTTTTTACAGCCTGGTCTTTGTAGTCCCCAAAGCCACAGGCGATTGGAGGCCAGCAATAGGCCTATCAACCCAGAACCTCTTCATCAGGAAGACCAGGTTCACGATGGAGATGCTTCGAACAGTTCTAGCAGCAGTCAGAAGCAATGGTTATGTGCCTACAATAGATTTGAAGGACTCTTACTTCCAGATTCCAATCCAACCCTCCTCCTCGAAGTTTCTTTGCTTGTCTTGGAGAGCTGGTGTCACAGTTCAAGGTTCTTTGCTTCAGTCTTACAACAGCCCCTCAAGAGTTCACAAGAGTGTTCATCCTTGTGTTAACATGGGCTCATTCTCAGGGGATTTGCCTCTTAAGATATCTCGACGACTGGCTGGTCTTAGCAAGTTATCGGGAAAAGCTGATCCAAGACAGGTATCATGTTCTCCAATTTTGTCACGGCTTAGGCATCGTGATAAATTTGGAAAAGTCCAATCTTCATCCCAGTCAAAGGATTCATTACTTGGGAATGATCATAGACACAGCCTCATTGAGAGTTTTCCCATCGACCAGAGGATTGAGAAGTTCAGGATGGTAGCTTGCTCCTTCCTGTTCAAACAGAACCAACCAGCACAGCAGTGGCAAGTAGTCCTGGGTCCCTTGGCCTCCCTGGAGAAGCTCGTCCCACACGGCTGTCTGCATCTTCAATCCCTTCATTGGAGGCTGAAAGAATTTTGGTCTCCCGTGGGCGATTCCCCTCTGTTTCAGGTCCTTCTGTTGACAGAAGTGACGAAAGACCTACTATGGTGGTTGAACGATGAAAACTTGACCGTCGTCGGAGCAGCTTTCCATTCCCCCCAAGCTACTTCTCCTGTTCTCAGATGCCTTGTTCAAAGGATGGGGAACACATCTAGATCTCATGACATTGCAGTCTTCAAGACAAGCAACTCCATATCACCGTGCTGGAGTTGAAAGCAGCTTTATTAGAACTTCAGGAGTTTTGAGAAAGGGTGGTGGGGCATTCTGTAATTCTGATGTCGGACAACAATACAGTGGTGGCATACACGAACAAGCTGGGGCGCTAGTGTCACGTCAACTTTACATAGTAACAGTACATTTGCACCAGTGGTCGATAGACAACTCAGTAGACCTCTCAGCCCGGTACATTCCAGGCAAGAGGAATGTAGTGGCCGACAAACTTAAGTCGTCAGAGCCAGGTTCTAGGTATGGAGTGGTCTCTACATCAGGAGATAGTAGAAAGGCTCTTCCATCTGTTGGGAAGACCAATGATAGACCTATTTGCAACAAGAATCAACAGGAAGTAGAGGTCTATTGTTCAGTGGTTCCAGATTCCTTTGCTGTGGTAGAGGATGCTCTACAACATCCATGGGACAATCTGGAAGTCTATGCATTTCCTCTCTTTTGCCTGATCCGTTATGTTTTGAACAGAGTGGTGATTTCTCAGAATCTCAGGGACCCTAGTAGCTCCTTTGTGGCCTCAAGCAGAATGGTTCCCAGACCTGCTAGCTCTGCTGTCAGCGGTTGTGAGAGAGTTCCCGCAAGGCAAAACCTCCTCTGCCAACCTCATGTAGAGAGATATCATCAATTGGTGGAGTCCCTATCTCTTCACGGCTAGAGACTATCCAGTATCTTCTGCAGTGAGAGGCTTTTCTCTCAGAACAGCGGCAGAGATGTCTGGCTATCTCAGAAGATCTTCCTCAGCTGTATACCAGGGAAAAATGGGCTGTCTACTGTGATTAGTATTGTTGACAGGGTTTCTCTCCAGTCGGAACTTCTGCTCAACAGACAGCTGATTTCCTTGTTTTTCTGCCAACAAGGACTACAGGACTGCCTTGGGAGTGGTTCTACGCTTAAAAGGCGTAAACCTAACCTCCTCTTGGGAAATCTCAATGCTGCTCAAAAGCTTAGAACAGTCTTGTTCTCCTAGAGAACTTGAACCACCTATCTTGGATCTGACTCTGGTGCTAAGTAGTCTCGCTTGAACCCCATATGAACCTTTGTAACAGTCATCAGACAGAAACTTGGCCCTCAAGACAGTATTCTTACTGGCCCTAGCTTCATCGAAGAGAGTAGGCGAGCTCCATGGTCTGGCTTTTGATGTGAAACTTACCAGGGGTTGGGGGTCAGTAGCCCGGAATTCGTAGCTAAGACACGAAATCCCTCGGTTCATGATGACAGACTTGATTCTTTTTCTATCCCTTCCCTTGGGGATTTTGTTGACAACGATCCAGATGAATTGCTGCTTTGTCCTGTCAGTGCACTGCATAGTTATCTAGAAAGGACTCATCACCTCAGACAGTTGCCAAAGACTTTTTGTTAGTGCATCTCCTTTTGGCTACGTGAAGTAATTAGGCATACCTATACTTCATCTTCAGCCTCTAATGCCAATACAGTGCATGGAAGAGCACATGATGTTAGGGGATTAGGCTCCTCCTTGACAGTCAAAGAGAACTTGTCTGGTCAGAGGATTTTGAAGGCTGGTTCTTGGCTTCGTCAAACCACCTTCTCATCCTTCTACCTAGGGGATGTTTGCCCACAGGTCCTTGGACACTTTTTCCTTGGGTCTGGTAGGGCTACTCACCAAGTTGTGTAGCTCATCCAGTGCCCCTAGCGGGACAGTTTGTATCTAACCTAAGACAATGGTATGAAAGTGAGAGTGATTGAGATGATTGGTCTTTTTCCCTTTCCATTTCCCCTTTCTTCTCTACCAGCGGACAGTGAGAAGGTTGATCCATCATGCTCTGGAACTGGTTGGATACAGGTGAGTAGCTTTACTGTTAGAGGATTTAATAAAGAGAATTCAATATTCTACATGAATACAACCTATCAGTAGCAAGTCCTTCCTCTCTCTAGCAAGGAAAGAGAGAGGAATGATGACAGACAAGGCTAGGTGGCTACCTTAGTTTGTTATCTGTACAGGATGTAGATCTTTAACCCTTAAACGCCGACTGGACGTATCGTACGTTGACTAAAATTGTCCGTCGGGTGCCGAGCTGACGTACGGTACGTCGACTACAAAAAGTTTTTTTTAAATATTCGCGGAAAAATAGTTATAGGCCTAGTTTGCGAAAGATTTTAAATCATGCTCCTTGAAGGATGCTGGGAGTTCACGGATCACGCTGTTTTTTTGTTTACAAGTGTTACCGAGCCGCGCATGTGCGAATTTCTTTCTTCTCGCACTACAGAGCATCAGCGGCGCATCTCAGAAATTCTTTCGTCACTTTGTCGTAATTTTTGCACCGTTTTATATTAGCCGTTACATAAAGTTTTATATATGAAAATGTGTGCAGTTTCAGGTAGAATACAACAAAAAACAACCCATGGTTGTAGCTTTTATAAGTTTTGAAATATTTTCATATAAATCACGATAAGTTCCAAAATTTCAACCTTCGGTCAATTTTGACTCGACCGAAATGGTCGAAAAACGCAATTGTAAGCTAAAACTCTTACATTCTAGTAATAGTCAATCATTTACCTTCATTTTGCAACAAATTGGAAGTCTCTAGCACAATATTTTGATTTATGGTGAATTTTTGAAAAACTTTTTCCTTACATCCGCTCAGTAACTGGGCTGAAAATCTCAGAAATTCTTTTGTCACTTTGTCATAATTTTTGCACCATTTTATATTAGCCGTTACATAAAGTTTTATATATGAAAATGTGCACAATTTCATGGAAAATACAACTAAAAAAAACCCATGGTTGTACCTTTTATCAGTTTTGAAATATTTTCATATAAATTAAGATAAGTGCCATAATTTCAACCTTCAGTCAACTTTGACTCGACCGAAATGGTCGAAAAACGCAATTGTAAGCTAAAACTCGTGCATTCTAGTAATATTCAATCAATTACCTTCATTTTGCAGCAAATTGGAAGTCTCTAGCACAATAATTCGATTTATGGTGAATTTTTGAAAAAACTTTTTCCTTACGTCCGCGCTCGGTAACTCTGCCAAAAATCTCAGAAATTCTTTTGTCACTTTGTCGTAATGTTTGCACCGTTTTATATCAGCCATTACATAAAGTTTTATATATGAAAATGTGCAATTTCATGTAAAATACAACAAAACAACCCATGGTTGTAGCTTTTATCAGTTTTGAAATATTTTCATATAAATCACGATAAGTGCCAAAATTTCAACCTTCGTCAACTTTAACTCGACCAAATGGTATGAAAACGCAGTTGTAAGCTAAAACTCTTACATTCTAGTAATATTCAATCATTTACCTTCATTTTGCAACAATGTGGCGGAATTCTAACCTACAAACAAAACAACAAACAACACTCACCCTGATCTTCGGTTGCTGAGATGGATAAAGGTCGCCAACAACAACCACAACTAAAACAACCACAAACACAACAAGGAAATACAAAAAAAGAAACAGAACACACACACAAATAAACAGCACAAACAAGAAAACCAACAACTCCCAGAAAAGCATACGACAAAAAAACTGTCCCACACAAGAACCACTGACCGCACTAGCTCTGACTAAAGACTCCCAGAAAAACTGAAAAATCCTTCACATATTCCACAGACAGACAGACAGCGCCGCAAACAAACTAACGACCTTCATCCCTCTTCCAACAACCGAAGCACTCACTCACGACAATTACACACTCTCTCTCTCTCTCTCTCTTCACAAAACGTTGGGAAATGCTAAATAAAACAAATTTATTCATCCCTCTATATTTCTCCCCCCCTTTTAGCATTTCCCAACCAACACCTTTCACACACTCTTTCAAATCGCCTTACGCAACACCCACGGATGCTCACTAGCAGGTCCTCTAGATCGCGTTCATGGGCACGCAATCATTCTCTCAGAATCACTCTCTCCCAGCAACACTCAAACTCACATCATCTCCTCCATTCTCTCTCAGATTCACGCTATCTTCTTCACTATTACCACTCTCAATTTCATCCACAATCTCATCTATACCCTCTAACTGTTCCCAAATACCTCCCCAATTCTTTCAACTAACCCCATCCCATTCGCTCATTGACCTTTTCCAATTCTTGCAACGATTCATTCATGCTTTCAATCACTGTCTATCACTGCTACGCTCTCTTACTCTTACACTTTCGCCACCTCCAACTGCTCACCAACCCCTACACGTTCAGTCAACTCAGTTATATCAAAACCCGCATATGCTATACGCTCTATCCATACCATCCCATTCATCCGTATTACACGCTTTATCACTCATTTCCACTTTGGCACTCACACCCTATCACACAACTTTTACGACCATTCAGTTTACTTTACGTTCTTCCCTTTCTTACGTTTTTTACCATACTCTACCAAAACAAATTGCTGATCCTCCATACACAAGCTCTCATGCATACTTGGTTCACCCACATTCGATTTCAACCATTTATACACCCCATTCTCTCTCACATATTCCGCACATCCTTCCATCTACGCAACTGGTTGTGATGCGCCGCATTTCTCTCACACTACCATCTACACATACTTCCTACAACATAACTAAGCCCACTGGGACCAACTTCCAACACCCTCATAATGGACCTCAAATTTTTCACGCACTTTATTTACATTCAACCGCCTCTTTCTCGACTTCTTTTTCAACACTTTCGCCCACCTTGTAACTTTCAAACCTTTCATGCGCCTTTCTTCCATACCTCCTATCATTCTCAGATAGACCCAATTTGGTCTCACTATCTTTTCAAAATTTAACACATATTTACACGGAGACATACCAATACCCTTATGCACAGTGGCGTTGTATACCCACAACGCCGCCCAACGCTTACATCCCAATCATTATCACATTCACTCATCATACGTAATATCTCTGTCAACGCTTCTCACCGCTCGCTCCGCCAATCCATTCGCACTGGGCATATACGGAGAGTACACATGTTCTATGCCCCAATCACGCAACATTTGCTCAAACTCCCATCCAACAAATTCAGGCCCATTGTCACTCAACATTCGCGCCGGCTTGCACACGCACATTGGCAACATCACTTGACCCACCATTCTCGCCACAGTCTCACTCTTTTTTGTTCAAATCGCTACCGCATATGCAAACTTACTCAAATGATCTACCATTACAACCATTCCCACATGTCCTTCTAGCAGTCACAGGCAACGACACACAATCAATCACAACCATCTCAAATAACTTTTTCATCTGCAATTGCAACACAGGTGGATTCGCATGCACACTTTGATACTTACCCTTCTGACAGTCCGCACACGTAATCGCTTTATCCGCACAAATTTTACTCAATCCAGGCACATACAATCTTCTCATACATTCCCATAATTTATTTTTCCCCAGATGCCCAAACCTATTATGCACCAATAAACACATACCCACGGCTGCGCTCTTCCAAAATACTGGCACATACACTTCCCCATCCCATATTCCTTCCTGATGCAAAAATAAACTATACCTTTACATACAACAAATCTCTTAGCACTTCGCTTATACACTTCTAACTCAGACGGCCAACTTCCTACTCTACACCCCCTAACACACACTCTCTAACATATTTATTTTCATGCACTGATTTTGCATCTGCTTAATTTCCTCTTCACTCAACAAATCATTTTCACTCCTTGCAATATCTACCATACCTACAAAACTAGTTTTAGACACATCTCCTCCTTTAACCTTCGCTATTTCCCTGCCACTCTTTCCTAAAATTCTCCCGACATCCACACTTATATCATGCATTCTCATAAAATCAATTCCTAATAAAAACATGTTGGCATATCATTCTCATCCATGACTACAAAATTATGTATTATTTCAAATTCCCTAACTGAATTTTTTAGTTGTACCTCCTCCCATACTAACACACTCCTTGTCCCAAACCATGTATCCTTACACTGTTGATTTTCTTTTTATATCCCAATCGCACCTTTCCAATTCACTAACTACTGTACTACTTCACTAACCACACTTGTGCTCCTGAAGTCTCACCAAACTACAATATTTATTCTGATCCACCACTACATTTGTTACTAATTTACCTTTTCGCTTCATGCATACACGCTCACGGCCACATTCACCTGCTTAGCTTCCTCACAACTATCCTCATCGATTCATCTTCAACGATATCCTCAACCCTACCCCGATTCCCTCATTTTCCCACAATCACCTTTCTTAACCAGCCAGCTACAAGTATCCTTTCCACAGTGAACATTTAAAATCACATTCATACCATTTTCATCCACCCTTCCTTTATACTCCACCGCCTATTCCATCCAAAGAACAATCAGATTGTAATTTTAAACATTTCAGCCACTACCAACAAGACTTTCACTAACTTTTCCTCCTCATCTAATTCCCTTCCTTCCTCGCGCACTCCTCCTTCCGGCATCTCATTCATCACCTTTTCACGAATCTGCTCATGCTCGAGGTACTCGCCAATCAACCCATTTGTTTCCAAATTACTCAACCCCAAACAGACATTCCCACACTCTGATTCTCCCTACATACTGTTGCTTTACCACAAATCCTACAGGTACTTGGTCCGGGTCCCAGTCGCTTCTAACCCTATCATCTGCTCAGTCCACATACGCGACATAGCATCCGCAACAATATTCTGTCTACCTTGTACATACTCTACCTAAAAACTAAACTCATTCAAATCCTCTATCGTTTCGCAATTCTAGCATTCACACTTCCTTTTTAACCATATATACTAGCGGTCGATGGTCCGTCCATATCACAAAATCTACCCCATATAAAATACTTTCAACGCTTTCACACAAAACCTTATTGCAGCCAATTCCTTTTCAATCACCGAATATTTCAACTCTGCCTTTCCAAACGCCTTGCTCACATAAGCAATTACTCTCAATTGTTCTCCCCATTCGCCTTCTGCATTTGTACCAAGCATCCTCCCATACTATATTTACTTGCATCCGTACAGTTCTAGTTTATTCAGATTCTCACTATAGTCCGGGAAAGCCAACGCCACGCCTCTTTGCAGCCTCCTCTTTCAATCTCTCAACGCTCGATCATTCGCCATCCCATTTCAATCTTACACAATTTCTCTTCCCCGCCCATTCAGTAAGTGGTTTCAAATCCCTGAACAATCTTTTTATAAACTTCCTTCCAAACTCAATTAAACCCAAAATCCTTTCAACTCACGACGTCCGGGACGGGGAATTTCTTTACCTTATTCACGAACTTATCACTTTCCTTACACCTCTTCCACTCACAAAACGTTGGGAAATGCTAAATAAAAACAAATTTATTCATCCCTCTATAACAAATTGGAAGTCTCTAGCACAATATTTCGATTTGTGGTGAATTTCTTAAAAAACTTTTTCCTTACGTCCGCGCACGGTAACTCGGCCAAAAATCTCAGAAATTCTTTCGTCACTTTGTTGTAATCTTTGCACCGTTTTATATTAGCTGTTACATAAAGTTTTATATATGAAAATGTGCGCAGTTTCGTGTAGAATACAAGAAAAAATAACTCGTGGTTGTAGCTTTTATCAGTTTTGAAATATTTTTATATAAATCACGATAAGTGCCAAAATTTCAACCTTCGGTCAACTTTGACTTGACCAAAATGGTCGAAAAACGCAATTGTAAGCTAAAACTCTTACATTCTAGTAACATTCAATCTTTTACCTTCATTTTGCAATCTTACATTCTAGTAACATTCAATCATTTACCTTCATTTTGCAACGAACGGGAAGTCTCTAGCACAATATTTCGATTTATGGTGAATTTTTGAAAAAACTTTTTCCTTACGTCCTCGCGCGGAAACTCGGCTGAAAATCTCAGAATTTCTTTAGTCACCTTGTCGTAATTTTCGTACTGTTTTATATTAGACCTTACATAAAATGTTATACATGAAAATGTGTGCAATTTCATGTAGAATACAACAAAAAATAACTCATGGTTTTAGCTTTTATCAGTTTTGAAATATTTTCACATAAATCACGATAGAAAAAAATTTGACCTTCGGTCAACTTTAACTCGACCGAAATGGTCGAAAACTGCAATTGTAAGCTAAATCACTTAAAGTCTAGTAATATTCAATCAATTACCTTCATTTTGCAACAAACGGGAAGTCTCTAGCACAATATTTCGATTTATGGTGAATTTCAGAAAAAAACTTTGTACGTCCGTGCATTACGATTCATGCATAATTTTGTGATAATATTTTCTGTGTTGCTTTGATCATTTTACAATTTGTTATATACCAAAATCATCGCAATGTAGTGTACAATACAACAAAAAGAAAAATAACTCATTAGGTTTAACCGTTTTGCTCACAGCACGATTTGTATACAATTATATATGAAATTTTTTTTTGCACTGTCATATATTCCAATATTTATATATGATAATGATATTTTTGTAATTTCTGATGGTTGCATATTAAACTTAATGCAATGAGAAAAAAATGGAGCCAAAAATGAACTCTTAATCTTAAAAACTAAGCATGCTGTGATTTTTTGAAAAAAAACTTTTTCCACTTCGGCGCTAACTCCCGAACGCCACCGGCTTACGACAGACACTTTTGTAAATAGAGGCGCGTTTAAGGGTTAATTTCCTCCTATGCAATGAATCTTTACATAGTATTTTAACCCAGTAGTCTGACTGTTGGATACCCATGTATCCAATAAATCAGAGGCTTGTCTCCTTCCTTTGCACCCACCCATCCAGGAACTGAGACCAGGTGTGCTGAACCTCCAGTCAGTTCAAGACTTTATTTCCTCCCACCAAAAGTGAGTCTGTCTTTGGGTTAAGACCCAGGTTTGTTCTGCATATGAACAAATGACAGATTTTTAATTAATTTGTATTTTTCATAGCTAACAAACCTGTGTTCTTCACATAGACTGCCCACCTCTAGCCACCCCTCTGTTTGTTTTTTCTTGGGCTGGAAGAAACTGATATGTCATGTGGTTCAGAGCAGGTCACTAACCGCCTCCCCATGCATACCAATGGCTGAACCCTGATGCCACCTATTCCTTGCATCACCATTTTAATTGTTTTTTACCTGTTTCCAGCTGGCGCCAGAAGATTTATCCTTATGTTAAGCCCACAGGTTTGTTAGCTATGAAAAATACAAATTAATTAAAGATTTGTCATTTCTCTAGTGGGACGGCACATACCACCTGCCATAAAGTTTAGCTGGTATGAAGCTGAGTGTAGGTAATTTTTGGACACATGCTAAAAAAGCAACATGCTCCTGGCAGCAAACCATGAAGGAAAGGTTTGATTTAGACTAGCCCTTGGGTCCAAGATTTCAGAGGGAATGTAGGGGGAGGACTATATATATTGTATCTACTGGTCACTTTTTACCAGACACATATGTAATTGTAATAGCCAAAAATGCCCTCTTAACTTCTCATATTCTTCACACTTTTTAGGATATGCTTGTCACTACAAAGTCTTAAATCCATATGTAAGAAATATGAAGTAATTCTGATGTCCAGTAGTGCCACTCATATACACATATACAGTCAACCCCCCAGATTTGTGGACTCAGCAACTCGCAGAATTTTCTGTGGAACCTACCTATAAATTATTCATGGGAAAGCTTACCCATTCACGGATTTTTTTATAGAGCAATATTCTGTATTTTCATATTTTCATGACTAAATACTGTACTGTACCCTGTCAAATATGTGAAATATCTTGACGTACTGACTGCAAGCAAGGGTAAAACTATGAAGGGTACTGGAAAATATATATCTCTCTCTCTCTCTCTCTCTCTCTCTCTCTCTCTCTCTCTCTCTCTCTCTCTCTCTCTCTCTCTCTCTCTCTCTCTCTCTCTCTGAGATTTTTTTTTGCATATGTAACATAAGTTTATTTGTTTTGTATACTGTAGTTTTATAGAAAAACGTGACAATACTGTGATAATAATCTTTTTCATATTTTCCATGCTATAATTAAAACCTTTTGCATTTGTATAGGAAATTATAAAAAATTTTAAACAAATACATATCATTCCCAGTCTTTCCCCAGTTTCTTCAGAGCGAGGGGGAGTGCAAGTACGGTCGATTAACTTGACCACGAAGGGGGGCATTGCTAACAGATGGTCATAGGATGCTGAAAAAAATTTTCTCTCTCTCTCTCTCTCTCTCTCTCTCTCCAAAGGATACTCAGAATGTGAGAGATGGATAGATAGATAGATAGAAAGGGAGAGTGGTTGATAGAAAGATATACGCTCTCTCTCTCTCTCTGCTATTGGCTGGAAGGGTTAGAAGTACATATGTATATATTTTTAATGGTAAAATGTTTAAGATGACTTTGAAATGATATTAATAATATCATTTCAAAGATTAATATAATAATAGGATAATAGTTTAAGGTATATTTGATGTAGGATGGTAGTTTAAGGTATACATTTGGTATTTGAACTTTCAAGATAGGTAGTTATAAGTGTTTTTAGAGGGAGGTTTATTAACTATATGCGGATTTTAACTATTCATAGAGGGTTGTGGTACACATCCCCCGCGAATACTGGGGTTGACTGTACATGTTGAATTCAGATATGTTTGTTAGACCTGGAACAGACCTATCCTCACCATTGTAGCCAAGTGGGCAATTGTTTTTATTGCTTTTTAGGCTGAAATGTGTTTATGGAATCTACTGGTCACATTTTACTTGACATTTATGTAATTGTAGTAGCCACAATGCCCTCCTGTCTAAATTTTTTGGAAACCCTTGTCAGTACAAAGCCTTAGATCCATATTCAAGAAAAATAAAATATTTCTGATGTCTTGCATCCCGAATAATCGGGATGAGGTCACATTGCTGACCTGACCATGAGAAGGTCTGTTGCTGCTCATACCTACATAATACCTGTGGATTAGACTCAATCTTAACCATTGTAGCCAAGTGGGCAGTCTTCCTGTCAGAGCTCTGGCCAAGAGTATTCCCCTCTATTTCCAGGCAGGTTCCATGTCCTTGCCAGTATGCCAAGATATTGGAATTGGAGATCTTCCTGTATGGCTTGTCTGATGGAGATGAAGAGTCATACATTGGGATGTGCCCCAATATTGGGCATGAAGTATACCTTACCACTGAACTTTTCCCTCTTGAATACTGAGACCCAGGGGCACTTGACTATTTTTGCATGAGAGGGATCCCTCAAGAGAATACTTAGGCCGATAGGGCCACCCTCCTCTCCGTGAAGTACTTGTTTACCCATGCAGTAATCTCCTGTGGAGATTATTGCAACAACCTAACAGTGAGAAGGAACTCTCAATACAGCGTACCCTTCTTTGTCCTGAAGTTCCTGCCCCTTCCAGTGACTGTATGATCTTTCATAATACTCCCAAGCCTTTGCCTGGCAGCAAGTGTGGATACCCAGGTCCATTTCACCCAGGGTGGTGGTCCCTAAAGTTCTGCCCAAGGCTTGATAAGAGTTTCTGAATGAGATAGTGCACAGCATCAGGGAAGCCATCAATACTGAACACTACTAAACTAGAGATGCTGGTGAGGATTCTAATGGGGATTGAAAATAGCTATGAACACTTGGGTTGAAGGTTATCTCCAAGACTTATTAAAATATTCCAAAAAGAGACTAGAAAGTCTTCAAAAGCACATGATAAAAAATATTTAGGTCATGAGAGTAAGCTAACAAAAAACCAAGGCTAAAGAGAAAGTAAGCCTGTTGGCTAGATTCCTTTAGTCAGAAGACTCTTGGAATTATAACAACTATTTTCATAATTTCTACTGGTTCTAATATCATAACCAGTTTGGACTGTAACCCCCCAATGCTGGGAGGATCAGTGTAACCAATTACTGCCCCTGGTACCATTCCTTATAACCCTTGGCATGATGCCTCAATGTGTATCCTATTGCCAGATGGCAAATACCCCACTAAAGAAAAGAAGGTAGTGGTGGAGGTGGAAGTTTTGTGGATAGAGCCTTTTTTTCCAATTACGGAATGGCACTTGTTCCAACCTTTGGCAGGCATTTAGAAACTGACAAAGGAGATGATCATCCTCCTTGTTAGTATGCATCAAAAGCCATTTAAGCAACCCCGTTTTCTGTTTCAATGAAATTATGTTACCTCCATAATCCTGGAGAGCTGATATCCCCTTCAGTTGGCACCAGCTTCCTTCCTTTTCACTCCTAAAACAGTTTGTCATGTGAAAGCAGATATTAAGAATGCAGTTACAGGGAAGCATACAAAATTGTTGGAAATAAAGCTGTTTATTTCAACTACCCAAGCATTGCCATTTTTACAAAGGAATGTACAACACTTGCCCTTCCTTTTGATTGGGAGGTTCCAATTCAGTGTGGCCACCCAGATGTTTGGTGCCTCAATTTGGCCAAATCTTAGCATTCCATGCAAGGTTCCACCTCTCTTGTGTCTTGGCCACATCCATTGTTCTGAAAGTAACTAGGAGGAGGCTCTCGAGTCTTCCAGGACTGCTTTGGCTGTGTTTCCTGAGACCTCTTTGTAAACCTTATGCTGGCCCTCTGTGATTTCATGGCGTGGCATCTCAGAGCCCAGAAATAGTTATGTGCTGCAATTTCCCGATGGCTACTTTCATACATTCCATGTGGGACTTGGACTGCCTCTATTAACCAGAAAGAGACACAATCACATGTCCCTATTACTGTTCCCTTTCACCCCTTACTAGGGTTTTGGATTGGAAAGGAAAGGTTTCAAATTCAAGGTCATGTCTGTTGCATTAGATATCTCATAGACAATTTCATTAAATTAGTGGCAAAAGTTGTGTAGACACTCAGAAAAGAAGGCATCCAGTTGTTAGCCGACCTAGATGACTGGATAATTGTGTTAGCTACCAAAGAAGAGCGTATGTGAAGACTGAGAGTGGAAGTCAGCAGACTCCAGTTAAAGGGTGTACAAGTCCCACCAGTAGGCACTTGTGTAGTCGGAACTTTGTTGGGATATTCTTCACTGTAGTTGTCATAATGCCAGATTCAGACCAAATTAAGAATGGATCTGCAAAAGTTCCTAACTCAGATGGGTTTTCCTGTGAAGTAAGGCAGTTGGGAAGATGTTTTGTCCATGGACATGGAAGGGAACTGCACACAGGTAGTACAGTCTGACCTCTTTAAACCAGCATCCTTGGGACCAGGCCACTGTTGGACCACAGAAAATCCCAGATGATAGAAATCACCCCTAAAAAACCCTATGTAAACAAAGTCTTTTCAGTTCATTCCACAAATATAGTGTTGTTATCAAAAGCAGAACAAAGCTTAGGAGTAATCAGTGTCATTTATTAGGTTTAGTACCTTAGGAAAATTGTGGCCTATTCCATAAACATCTCTCTGGAAGTGCTTACACCTTCACCACGTCGGAGCTTAATCCTTATAAGTGCACTGTCGAATTCTGATCTGGCACCCTTCAATGTTTTTTGGCATTTTGAAATTTTCTGGCTATTGTTTTCAGCAAAAACCTAAAAATCTGCTGCTTTTGTTTCTTTAAACCTGCACGAGAGAGAGAGAGAGAGATTTTGACAGACGCCCATTTGCAAAAGTCAAATAATACAGCTGTATTACGAATAATGGTAATTTTAGTAAAACTGTTGTTTTACATACTATATGCAATTATATTTCATGCAGTATTGTCATATTGTAGTGTTGTAGTTTATGAACACAGCGGTCACATGCCATTTGCGTTCTGCTAATGTTTACATTCTTAAAATCATCAGCTGATTACATTTTACTGATATCATCATAGCCATTAGTTGCTAAATGAAACACATTTTGGAGATTTGCTTTTTTACGTAGATTACCAAAGCTGAGTTTAAAAATGCAACTTACTTCATTTATAAGTGGAGTAAATTAAATGAAGTACAGGTGTGATGTCACCAATATCGGACATTGCTTTTGTCTCTTCCCAAGTGCTTTGTAACCTGCAGATATTCATTTGTAATACCACAGCTACAGCTGTAAATTTAGTGGCATTCTTTCTTAAAACTTTTCCTCTCCATTGCTTGGAGGATGAATAAAGATTTATTTTATTTTTATTTATGGAAGTCACCATTGAAAGCTTAGCCTAGTGTAATCTACTCAAAATACAGCTCACATTATACACAGTGTATATGATGAAGTCATGTTTTAATGATTGCATGATACATGAGTATATATGCAAAATACAGTTCTTTTATTTGCTGTATATTTTTGAGTTTCACAGAAAATTTTCTTTGGAAATAAACCGTGCTTATTTATTTACGGAGCAAGCTTCAGTTCCGAAATCCAGAAAAATCCAAAAACTGAAATGTGGCACCACCCTCGTGGCCTCTCATGAAGTAATGGCAGCAGATTCAAAAAGATCCTGAACCATAGGAGTTCCCGGACCCATGGCATGCCAGATTTAAGAGGTCAGACTGTAATGCTTAAAGATGCTTCCTTAACAGGTTGGGGAGATCATTGGGAGGATTGTCAGTTAGTGGGAAGATGGTTACCTGTTGTAGGGAGGCGTCACTTTAATTTCCTAGAGGTGATGGGTGTCTTCCTGCCTCTCAGAAAATTGAAGCCTCCAAAATGGACCCACATTTTTTTGGTCCTAGACAGTATGACAAGCGATGACTTGTATTAAGAGGTCAGTTTCCTGCTAAGCCCCTCTCAGTGCAGTCGTGCTGTCTATCCTATGGTGCTCAGGCAAAAGTGGCACTTGTTAGCAATCTCTCTCATGGGCCTGCTTAATGCCATAACAAACTCCTTGTTGAGATATACAGCAGCCTTGGCTGATTGAATGCTAGAAAAACCATCCTTTCAAATAATTGCTAATGTGCTTCCTCATCCAGAAGTGGACCTGCTTGCCACACATAAAAACCATCAAATTCCAATGTGTGGGTGTCTCCAAACCTGGACAGTCAGGCAATAGCATGAGATACTTTCTACAGGACGAACAGTTGGAGTTCATACTACCTTTTTCCTCCATTGTCCCAGATTTTGAGGTTTTGAACTAACTGTTAACTTTCTATGGAGCTACCAGTCTAGGGACCCCAAATTAGCCAAAGAGTCAGTGGTCCCTACTGCCTCAATAATAGGCAAGAAAATCAAACCTAATACTTTTTGCAGTTCTATTCCAGACAGGAGGAGGAAAAGTTGTATACAGTACACATCTTTTCTGAGCTGTGGCCTTCAAATGTTGATCCTGTAAAATCTAGTCTGCTGTGAAGATTATTCACCCAACATTCCTATGCATCTGGTGCAAAAACTGCAGACTTCATCCATCAAGCAAAACCAGCCTGATTTTGTAAAATCTAGTCTGCTGTGAAGTATTCAACCAACATTCCTGTGCGTCTGGTGCAAAAACTACAGACTTCATCCATCAAGCAAAACCATCCTGTATGGAAAGTGTGGTTGGATTGCCTTCACACTATGAGCTTGTTGAACCATAGTTGAAACAGTTTTACATGGTCTAATCTACCTGTTTGAGGACAAGCACCTTGCTTCTATTACAATTATGTCATATGAGGCTTTATGGGTGGGTCATAAATTCAAGTCAAGTTTTTAATTCCCTTCTCTGGTCCTTTGTATTGCAAAGACTGGCTCTGGCAAGGCTTCTCATTATTGAATAATTTTTTTTACCCATGTTATCTCGGTTCAGTAGTCCTAATGCAACTGCAACTCACTGCTCCAAAAGGCTAATGCAACTGCAACTCACTGCTCCAAAAGGCAGTCTTTTTGACTGTCTTGGCATCCCAGCTCTCTTAGATGGGGACAGGATTTCATCACCCACAGCTGTCACTGTTGTCTCCTGGCTTGTCATTTCTTGACAAGAATGAGGACCCTTTGAAGAAAAAATTTCCTATCCTTCTAAGGGAACTCAGAATTACAGATGAGACATGTCTGATCCCAGCACTCCAAGTTTACCTAGATGTCGTGGCTAATATCCTAAATGGTCGTTTTTTTCTCATACCCTATCACAAACAAGCCATATTCTCTGCATGGGCTGAGAATTGTTTTAGAGTTTTTAATTAGAAAGGCAGAACCCATCACTTCCTGATTTGCATGGTGTCAGGGGAAATGGGTGCATCCTTGGCTTTTTTTAGGAGACATTTGATGCAAAGAAGTCTCTTGAGTTTACAAGGTAGTCATCAGAGGCAGTGTTCCTCAAACACTGCTGCCATGACATCCAACAATTTTGGGTGCACTGTGTGTTGGTAAGTGGTATAGTGAGTCCCTGTCCCATAGGCACCTTTATAGAAAACAAAGGTCCTTCTTGATGCCATGGTAATTCTGAGATATTGCTGGTGAGGGGTGCAAAAATGCTGTATCCCAACTCAGCATAATTTGATGTTACTTTATAACACATGTAGGTTTTATTTCTGTCCTTCATTGTTAAACCCTAATGGGTATCCAGAATAACAGAGGGTAGTTAAAAACGTGACTGACTTAACGTTGCATCATTTTTTCATCACCTGTCAATTTCTGTTGTGTGCCCCTATGAGGATCTAGAATGGCTATGCTCTCAAAAAGCAAGTTTTGACTAAGGAAAAGCCAGTATTAGGTGGCTGCTGTGAGTCTTCAAACCCACCCACTTTCTTGATGAAAAGGCAAGGTAATTTGTGATGAGTATTTTTCTTTCACAGACCTGGTGAGTAATGGGATCTTAGCCAGTAGGCAAGGAAAAGAGCCCTCTTGTCTCGAGTCCTTTTATACTTTATCATTGTGTCAATCAAAGGCACTCTTCTGGCCAAGACCATGAGAGAATTCTTTGAAATTGGTTGGCCTGTTGTATGGAGCCCTTGGGGCACCATAAGAGTAACTCCCTTTGAGGGCTCACAGCGGCTACCAACAATAGGGTTTTCTGTATTCAAGACCTGTTACAGGCATACCCCAGTTAACGGCGGGGATTTTATTCCAGGCCGAGTGCCGATAACCGAAAATTGCCAATAATTATGGTAACGAATGGCTTTTACTACATTGTAAGTGCCAATAAACCGCTTATTGGTGCTGATAAACCACTTACCGACACCGATAAACCGCTTATCGACACTGAAAATTGCTTACGGTCACTGAAAATCTGGTTAACGACGTCGTCAGTCAAGTGTCGTAAAACCAAAACACTGTTAACTGACACTCCTGATAAGTGAGGACTGCCTGTAATTGAAAGGGAGAGTAATTACTGAGAATGCAACCTGGTTATATTAGTATATATGATATATTTTGTGTAGGCAGTCCCTGGGTTACAATGGGCTCAGCTTATGATATTCCAAGTTTACAACGCTTTTCAGATATATTCATTAAAAATTATTTCCCAGGTTACAAAGCATGTTCCGGGTTTACGATGCCGATCCAATGGAAGAAATGTCTCCAAAGCGGCAGAAGGGTCAAAATTTGGAGGTTTTTAATAAAAACTCAATAAAAATGCAGGTTATGTTGTTTTCAGGACCCCAGAGAATTAATGATAAGGTTTTCTTACGATTTTTTACCATATTTCTGACACCAGCCTGACGCTGATCCAAAATAAAGAAATATGATCCACAATGGCAGTGATAAAAATTTTGATGTATTTTATTTGAAAAACTCAATAGAGATACAGGATATGTTGTTTTCAAGACACCCATAGAATAAAAGTAAAGTTTTCTTGCAATTTTTGATGATATTTCAGACGACGCCAGGCCAAACAGAAGAAATATGGATCCAAAACTGGTGAATGGTGAAAATTTGGAGGTATTTTTTATGAAAAACTTAGTAAAAATGCAGAATATGTTTTCAAGACACCCAAAGTATTAAAAGGAAGATTTTCTTGCGATTTTCGACGATATTTTTGATGATGCCGATCCAAATGGTAGAAATTAAAATTTACATTTGTAGAGCAATACTGTAGTCACTGATTACTGATTTTTATTTATATTTCATGACTGAATAAATTTTTATTTTTAATAAAATTTTGAGATAAATTCCCTCAAAATCACAAAACAGCATATCGATGTGAACAACTCAGTTTAACTTTCTCTCTCTCTCTCTCTCTCTCTCTCTCTCTCTCTCTCTCTCTCTCTCTCTCTCTCTCTCTCTCTCTCTCTCTCTACCAAATACATTTTTATGATAAAAAATGATTTACCAATTTTCAAATATTAATATTAATAATTAATATGTTCTCTCCTCTGTAATATTTTATGACTATCACTCTTGATATTTAAGTAAGGCCAACTGCTTGCTCTCTCTCTCTCTCTCTCTCTCTCTCTCTCTCTCTCTCTCTCTCTCTCTCTCTCTCCACTGTATATCTATCCCAATGGTGCACAACCAGTGGCCCAGGTTTCACATGGCCCTTATATATCACTCTCTGTACAGTAAAAGAAAATAATAAATATAAACATATTACTCCGTCTTATGATATAATTACAAATAGTAAAATGTACTATATAACACACACACACACACACATACATATGTATGTATGTATGTATATGTGTCTGTGCATATATAAACATATATATATATATATATATATATATATATATATATATATATATATATATATATATATATATATATATATATATAATTATATATTTATATATATATATGTACATACATAGACATACATACATATAAATATATATATATATATATATATATATATATATATATATATATATATATATATATATATATATATATATATATATGTATGTATGTATGTATTATTCTTTGTGTTTTCTTGTTATTGTTGAATTATCTCGTTATCTATAATCAGTTCATTCACTAAATTCATAATTTCATCACCATCCTCGAACACGCAAAGAGGTGAACGCAGCGTGGCTTGTAGACAGCCATACGCGTTCACTCTATGTAGACCGTTGTCTGAGACGGAGTAACCTCGTTGTTGTGAAGGGAAGGTAACCACCTGAAGTTATATCTAAATTAATATTTATCATAATTTTGAATACTATTCTCTTTTTAAACAGATGCAGGTTTTTGTTTTTCTTGTTTTTCTTTTTTATTATTTTACATTCATAATTATGGTTTCCTAATACATCTAAATTCCAGTTTAAAAGTTTGTAAAATGATTATTTGGCAACCTTCAAGTTAGCCAATTTGTCTGAGCTCCGATAGTTTCTTTGCAGTCTAAAATAGAGGTTTTATCATTGTAGTGTTTTCAGATTAATTTTGTAGCTACTATGGCTTCTGGTACTTCTGTGGACAAAAACTCAAGTCTAAAAGAAAGCTTGAAGATGAACATAGAAAATTTCAAGAAATATGGACAGATAAATATTTCTTTGTGGAAAACAGTGAAAAAAAAATCATTTGTGATATGCCAGAATAGTGTGGCCGTTTGTAAAGACAATACAATTTGCAAAGGCATTATCTGACAAAGCACAAGCCTTATGAAAAATTTGTTGGTGAACTAAGAAAGCAGAAAATTAAATCACTAATGCAAGGTTTTCATGTGCAGAAAAATATGTTTATTCAGAAAAATAAAGAGGCACAGGACGTAACAGAAGTGAGTTATGAAATTGCAAACCTGATTGCTAAACATTCCAAGGCATTTTCAGAGGGGGATTTCATTAAAAAGTGTATTCTACTTGCTGCTCAAAAACTTTCTCCAGATGTTTTGAAAAAGTTTGAGAATATCAGTTTGAATCGTATGACAGTGCAACGTCATTTTGTTGATTTGTCGGGTTATAGTAGACCAGTTGAAGGAGAAAAGTAAACAATTTGTGTACTTCTCCTAGCCACTGATGAATCTGCTGATGTTACATCTATCAGCTACTTGTATTTGTACGTCTCTGTGACAGAGGACTTTTCTATTCATGAAAAGGGCTCAGTTCATTGAAGGGCAGACAACTGGTAGTGATTTACTTAATGGACTTTAGAACAAATTTCAGTAATTGAGTTAGATTTGGACAAGTTAGTAGGAATATCAACTGATGGGGCTCCTGCAATGATAGGCAAGCAGAATGGATTGGTGCAGCTATTGATTAAACACCTTGGAGAGCGAAAATATGAACTGAAACAATTTCATTGCATAATACATCAACAAAATTTGTGTGGAAAAGAACTGGACTTTGATCATGTAATTTGTAGTTTCTACAGTCAATTTTATCAAGTCACGCTCAGCTTTGCATCACCCGGTAATTCAAGCAAATTTCTTGATGAAATTGAAGCAGAATATGGCGATTTAGTGTTTTTCACTCAAGTAAGGTGGTTAAGCAGGGAAATACGCTGAAAAGATTTATCAGTCTTCTGGATGAAATTGAGATATTTCTTAATAAAAAGAATAAGATGGTACCAGAACTTACAAATGGCTTTGTGATTTGTCATTTCTTGTAGATCTCACAAGTCATTTAAATAACTTGAATCATAAACTTCAGAAATAACCAACTTATTTCTCAGCTAGCCAATTATGTGACAGCTTTCGAACAAAAACTAAAATTGTTTCAGTTACAGATAGTTAAAGGAGAGTTAGGACAAAATTACAAACTTATGTGTGAGAAACACAAAGTATGCAATAGACATGAATATTATGCAGCAAAATTAGGAAAACTTTTGGAGGCCTTTGAGAGCTGATTTGAGGACCTAAAGAAAGAAGTCAATGATTTGAAGTTGTTCAGCAACCCCTTTTCTGTATCTCCTGATGAAGTAGAATTCAAGCACAAATCGAACTGATTGATCTTCAGAATAATGACAGCCTTCTTACCAAGTATAATGAAGGGGACTTGCTCAACTTTTATAATTGCTTGGCCAAAGATCAGTTTCTTATTTGAGAAACAAAGCTGCTATTTATGCAAGCTTATTTGGCTCTACCTACATATGTGAACAAACATTTAGTCTGCTCAACCAGACCAAGTCAAATATTAAAGTGATCAAAATCTGCACTCTGTTTTAAGACTGGCAACCACAAATTTCCATCCTAACATAAAAACTTGTACATGAATCTCAGTGTCAAAAATCTCATTAAAACAAAACAGGTGAGCAACTGTGTTTTTTTATCTTTAAACATTCTACAAACTATTTATCATTTCATGCAAAATCTAGTCTAGTGGCCCTCACTAGATATATGTTTGATGATGTGGCCATCAAAAGGTTGTGCACCCCTGGTCTATCCTGTAATGACATATGGATTACTGTGTCAACATAAAACAATATAAAATTGCTTTGACATAGGCCCCATGATGACACATTATTGGCTAGAGAGACTGGAAAGAGCCAATAACAGAGCTTGTAGCAAACCCCCTCTCTCCATGTCGACTCGCTATTGGCAGGAGGACTGAAGGTAACCAATAACAGTTTGCGGCAACCCTCCCCCCTCTCCATGATGACACACAATCGGCAGGAAGGGTGGGATTTTATCCAACCACAAATCTTGTACATCAAGGGCTTTGCATACACTACTCAGGAGGGTGAGTAGTAAATGTTTCCTTTTCTCTCTCTCTCTGAGATAAGAGAGAGAGAGAGAAAGGGAGATTTTTATGCATATGTAGCTTTGTCATTCATTTTTTCATATTTTCCTTGTTATAATTACTTTCTGTTCCAAGTCTTTTTCTGGTAGATAAGCAGGGAAGCAACTCTCTCTCTCTCTCTCTCTCTCTCTGCAGATGGTCTAAATTTGGGGGGGTTTTATGAAAAACTCATTAAAAATGCAGGTTGTGTCATTTTCAAGACATCCAAAGGATTAAAAGTAAGGTTTTCTTATGATTTTTTATCATTATTTCGGGTTACACTGATTTTCGGCTTACAACACTGTGTCAGAACAGAACCCCTGTTGTAAACCGGAGACTGCCTGTACTCCATTTCATATATGGCAGTTTATTCCTCCTCTTTGGTTTTAAAGAGTAGATTATAAATATTAATATTACTTGTTATACCCCATTCAAACAAAGTTGGAAGTATACTGGAAACATGTCTGCTTGCTGTCTATTGCCTTATCTTCATTTGTTGAGTCTTGTTTAACCTGTCTTTTTGAAGTTTGAAAGTGGAAATGAGCTTTGCCTTGATTGTGGCTTTGTATAATTTTGTGTACTCTTTAAGTAGGTTTTGCATATTATGTTGAAAATATTTAGCTTTGTTGTATTAGGCAATCGGAACTACTGGAAACTATTATTGTAATAGGAGCTTGGGTGGAATTTTTATTTTTTAATCACAGAGTAGCTCAGTTGGCCAGAGTGTCCAATATAGGGTCTCATAGTGCTCACCTAGAGGTTTCTTAAGGAAAACTGAAAATTGGAACTAAAAAAAAAAGCGGATAAGAATTTAAACAGGTAGGCAGAAAAGGACCAAGGGAGCATGAAGAAAGAAATAAGAATGAAGCAATGCACCTAGGAGCCAACAAACTTTTTAATACTGTCTAAAGTGTGCTCTGTAGTGCACAAAA
This sequence comes from Macrobrachium rosenbergii, assembly GCF_040412425.1. NCBI lineage: Eukaryota > Metazoa > Arthropoda > Malacostraca > Decapoda > Palaemonidae > Macrobrachium > Macrobrachium rosenbergii. Next base: position 11,293,692 of record NC_089762.1, on the reverse strand, counting down.
CAACTGGCACTATAGGACTAGGAAAAGATGAAAGGAAACTTGATCACACAGGGAGCCCTTGGAATCAGCCCTCATGAACTGGTTAACCCTTTAACACCGACTAGACGTATTTTATGTCGACAAAAGTTGTCTGTCGGGTGCCAATTGAACGTAAAATATGTCGACTACAAAAAGTTTTTTTAAATATTCACGGAAAAATACTTATAGGCCTCGTTTGCGAAAAATTTTAAATCGCGCCTTGAGGGATGCTGCGAGTTCACGGATCATGCTGTTGTTTTGTTTACAAGCGTGACCCAGCTGCGCATGCGCGAATTTCTTTCTTATCCCAAAAGAAAGCATCAGCTAACTCTGCTGAAAATCTCAGAAATTCTTTAGTCACTTTGTCATAATTTTTGCACCGTTTTCTATTAGCCTTTACATAAAGTTTTATATATGAAAATGTGTGCAATTTCATGTAAAATACAACAAAAAATAACACATGGTTGTAGCTTCTATCAATTTTGACATATTTTCATATAAATCACGATAAGTGCCAAAATTTCAACCTTCGGTCATTTTGACTCGACCGAAATGGTTGAAAAATGCAATTGTAAGCTAAAACTCTTACATTTTAGTAATATTCAATCATTTACCTTCATTTTGCAACAAACAAGAAGTCTCTAGCACAATATTTTGATTTATGGTGAATTTTTGAAAAAACATTTTCCTTACGTCCACACTAACTCTGCTGAAAATCTTGTAAGAGCCTGATGCCATCTCTTCCAAACACGTGTGTGTCCATGTGTTTGTCGTCCATCGGAGTGGACAAGACAACAAGAGCATCTCATTTTCTTTCTCTAAAGGAATGCGATTTCAACCATACAATATTTCTGTTTGTTTCTCCCTAACCATTGTTGTCTTGATGTATGTACAATCACCACTACTTGCATTGCCATGCAAGCATTCTAATCATGTACTCATAATGTTCCAACGAATCTTCTGTATCAAACTGTGTGTATGTTTCTGTTTGTGAAGACGCCAAACGTCTCACCACTCCGATGGACGACAAACACACACATGTTTTGAAGAGACGGCATCAGGCTCTTACAATCTCAGAAATTCTTTAGTCACTTTGTCGTAATTTTTGCACAGTTTTCTATTAGCCATTACATAAAGTTTTATATATGAAAATGTGTGCAATTTCATGTAGAATACAACAAAAAATAACTCATGGTTGTAGCTTTTATCAATTTTGACGTATTTTCATATAAATCACGATAAGTGCCAAAACTTCAACCTTCGGTCAACTTTGACTCGACTGAAATGGTCGAAAAATGCAATTGTAAGCTAAAACTGTTACATTTGCAACAAACAAGAAGTCTCTAGCCCAGTGTTTCGATTTATGGTGAATTTCTGAAAAAACTTTTTCCTTATGTCCACACACGCTAACTCTGCTGAAAATCTCAGAAATTCTTTAGTCACTCTGTCGTAATTTTTGCTCCATTTTGTATTAGCTGTTACATAACGTTTTATATATGAAAATGTGCACAATTTCATGCAGAATACAACAAAAAATAACTCATGGTTGTAGCTTTATCAGTTTTGAAATATTTTCATATAAATCACGGTAAGTGCCAAAATTTCAACCTTCGGTCAAGTTTGACTTGACGGAAATGGTCGAAGAATGCAATTATAAGCTAAAACTCTTACATTCTAGTAGTATTCAACCATTTACCTTCATTTTGCAACAAACGAGAAGTGTCTAGCACAATATTTCGATTTATGGTGAATTTAAAAAAACTTTTCCTTGTCTGCTCTAACTCTGCTGAAAATCTTGTAAGACCCTGATGCCGCTCTCTTCCAAACGTGTTGTTCATGTCTTGATGATCGGATAGACAAGACAACAAGAGCATCTAAAAACGCGATTTCAACCATACAATATTTCCGTCTTGTTTCTCCCTAACCATTGTTGTCTTGATGTACAAGCATTCTAACCATGCACTCATAATGTTCCAACGAATCATCTGTATTAAACTGTTTGTATGTTTCTGTTTGTGAAGACGCCAAACATCTCGCCACTCCCATGGACGACGAACACACACGTGTTTGGAAGAGACAGCGTCAGGCTCTTACAATCTCAGAAATTCTTTAGTCACTTTGTCATAAGTTTTGCACAGTTTTCTATTAGCTGTTACATAAAGTTTTATATATGAAAATGTGTGCAATTTCATGTAGAATACATAAAAAATAACTCATGGTTGGAGCTTTTATCACTTTTGACATATTTTCATATAAATCACGATTAGTGCCAAAATTTCAACCTTTGGTCAACTTTGACTCGACCGAAATGGTCGAAAAATGCAATTGTATGCTAAAACTGTTACATTCTAGTAATATTCAATCATTTACCTTCATTTTGCAACAAACGAGAAGTCTCTAGCACAATATTTCGATTTATGGTGAATTTTTGAAAAAAAAATTTTCCTTACGTCCCCTCACACTAACTCTGCTGAAAATCTCAGAAATTCTTTAGTCACACTGTCGTAAATTTTGCACTGTTTTATATTAGCCGTTACATAAAGTTTTACATATGAAAATGTGTGCAATTTCATGTAGAATACAACAAAAAATAGCACATGGTTGTAGCTTTTATCAGTTTTGAAATATTTCCATATAAATCACGATAAGTGCCAAAATTTCAACCTTCGGTCAACTTTGACTCAACCGAAATGGTAAAAAAATGCAATTGTATGCTAAAACTCTTACATTGTAATAATATTCAATCATTTACCTTAATTTTGCAACAAAAGGGAATTCTCTAGCACAATATTTCGATTTATGGTGAATTTTTGAAAAAACTTTTTTTTACGTTTGGGCGTTACGAATTCATGCATCATTTTGTGATAATATTTTCTCTGTGTTGCTTTGATCGTTTTACAATTTCTTATATACCAAAATCATCGTAATTTAGTGTACAATACAACAACAAAAAAATAACTCATTAGTTTTAACCGTTTTGCTCACAGCGCGATTTGTAAACAATTATACATGAAATTTTTTTTCTTCTCATATATTCCAATATTTATATATGGTAATGATTTTTTTTTTCATTTCTGATGGTTACATACTGAAACTTCAGACAATGAGAAAAAAATAAGCCAAAAATGAACTTAATCTTAAAAAATAAGCGTGCTGTGAGTTTTTTAAAAATCATCTTTCCTCTTCGGCTCTAACTCTCAAACCCTGTCGGCATACGGCAGACACTTTTGTAAATAGAGGCTCGGCATTTAAGGGTTAATATACACTTTAGGAATTACTTTAAGATTCCATCTGATCTCCATTACACTTTCAATCTCAAGGAGACACTTCTCTCTCTCTTCTCTTAAGGATGGTGCTAGAACCTGTAAGGCATAAATAAACTTTTAGTTAACAATGTTTTTAGACAATTTAATGTCTTAAATGTATCCTAGAGTATTATACAGACAGTCCCGGTTCAAGACAGGGTTTCCATTTTTATGCTACATTGTAAACCGAAAATCGTCGTAAACTGAAAAATCTTCGAAAATCGTCAAAAATCCTGAGAAAACCTTGCTTTTAATGCTTTAGGTGTATTAAAAACGATGTAAACTGCATTTTTATTGAGTTTTTCATAAAAAAAACCTTCAAATTTTGATTACTCTGCTGTTTTGGAGCCATATTTCTTCCGCGGATCGGCATACGACGCGTTGTAACTCCGGAACATGCGTCGTAAACCGGGAAATAATTTCTGATGAATATATTTGAAGAGCGTCGTAGCCTCGGGACATCGTAAGCCGGACCAGTTGTAAACTGGGGACTGCCTGTACTTAGAAAAATCTATGCTAGGTTTATAGACAATTTTTGTAGCTTCTATCATGGCTGTCAATCATTAAGCATGTTATGAGCTTCATTTGATATTACCGTGCACGTACATAATTGGAAAGTTAGCTAATAGAAAATGGAAGACCTCTATGTCATTGAAGCATCTGTAAAAAAAGTTAGTTAATTGTACATGTAAGTCTGGAACAAAAAATATTTTAAAATTAATATTTATGATGACATGACATTACACTGTATGATGATGATTACGGAGTAATTATATATATCTGCACAGTAAAAAATAGCCAGTTTTAATACCTTTTTCAGGAGTTCATAATTTATTTTGTTTTCAAAATAAGAGTTAGCATATTAGTTTTTATTTGATCATTAAAAATCTCTAGTATAATCTCATAATAAGAAGAAGCAGACACAAAAAATTAGTTTTCTACCAGCCATAGGACTAAAAAAATTCTCTTGCTGTTTTCTCAAAAAATATCTTTATGAATCAAAAAAGTTTCTTAGATGTAAGAGAATGAAATTCAGTGAAACTTTTGGATTACTTAATATAACAACTGAAGTTGATAAGTAGGTAAGCAAAACATTTTTGACAGTAACTTTTGTTTTTTATAAACTCATATAATGTATTTGCATGATTTTGACTACTTAGGCTCAGAGGTCAAAGTTGATGAGATATCATGTAAAATTTAAAAGAAAATCACTGCAACCATTAGCTCATAACATAAATTTACATAATGATGCGTGTACGTAAATAATGAACTTAGAGGTTGAACTTTTGGGTGACCTTCCCTATAGAAATTAAGCATTGGTGAAACATTTATGTAAAAATTGGAAGCAAATCCTTTTAACCATAGGCTCAAAGCTTAATTTATGTTTTTGTATCATGGAGCCTTATGCCATCAGCATGGTCCTTAAGCTTGTCCTATGAGGGCTATCAAATTCTTATAGCTTACCTTCATTGTAGCAAAGTTCTGTAACATGAAATTTAAACTTAAAGCAAAGTAAGAATTTCTATAATATGTAACACAGGGAGTGATTAGAGTGAAGTATGGTATAACCTTTTAACATAGTGGCCACAGAGTTCAAAAGTCTCCCAGTTCAACCTAGCAATTACATGACAGTATACACACTAATTTTCACGGGCGAACTTTGTTAACTGTCACAGCCTGGACTAAATATATATTAAGCACACTCCTAGACTGGGCTGAATTTAAGGATAGCTAATTTAAAAAAAAAAAGCTCTTCAATGGAAAGAGGAGTATATGCATATGCACATGGTATAAGAAAAAAAAATTCTCAAAAATTTTCCGTACCTTCCAGGGGAAGTTGAAAGTGAATGTTTCCAAACAAGTCATAAAAATATGCTAATTTTACCAAGTTATAAGTGTTTTTTCTAATATTTTGTTTTATTTTGTTAAATTATAATTACAACTGACACAATATCATAACAGTTAGAACTAAAATCAGTAACACATTCTGAGTATAATTTTTGTAAAATATTTACGAGACATCATTGGATTGTCCTGCAAAATTTGTTCAAAATGTATGGCACAAAATCTTGAATATATACAGGGTATGTATGTTACCCAGAATTTACCCCAAAACTATAAGTAAACATATAACCCATCCACAAGGGGTTAAATAAAAGCTTGGTAAAGGATGGGCTAGGATGCAAGGAGTGTCCACTGGTTATATGCTTGCTGTGTGTCAGTGAATAAATTTAAAGGTATCAGATCAAATTCCTGTGATGCATTCTGATACAGTATTGAGAGTTGTTGAAAATTACGTGTAAGTTTAGTCATGATTAAGACTTTTCTGCCTAGTAAAGCAATCCATTCTTAGTATATGTAACGCTTAATTATCTGTTGCTAGTTCTTCTTCATATGTAGGTAAGTAGAATGTACTGGTTTTTCTGAATTGAAATTTTGCAACTTACTAATGTTATAGTAGGTAGACTTATTTCCTTTTGACAATAGACACAGTCACTTACTGGAATTGGTTAAAAGATTCTCTTTTGAAGATTTTATTATTAACTTTGACATACATTAGCAGTTTAATTCATCAAGAAATGTTAGTTTGAAGGATTAAACAAATATATTTTCCCAGTATCTTGAACTTGTGAATTTTTAAAGTAATTTTATGACATTCAGAAAAATCTGTCTTATCAGAGATTTGAAAGATAATCATCATGTCTAATAGAGTGCTAAAGATATATTATGGATTTTACCATTCAGTTACTTCAACTTTAATCTTGTTGATTGTAAAAATTTCTTTGTATTGCAGCTGTATGATAATGAAATGGAAGAAAAGGCTCCTCGACGGTCTCAGGCACCCAAGAAGCCACGTCTTCCTATCACATATGCTATATTTCTTGGAAAGGTTCCATCTACATGCAGGTAAGAATATTGTTTAAAACTTTGTCCAAAAATTCTGTGTCACTTAGAAGTAAATACAGTATATTGGAAAGTGGCCAGTGTGACAGGATGTTGACCTTAGGTGGTGACTTTCTTTAAGTCTTGCGCAGAGAAATATTGCATCTATAGGAAATGCAAAAGAAAATAGTGGTTCCAGAATGCTAGGGTTGGGGTGAGAAAGGGAGTGATTCAAGTGGTTGACTTGAGTGTTAAGAGATTTCACACTACTTTCTGCAACAGTGAAGCCTAATATGTACCAAATGGATGTAAGAGGCAAAATTGAAAATGATTGTGAGAACAGTGCCCACATAAATCAAGCCAGTCAAGACACTGTAGAGTTTTATTTTCCTGATGGAAAGGTTAATGTGCATTTTGAATTAAGTCATGTGGAAGACCAAGTTAATGAAGTAATTGTACTCCTTGTTATGCTTCATATAAATTTTGGATCACATTCTTATAAGCAAAATAAGGCTCATCTTTGTTCAGATACATGGCTACAGGCAGTATGTAAATTATTCCTTGAGCGTTCGTGAAGTATTTTTGTTATGCCCAACATTTTTTTTATTTCCCTTCTTACCTGCAAAATTCCTCTAAGTTGCCACAAAAGCCGTCCACAGCGCCTCTCCCGTCGTCTGCTGCTAATGAGTCTCTTATTTCGAATGGAATTATCTTAAGGTAATGATATCACTCAGAAAGGCGTAATGGAGACGAGACAGTAGTTTCTTTACTTTAATGATGAAAGTTAACTACAAACTTCAGTACAAATTATGGTTACAGTTACTATCTTGAAATCACTCTTGCTAGACAGTTCAATTAAGTCTGTTTGGGAGCACAAAGGATGGTGGACGGGAACTTGAATGTTATTCTTCTCGCTTCTGGTTTCTCTGGAACCCCTGGGTTTTCTTGTAATCTCCAACTCCTCCCTTTTCAGTGTACCATTGGAAGATTTTATCTGTAAGGCCTCCCCTCGAACAGTTGATTGGGAAGGATGTTGGTGGGTGTTGTTAAAATCTCTCCTCAGAGGTTTTGATTGGAAATGATCTTAGGAGGGGGTGTAAAAGACCCCTCCCTAGAATGTTTGATTGGAGGGTGTTGAATTACATCGCTTTGTCCAGCCCCAATTCCATGGAATTTCCATGAAAACGCCTCCTGTTGAAGGTGGGGTTATAGATATGGCTGGCATGTTATCTTCTGACGAGGTGCTGAGTGATCATGAATCAGCTAAATCGCGAAGTCACAGTTTCCAGATTTTACGATAGGTTTTATGGCCTTGGGCACGATATACTCGCTTACTGTTTTGAGTTCGTGCGAGGTGGTTTACATATTCAGCACTTCGAGTCTCTCGATGCAAGACAACCAAGGCTTAATTGTTGTTCTTGCTCTCTCTCTCTCTCTCTCTCTCTCTCTCTCTCTCTCTCTCTCTCTCTCTCTCTCTCTACTTTTCCTATGTAACTTTTCTTTGTACCACTACATTTTGATGTATGTAGAAAAATAAGTGGATTTTATTTTTTGCTGCATTATGATGTTATTTTTTCTTTTTTTGTAAATAACTGTTGTCTATGACATGCTGAAGGTGAATGAAACACAGCTAGGTATCACAATGGCATGCCAGAAAGATAATAATTTTTTTTATTTGGGATGGATCTTACTTACTGTCAATGACAGCTAATATCTCCATGTTGATAGGGGAGTCATCATTCAAATAAAAGAAGATTGAAAGGCTGGCCTCTTTGGTATTTCATGGTTTTGGCTGTTTGCTGCTTTCACAGTATTTTACATTTATTTTTCTTAGGATGCCTTCCATTGGAGTCAAGGCTAAGAATGTCAGGTTTTGTAGGAATGATTACTGTGTTAGCAGGATGTTGATTTTTGAGGCAGAAAGACATGCTGTTTGTGCTGGCTGCAGAGCTATAAAGTGTTATCTTAGAATAGATTTGAGGAATGTAGGGATTTTCAAAGGACTTCATGCATAAGTTCATTATTTCTCTGCTAATGCTTTAGCTAGTACTGAGACTTCCTCTTTAGCTCTGCCTTCCTCTCCCTTTTCTGCTCAGAAAAAGTGTATTGAGAAGTTAGAACAGGATGTAAACCTTATTTAGTACAAAAAGGTTTGCCTGAATTTATGTTAGGGAATTCTTCTGGGTCCCCCCATAGTGTGCGATCATTTTTGCATTCTCTTGTAAGTGGTAAGGTGTCGGTGCCTTCACTCATCTCTAGCCCAAGCTTAGGATTGCCCTGTGACAGTTGGACGAGTCCACTGCCAGGGAACTGAGTTGGTTCCTGGGGCGTTGTGGTTCTGTGCCCTTCATCACCTGCTTCTCGTTTATCATACTCAGAGTCTCATTTAATGTGTTACTTGAAAGAGTATTATGGTAATCCAAGCTAGATGTTATTCTGGCTGCTTTGCTTTCTAAGGGTGTGTCACATGGAAATGCTTATAAGTTGGTTGAGTTGCCTTCGGATGAGGCAGGGGTGTTGGTTGTCGTTGTCACGCCTCTCCCCCCCCCCAACATTTCATGTTTTCTTTGGTGCCTGGGGCATTTCTTTGCCTTTTGCTCAACTGACTTGTGTCAACTCAGGTGAGCCGCTTCAGACTGTGTTTCACTAAACCTTCCCTTTCATCAAGTCACAGATGCAATGGGTTACTCAGCTGGTAATGTTTGCTGTTGCCCCAGCTCCTCTTCTGGCCAAAGATGAGTTTGAATCACAGGAATCTCTTTTGGTTTTACTGCAGTTGCTGGAGTGTTGCACTTTACTTGATCCTCATTTAATGGAGGAAAGAGGCCCTGTAGAGAACAGGTCTCTTTTATCTTCGAGTATTTCAGTGTCCACTAGGTATTTGAAGAAAACCAAGCTCCCTCCTTCAATTAGAGTGCATTTCATAAGTTTTCTTGTTCTCTGGTACACAAGCTTCTTTTAAGTCAGCCAGCTCTTGTCTTCCTGCCTTTTTTTTTTTTTTTAAGTCACAGCTCTTTTAAGTCTTCCAGCTCTTATCTTCCTGATATTTTTTGAAGTCGCGGAGAGCTGCCTCTTATGATACAGGCACTTTACCGATTCTTAAACCATCTTTTGTCAAAGATTTGGTTTTCGTAGTCCATCTCATTTCTTGAGAAATGTTTTGGACATGCTTAGATGGAGTTTGTCTAGGTCTCTGTGCTTTGGGCATGCTGAGATGGAGTTTGTTGTGTAGGTCTCTGTTTATATGATTGAAGTTCTGTCTTTTACTGAACTTTTGCTCAGTATGATCACCTCTTTGCGCAGCTTAAAGGTTGTAGCGCCAGCTTAGTGTTTATGGTGCCAACTTGGAGAATTTGTGGTGCCAGCAGGATTATGGCAAAGAAGAGTCATAGAATTTTTGCCTTGCATGGTCAAGGCCATTTCTGACACTGCAGGCAGATGTTCTCATGCTTATGCTAATTCAGTTTTGAAGAAGTAGGAACAGTTATGCTTCTGTCTGTCATCAAAGGTTTCTCCTGCACAGGTGGTGGCAGCTGTTTTGGTTTCTCCTTCAGATCACCTTCCGAGCCTGGCTCTTTTTAAGTGGTAAGGAGAATATATTGGTACAAAGTTGTACCTCATTCTCTCAGATCTTTTATACCATTCAGGGATGTGTTCACTCCTCAGGATCTGGTAGGGGGCCAATTTGAGACCTTCTGGCATGTTTGGAAAGACTTAGTCTAACCTTGGGTGGTGGAGGTACTGAATGAGAGTTATGATTCTTTTCAGGTTTCCCCTCCACTGGTATTGTCTCCTATAGCAATTCCTTCTTATCTTCTCCAGCAGAAGTATCTTGTTCTTCAGGCATTATCCTCATACCATTAGATCTTTAGTTGTGCAAGTTCCTTTGATGCGCATGCAGGGAAGTTATTCCTGTTCAAGGCGCTTTACTTTGGCTAGTGTATTGTGCCTCAAATATTCATGAGGAATTAGTTGCCAATAGGGGGATGGTGTCACCTATTAGGAGCAAGAATTCTTTTCAAGTGAGTCAAAGGGTTCAAGTTGGCCAACTTTTTCAATGGTATTCCGAAGGCTAAGAATCTGTTGCTTCATCTGGCTTAGTCTCGGCATTATGATTTTCAGTAGACTTCCCTAACCTCTCCTCAGTCCAATCTGGGGATGAAGGTAGACTCCTGTAAGTTGCAGGTTTTTCTGTCTGAAGACTATGGACTTTTTGCTTCTTGACGAATTTTAGCCGGAAAAGAAGCTTCCTACGTGGCAGTGGCTTTTTTTGTTATAGGACACTGGCCTCAGTGGAGAATGTGTCAGAATGATTGAGCACAATTACAGTGTGGTTTCAGCAAAATCAGCTTACAGAAAACGTTCATTAAACTTGTCACCAGGTTCAGTAGAAGGGATGCCAGAACTACGAATTAACAAGTTTATTCTTAAACCTACACCTAGGTTCTTTTCCCCCTCTGTCTTGTAACACAGAATGAAGAGCTGTCATAAATGTTGTAACATTGACTTAAAAGACACCATAGAATGGTCAGCACTACACCCAGTAAAACATAAGCATGACAAATGTTGTGACATTGACTTACAAGACACCATAGAATGGTTAGCGCTACACCAGTGAAACATACACAGACGTTAGGGTGGTGGATAGACCATTTTGCTAGCTGCTCTATTCACTGCATCCATAATTCACCAGTTTCTCCTAGACTCCCTACTGTTAGTTAACTTAATACCATTACAGTAGTAAAAAACAAGGTAAAGGATGCAGCTGACCCTGGCAATTATCACCTGATTGCAATTACTGCAATTCTGTCGAAGATACTTGAGTCTGTTCTTCTAGTGAGACTTCTCCCCCTTCTACCGACTACTGACAACCAGTTTGGCTTTAAAGCAAACCACTCAACCAACACCTGCATCTACATCTTGAAAGAATTGCTGAACTATTACCTATCATCAGCTTCTGTTTCCCTATGTTTTGTAGATGTGAGAAAAGCATTTGACAGAGTAAACTACGTGAAGCTCTTCCTGAAGCTGCATAAACAAGGCGCACCTCTATATCTAATTGGTATTTTATGTTGTTGGTTTTCCACACAGCAGTTCTGTAACAAATGGGGTAACGTATTGTTGTACACCTTCGGCTCCCTAAACGGGCTCTGGCAAGGGGGCATTCTCTCTCCATGCCTGTTTAACACTTACATAGTTGCCCTGAATGGCAAACTGAACTCACTCCCAATCGGATGCACTATCAACGAAACAACAATAAACTACCTCTGTTACGCCAACGGTATGGTTCTGATTCCCCCATCAGTGCAAGGTCTCCAGCGGCTTATCAACACTTGCCGCCAATGTGCAGAGGAATTTGATAGCCTATACAATGAAATTAAGACCCAGTGTATGTCGCTGCTCCTGAGATCACATAAGCATATTGCAGAACTACAAATTTTCCTTGGAAATCATCGTTTGGAACTCGTGCATGAATTTCTGTATTTGGGCCACATTATCATGGACAACCTAAAAGATACAGCAGACATAGAACAGAGGTATCATAAACTATTTGCAACTGGCAACATGATTGAAAGGTTTGCCCTCTGTCACCGAGACATGAAACTGCTGCTCTTCCACTCGTACTGCTACAGTAAATATGGGTATTCCCTGTGGATGAACTATACCCAAGAGACTATGAGACGTATCACTGTCGTTGACAGCGACATGACATTATGAGATGCCTCACAAACCTTGCTATCACTCTGCAATGCAGATGTTCACAGAAAACTGCCTGGATAATATAAAAATCATTGTTGGGTGAACAATGTCCAGTCTGATCACCCGACTGAGAAACGGCAGCAATTCGCTCATACAAAGCATCCTAAGCAGTGAGGCAAGAAGATGATCTAAATTGAGGGAAAGATGGGATAATGAGGCATCTGTTCCTTAAATGACTTCTCTATTTTTGCAATTGTGAAGTGTCATCTCCAGAATCTGTCATTATTATTATTATTATTATTATTATTATAATTTGGCAGCAGACCCTCTTTTAAACAGGTTCTATTGAATATTATTGCTGCTTCAGCTGCATTTATTTTGTAGAAGACTTTTTCTATTTTCCCATTGCCGGACTTCTCTTCAGTGGAGGTGCGTGCTAACAGCTCGCCTATATTTGTCATTTCATGGGGGAAAAGTCAAAATCTGGATTCTGCTTCTTTATATATTCTATACAGTTGGTTCTATACAATTGTTGCCACGACGCCGCTTCGACAGACTCTTCTGTCATTCTCCAGCGGGAGCTAGTAGGGGACTGGCAGATTGCATAGGTCCTTCTGAATTTATACACGGGCTTCAGCGGGGCGTCATGGATGGCGAATTCTGATTGGTTGCAGTCAGCGAACTTCAAGCCAAATTTCTGCAGTAAGCTTCGATCCTGACAGATCTTCGCAACCTGGGAATGTCATTCATTCCAGCGTTCCCATTGGCCTGCCGTTGCGTGATGTGATGCCGGCTGACATCATCGGTAGTTTGGCTGCTATTGGGCTGCGGATGAATGATGTCATTATCTACTCTTTCTGTCGTAGTCGGGGATTGTCTCGGCGGGCGCCTTGCTCATCAGGGGGCATCTCCATTCTCAGGTTTGTCGCTTTTCAGGTATTCGTTGGATTTGGCGGGTGTTCTGCATAATTCTTCTTAAATTTGTGGGTAGGAGCGATGCCTCCTCCTGCGTCAGTATTCATTGTTGGTTTTCTCTCGGCAATGAGGAGCGCCTCTAGCAGGCGCAGACGCGAGGGGTCGGCGGCTCTCCGATTATACTTATATTTTGTATAATACTGTCGCTGGAGATGGAAATATTGTGAGTAGCACGGGCGTGGTTCATGATGGCACCCTCCTGGGCGTAGCAGGAGATCCTTTAGACAGACGCACGTGGTCATTCCAATATAAGCGCGGGGCATCCTCGGACAGGACATACAAATTGGTAGACCACGTTCTTCTGCTTGAGGGTTCTCTTGCTGGCGGAGAGGGGTATTTTTCATCACCAGATCACGGAAACGGCGGTTCTTATAATAAATTATAAGATTTATTCTCTTACTGTCTTCGGTCGGGTGACGTTTTCCATGACGATTTTTTCATGGAGTTCTCATCTTCACGGTACTGGGGATGCATCCGGCCTTATAATAGATCCTTATGTCATCTTGGGGGCAGGTTGTGTGTTCTCACCGTTGTACCATTTTTTTTCCAGGCCAGTTCGAATTTCTTTGTTGATGAGTTTGTTTGTGAAACCATTGTTCACCAACATTTGTGCAGCACGCCGAATTCCTTGTTGGTGTCCTGCCAGGTGGAGCAGTGGGAGAGGGCCCTTTAATGAAGGTCCTGACTGTCGTGTTCTTAAACCTAGCAGGGCACTCGCTATCCCCATTCAAGCAAAGTCCCAGAACACGACAGTCAGGACCTTCATTAAAAGGGGGCCCTCTCCCACTGCTCCACCTGGCAGGACACCAACAAGGAATTCGAACGTGCTGCACAAATGTTGGTGAACAATGGTTTCACAAACAAACTCATCAACAAAGAAATTCGAACTGGCCTGGAAAAATGGTACAACGGTGAGAACACACAACCTGCCCCCCAAGGTGACATAAAGATCTATTATAAGGCCCGGATGCATCCCCAGTACCGTGAGGGCGAGAACTCCATGAAGAAAATCGTCATGGAAAACGTCACCCGACCGAAGACAGTAAGAGAATAAATCTTATAATTTATTATAAGAACCGCCGCACCGTGATCTGGTGATGAAAATAACCCCTCTCCGCCAGCAAGAGAACCCCTCAAGCAGAAGAACGTGGTCTACCAATTTGTATGTCCTGTCCGAGGATGCCCCGGCGCTTATATTGGAATGACCACGATGCGCCTGTCTAAAAGGATCTCCTGCCACGCCCAGGAGGGTGCCATCATGAACCACGCCCGTGCTACTCACAATATTTCCATCTCCCGCGCGACAGTATTATACAAACTATAAGTATAATCGGAGAGCTGCCGACCCTCGACGCCTGCGCCTGCTAGAGGCGCTCCTCATTGCCGAGAAAACCAACAATGAATACGACGCAGGAGGCATCGCTCCTACCCACAAATTTAAGAAGAATTATGCAGAACACCCACCAAATCCAACGAATACCTGAAAACGACAACCCTGAGAATGGAGATGCCCTGATGAGCAAGGCGCCCTTCGAGACAATCCCGACTACGACAGAAAGAGTAGATAATGACATCATTCATCCGCAGCCCAATAGCAGCCAAACTACCGATGATGTCAGCCGGCATCACATCACGCAACGGCAGGCCAATGGGAACGCTGGAATGAATGACATTCCCAGGTTGCGAAGATCTGTCAGGATCGAGCTTCGCCGCAGAAATTTGGCTTGAAGTTCGCTGACTGCAACCAATCAGAATTCGCCATCCATGACGCCCCCGCTGAAGCCCGTGTATAAATTCAGAAGGACCTATGCAATCTGCCAGTCCCCTACTAGCTCCCGCTGAAGCCCGTGTATAAATTCAGAAGGACCTATGCAATCTGCCAGTCCCTACTAGCTCCCCGCTGAGAATGACAGAAGAGTCTGTCGAAACGCGTCGCGGCAACAATTGTATAGAACCAACTGTATAGAATATATAAAGAAGCAGAATCCAGATTTTGACTTTTCCCCCATGAAATGACAAATATAGGCGAGCTGTTAGCACACACCTCCACTGAAGAGAAGTCCGCAATAAGGAAAATAGAAAAAGTCTTCTACAAAATAAATGCAGCTGAAGCAGCAATAATATTCAATAGAACCTATTATTATTATTATTATTATTATTATTATTATTATTATTATTATTATTATTATTATTATTATTATTATTATTATTATTATTATCATTATATTTCTATGTTTCTTGTTATTATTGTTATTTTCTTTTTTATTATCACTGTGGTTAGTATCATTGTAGAGTGTTGCTATTTTCAGTTTTTTGCATTTAGCCTTCTGGACACAACTTTTGTAACCACCTAAGGTCCCCAATATGTATTTTTAATTATCATTTTTAATATTTTTTACTGTTATTCTTCATATAATTACTGTCATTACCATGATTATGAATTCTATTTTTTCTACTTCAGCACCTGTGTGGATATTGCTGATTATTATTTTGATGTGTTATCTTATGTATCTAGATCATGTGTATTGTATTTGTACTGTATATTCCTTGTATATGGCCCTGACCAGAAATAAAGGATATTATTATTATTATTATTATTATTATTATTATTATTATTATTATTATTATTATTATTATTATTTATCCCTAGAGCTCAAACTCTTGGCCATATGGAAGTTTTTACAGTGTAAACCCTTGATCAGAAACTCAGTCATAGTGGAAAGACTGCCTCTTTGGGCAAAAATGAACAACATAATACCATATTGGCTCTGGTTTATTCCATGGAGGGACATTTTTTTCCCGATTAAGGATTCAGGAAGGACAAGATCTGCCTATGGAGTAGTGCTCAAATGTAGACTTATTAGCATGCAGATGAACAGGAACAACCAGTCTACTGTACTACTACTTTGAGGACACCCAGGCATGAGCAGTAGATGCATTTCTTCAATTCAGGTGCAAATGCCTTCCCCCTTTATCTATGCTAAGGAAAGTATGGAACAAATTTTGAATACAAGAATTCCTGTGCCTCTTGTGGAGCCGTACTAGCCTTGGGGGGGAATGATTTTCAGACTTTCTAGCTCTCTCAGCAGATCTTTCTCATATTCTTCTATTAAAGAAAAATTTATTCAAACTACTGAATTCCATGTGGTTCCACTAACTTCTATATCCCACATGTAACTACTTGGAGATGCTCAACTATCTCCTCCCAATAAAGGTGTTTTCAAAGGTATCTGGGATTCTATCCTTAACCCTTATGGGATGGGCTGAATATATACAGGCAGTCCCTGGTTTTCGGCGATCCGGTTTTATGGGGCTTGTATAGTGACAAAAATCAGCAATTTCCGGCGATGAAAATAGCTGATTTCCACTTATCGGCGCCGATAATTGGGTATTGGCACTGATACACACCTAACAGAGGCACCAATAACCAAAAATTGGCACTTTTTGATGCCGAAAATCACCGAGTTTTAGTTATCTGCAACTTTTGGTTATCATGACACCTTCAGAACAGAACCCCCGCCCATGACTGGGGACTGCCTGTATTAAATACACCCCCCAGTCCAGACAAACTTTAAGGTTGGCCAATTTAACAAAAAACACATCAGTGGAAAGAGGAAGGTATGCAAATGCACATGGTGTAAGGAAAAAAAAATTCTAAAAATTTTTCCATGCCTTTCATGGGAAGTTGAAAGTGACTTTACAACCCTGTGTAGGGCCTCTTTTACAAGACACTTGTAAAAATATGTTTTTTTAATAGCGTAGTCACTTTTTTCATCCTCAAGGAGTTATCTTCCATAGTCTACCAGAGCTCCATGGTGACCAAACTAATATCAAAGAATTCTCTTCTAATTGGTCTTTTTGGCCAGGTATTGTGTCGTAATGATTAACATTATAACACGTGATGGAGTATATAATGGACTCAAAGATAAGAGGGCACTTTTTTTTATCTTCAGCAAAGCTGAACCCAGTTTTTCCAATATCAAAAGAAACTGCAAGAAAGAGAAATGACTATTACGCATGTGCATCCGGCCTCTTGTTTACAACTTGGCCATTAAAGACCAGAGAGCCCTAACTCTCTTTTGGTCTATAACAAACGGTTCATGTCGTTACCATTACCAGTGCTCCAAAAAAATTCGACTTTTTTCTCCAATTTCATTATCGAAGATCATGAAAACATCAAAAATAGCAAGATAAGTGCTTAATATTAAGTTTCAGTTAAAAGTTTTAGTTTTAAACTTTTGAAATTGATAATTTGTTTGTCAAAACCGGAACCTGGTTCGTTGATTGCTACCAAGTTTAGTAAAGCGAAAGTTGTTTTAAATCTTAACTAAATGGTTTAACTAAAAGCAATGTTCCACAACTTATCATTAATATAGAAAATCCTTTCAGATTATAGGATGCCTACAATAATCTAGGCAGTAAGTGAGAATAATTTAGAGTAGATTACTAGTGGATGTTGTCTGTAGCCTATGTCCCAGGATTATGTATCCTTAAGTGGCCTAGCTTAGACTGAGGACCCGAGGATCAGATAATGACAATATCTGGGCAAAATAAATTAACAGCCTAACAGTAAGGCTACATATTAGTCTAATTTTTTCCTTTTATATAAGCCTGTGCACTTAAGCATGAGCTAAATAATTCAGGACTAGCCTAGGCATTACCTTATATCAAGTTAAGTGATAACTTTCGATGAAATATCCAATTTGTGGACTAAATTGTTAGCCTAGACCATGTAACCTAGGACTAGATGAAATAGTAATCTGGGCTGGATGGGATGGTAATAGCCGTAAGGAGTGCGCAGATCACCGATTTTCGAGGAATTATCGATTTTTAGTTTTTTACAGTTTTGGACTGGTATAGGTCTAAATAAACATGTCCTGAAATATTATTAAAAATTTTTTTTTTAAGTGGGTTTTTTACATTTTTGTTCACCGCATTTACCGGCATTTGAGCAGCATTGAGCGAAAATTTTCTCACAAACTTTCTGTATGACTTTTTAGGTGGAAGTGAGAAATATACTTTACTTTCCTACTCAAATACTACTGGCTCTCTCTCAAAAAATATGAGTAAATATGTATCTATGTATCTCGATATCGCCCTGCAATATCACCCTGTGAGCAACATTGTGCGACAAATTGTTGTACAATGTCTGTATGACTTGCCAATTCTGGATAGTAGAAAGTGAGAAATTTACTTCAGTATCCTACTGAAACTACCTATTTTCTACAATAAAAGCTTGTTCGTTCTGTAAAAACATATCAAACAAAATCTCAAAAAAAGTAAATATATATCTTATGTATTTCAATATTTTGAACTCTATCACAGATGCACCATGCCAACTAGTATACATGCAATATTTTATATTTCTTGACATATTTTTACCACGTATTTTCGGAAAGGTGAAATTATATAAGTAGGTAACAGTTCCAAACAGAGCATCAGGTTTTACCAATAAACCATCTCGATTTGTGTGTGGTTCTGGTTCAAGCGATATCCCAGTGCTCTGTGAAGCATTTCCTTTTCGGATTTTCTTACTGTGTAGTGCATTCACGCAATTCCATTGCCATAAGCAAGAAAAGTACCACTCATATGAGGGAGAAATTTGAACAACTGCATATCGTAAGTTTGTTATAAGAGATGGACGAACCAAGCGGAATTGTCTGGCCTGGGATAGAAACAACACCAGAACGCCCATATCTAAGTAAGGGATTTGTTTTCCCATATTAGTGATATATATATATATATATATATATATATATATATATATATATATATATATATATATATATATATATATATATATATATATATATATATATATATATTATATATATATATATATATATATTATATATATATATATATATATATATATATATATATATATATATATATATATATATATATATATATATATATATATATATTATATATATATATATATATATATATATATATATATATATATATATATATATATATATATATATATATATATATATATATATATATATATATATATATATATATATATATATATATATATATATATATGTATATATATATATATATATATATATATATATATATATATGAGGCATCCACTGGAATAAGCAGGTTTGGCCACATTTTAAAAAAAAAGCGAGAAAATCGTGTTCAAAGTTTTAAAACTTAGAAATGCCATAGCAACATTATTATTTGTTTCTCAGAAAAATTTTTATACGAAAATTGTTGCAAATTTACTGTATTTGAATGCTAGGGTAGTAAAAAAAATTAGACTTTACAGCTTTTGCTACTAGAAGCTAGAAAGTAGCAATAAATGAATGTGTTATGGCATTTTTAAGCATTTGAAACATTTTGAGCATGGTTTTTCACCACTTATATACTCGACAGGTAACTTTCCGATTGAGAATTTGTTGGTTGGTAATAGTAAATTGGTTTAAGTAGCCCAGATACAATTTTCGGAATGTTCATTAGCTACTACAAGTGTCTTAAGTGACGCCAACAAGTAGCAAATTCAGATATTAATTTACTTTTGTGAATTTATGTGCATAAAAGGAGCCCCAAACTCAAAAAATGTAATGTTATAATGTTTTAGATGCATTTCCCTTCCCAGAGAGTTAATGTGGTAAGAATTTCCTACTACTTGCTACTAGTAACAAGTAGTAAGAAATCGGCAAGAAGATTGTTATTCCAAAAAAATTCAATTAAAAAAATTTGTACAGGTACAAAAAATAACATAGTATAATAATACATGCTCAGTTTGGGTGTTTGTGTATGACTGCTACTTGCTACTTGTTCCTACTAGTAGGCATTAATAGCAAAAAACGAGTCCAAGTCGTCAAAACAACAAAACAAAGTCATAATGAATGAGTATCAGGTAAGTGCAACAATTTTCCTTAATACTAACAGTAAGTGTTTGTTAGTATTGTTTTTTGTTACTAGTAGTTCCTACTAGTAGCTAGCAGGTATCACTAAAGGGATTTTGACAAAGGAAAAATCTATTTCTGAGCTCGTCCCTGTGTCAGCCGGTGAAATTCCTATTAAGCACGAATTTCTAGGTATAGATATTGCTAAATATACCAGAGAAAAAGCTATTAGGAAATGCTGGGGTTACTACCCCAGATCGAACATCTATTATGAAATAGACGTCGGTATAGATAAGGGTGAGTGATTGTTGTCACTGCCACAGGACTGCACTCTGTAGACATCCCAATGACAAAACCCCGGAACGTGAGGAGCCGATCCAACGCCTGCACTCACCTGCCCGCCAACCGACGACCCCAGCGCCATCTATACTCATTCCAGGCTAGCACCGCCCACAAGCTTGGTATGCCTACTCGGGGAGGGAAATCTAGATCCTGGGAGGGTCACCGGGTGACACAGGGCCTCCCTCAGAAATAGATTTTTCCTTTGTCAAAATCCCTTTTCTGAGCTCGTCCCTGTGTCAGCCGGTGAAATCATGACAGAGAATCATACTAAGCTTTGGTGAAAGTCTAAAAGGAGCGAACAGTTGGGTGGACATGTATAAAAACACTATTACTGAAAATAGTTTTAATTATCCCTCAAAACATGATTAAATACCAAAGGTATAGACAGACAACTGAGTTATAACTAGGGATACAATTAATATCACAGTAAAGGACATGAGAAACAACTATGTACATAAATAATACTATAATGGGAAGGTACTGAAATTAAATAAACGACAGAAAATTTATAAAGGTACCTCCGGCTTAAAACTAAATTACAGTAAACATAACATGCCGCAAACTTAAAAACTAACACCGTGAAATTGTACATCATGATATGAGGAGCCAGGCTGTGAAGCATGTCTGGTTCAGGAGAAAATGGCAGGGCAAGTAAATGAGGCAGGCAGGCGGGGGGGAGAGGATAGGGATTAAAGGATAATTTAAGGTGGAGGGACAATGCTCCCTACAGCCACTGCAGGGAACTTCAGAGCTTCCAGTGATTTCAGATAGTGGCGTTTGAACACTGATGGAGATTTCCAGCCCGTATACTTCTTCAGCTCATCAAAATTCATAGTATGAAAATAATTAGTGGAGGTAGCCACTGCTCGGATATCATGAACCTTAGGGACTGAACCGGTTAGCTTGCTTAATGAAGTATAGAATTTGTTGTCTGATAGCCTTTAAAGAAAGCGTTCCTCCTTTTCCCTGATAAAAAGAGGACCAGACAAACACTGAGAAGTTCTCCGAAATAGACCCTCAAGGTAGCGACTGGGCATAAAGACAGGTCTTGTGGAAGAGGAACAACCTTCCAGGGGACCACCTATCCTGAGGGTCTTCATTTTTGCTAAGAACCTTTGATCTGGGGAAAGCAGAACTTCTCCTGACGGAGAAAATCCACGATTCGCACCTCTAGAGAGAGCAGACAGTTCTGATATTCTGGCACCTGAGGCTAGACTAATTAGGAACAACGCCTTCCTTAACAGATTCAAATAAGAACATTGATCGTTATTAGTTTCTGAGGCTAATTTTAGAACATCGTTAAGAAACCAGGAAACCGTATGTGGACGGGTCGCTGGTCTCAAACGAGCGCATGCTCTGGGAATGGATGAAAAATATGAATCTGTTAAATCAATCTTGAAGCTATGCAAAACACCTTTTTAAAGCTGATTTCGCTGTGGTAATGGTGGCCGGAGCCAGACCTTTTTCAAACAGTGATCTAAAGAATGATATTGCCAAATTGGTGGTCATGACTTGAGCTTCAGATTCCTTCAAAAAAGATGCTAACTTTTTAACTGCTGAATCGTACTGTCTGAGGGTAGAATGTCTTTTATCTGATTCCAGAAACAGTATTAACGGGATCAATATCCGCACCTCTCTGAGCGGCAAATTTCATAAAGTCCATAAAGCCAGGGCATTCAGAATTCTTGAGGAAGCTGACACAATCCGTGTTTGCACTACTTGAGTCAGCTGTGGCTTGGGTATTTGATGACACCGTAGTTTGAACTCCAGAAGAAGAGGGAACCAATTGCTCTTCTCCCGTTTGAGCTCCAGAAGAAGAGGGAACCAATTGCTCTTCGGCCAGTTGGGAGCTACCAGGGCCACTTGACCTTTGAATGACCTGAGCTTGTGCAACACCTTCATCAGCAGGTTTATTGGCGGGAATAGATAGATTTTCTGCCATTTGTTCCAGTCCACTGACATTGCGTCTGTAGCGTGAGCTCGAGGATCCAGGTTGGGAGCAACATAACAAGGGAGTTTGTGATTGCTCTCCGTGGCAAACAAGTCCACCTGAAGGCCCGGAACCTGACGGCATATCCATCTGAAAGAAGCCATGTCCAGGGACCATTCTGACTCCAGCGGAGTTGCCCTGGACAGGAGTCTGCAATGACATTCGGACTCCTGCCAGATGGGTAGCTGACAGGTGCCAGCCGTGCTTCTCCGCCAGGGAAAAAATGGCTATCATCACTTGGTTTATCCGGCTCGATTTGGAACCCCTCTGTTTATGCAATGTACCACTACTGCGCTGTCCACCACCAGCCTGATATGAATCTGGTTGGTGGGGCAAAAGTTTTTTCAGAGTTAGAAACACTGCCATTGCCTCCAAAATGTTTATGTGGAACTGACGGAACAGTGTGGACCATGTACCCTGTACCTTTTTCTTTTGGTGAGTACCCTCCCAGCCGCTTAACGGCGCCTGTGTGGATTATTAGAGCTGGGGAAGGGAATTGAAGGGGAACTGACTTCGAAAGACCCTTGACTGTGGACCACGGTCGAGTCTTTTCCTCAGCACCGAGGAATCAAAGACACCTTGTCCCTGAGCTTGACATTGGCTCGCCTCTCCATACACTCTGTTTATGTCTTTCAGTTTTGCTTTTAGGAGCAGGTCTGTTACAGATGCAAACTGAAGAGAACCCAGGATTCTTTCTTGCTTGAGAGGCTTTCCTGCATTTGAGGAATTGCCTGGTGGCTTTGGCTATTTCTCTCCGCTTGGCTGGTGGAATAGACAGCTTGTGCGAGACCAGATCCCACTGGATACCCAGCCACTGAAATCGAGCCTCCGGAGTTAGGCGGGACTTCGCCTGTTTATCTGAAAGCCTAGGGATTCCAGAAACTCGATCACCATGGCTGTAGCTCTCCGCACTCCCGGTGTTGGATGCCCAAATTATCCAATCGTCCAGGTATGCGCCAGCGATATCCCCGGGACCGTAACTGCTGCACTACTATGTCCGCCAGCTTCATGAAAATTCTGGGTGCTATGTTGAGCCCAAATGGCATGACACTGAACGAGTAGGCTTGTTTCCCCAGTCTGAAACCTAGGAAGGGAGAGAAGTTCTGCGCAATCGGGACGTGATAATATGCGTCTGAAAGATCTATAGAGGTGGTGACGGCTCCACGAGGAAGTAGAGTCCGCACCTGCGCGATTGTAAGCATGCGAAATTTGTCGCATTGTATATAAAGATTGAGATGCGACAGATCCAAGATTACCCTTTGTTGACTGGAGTCTTTCTTGGGAACACTGAACAGCCTGCCTTGAAATTTCAGGTGTCTCACTTTCTTTATGGCCCTCTTTTGGAGTAATTCCGCCGCAAAGTCCCGCAGAGCTTTGGAAGACGGTTGATGAAATCTGATCAGAGGGGGAGACTATACTGTGGGCCCACGGACTGAAGGTCCACTGGTCCCTGAACAGGTGAAGTCTGCCGCCCACCTGATTGGTCTCACTGGGAAGGTGCAGGCTTGCCTCCTCTACCTCGGCCTCCTCTCCCCCGGGAGAGGGATCGCAAGGCAGCCTTGCCTCTGAAGGAGGCCCTTGCCCTACTCCCCCTTACGCTCCTGTTATGGCCTCGAAACGACCCCTGGCCCTCATAGGAGGGGTTATATACAGGGGACATCACGAAGGTAGACGCGGCAAGGGAGTGCTGAGCTGGCTGCACCAGCACGAACTGTTGAGGCTGGGCCTTCGAGGTAGAAGGCTGGCCAACTGACGAGACAAGTACAGCTTGGACAACGGTTTGTTGGTGTTGTCTTCTGTGCCTCCTGTATCTCTTTCCTGGCCTGTTTTGGGGCCTGGCGGACTCGGGGCTTTCCTTTGAAAGCAGGAATACCCCAGTGGGAGCGCAGACTTGGGATTAGCCCTGGTTGCCTCTTCTTCAAAAGATACTAGCCCCAGAAGGAGCTTTTCATGAGCTTGTTAGGCTCATGTCTTATGGTAGCGCCAGCGAAGATGTATTTACGGCAGTTCATCCGCGCTACCATGAAGTCAAACAGATCCGACTGAAATCCTGCTAACAGAGACTTCGTCAGGACCTGGAAGATTGGCTCCTCGGAATACATTACTGCCGTGGATTCCGCCAGGCACAGGGAGTTCAGTGATCGGCTCGGCCGACACCTAGCCTCAAACTCTGCTTTCATGAGGGCTTCTGGCAGTTTGGGAAGCTGCTCACTGAATAAGGTGGATGCACAATTTGGGTCGAGCTTACCCGATGTAAAATTGGCAGGGGCATCCTTCCAGAATTCGTCGTCTCCGGGGAAGATCAGAGAGGTGGGATCAGTCTCCCGGAGCTGAGGCGACGGCTTACCTTCCGTGCATGCTTGGGCGGTCGCAAGAGCCACCTTAGTCATGCAAGGGGTTGGGATTTTATCCCCCAACGAGAACATCGTGAAGTTGCCCTTGAAGGGGGTCAACTTCGTGTTCTCCGCCTGCCACTCATTAAATGTGCGCAGCAATGCAGACTGCGCCTGGTCCCTTGGGAAGATCACTTTGCGCCTGGTCCCTTGGGAAGATCACTGTCTCCTTCGGGACCTTATCCGTCCGTACCCAAGCTTCCTCCGTCAACCTGGTGAAGCCTGGGTAAGGGGGCAGCAGGTCAGGAGGAAAGAACTCCAGCTCCTGAAGCCTGCGTGTGCCTAGACCCTCGATCGTCAGGGTATCTTCATGCTGGGGAGCATGAAGAGCCAAACGCCAGGGATTTCCCTTGTCAAATGGAGGGAGGGCGGAGGCATCCGGAATGGGGTAATGTACCGCCGAACCACCGGAGCGCATGAACTCGGAGAGCATACTCTCCTGGCTCTGCAACCTCTCTGTAAGCTTGTTAAGCTTAGCATCCACCTCTGAGGTAAACTTCTGCAGAAGCATACCGGCAAACTCCTCCGGGTCAAACGCAGGTTGGCGAGGAGGGCTAGCCTTAGCTGCCCTCGAACTCGCTCCCTTAGCAGAGGGAGTAGCCTTGTTTGTGGAAGCCACCGGACTAGTATCCCGTGGCTTCAACGGAGGGAAAGAGGTTGCTTTACGGGAGGTCGTGGACTTATAGCCCTTCGCCTTCCAAGACTTCTTCAACTTGGGGACAGCGGATTGCGCCCTGTCCTCCAAGTAAGAAGATTTTTGAAAGCCCTGAAAAGAAGAAGCGGTGGATGAAGGGGAATCAAAAAGGGAGCCCGCCCCCACTGCCTCACTTACCTCCCTACCTCCCTCCTGGTCCTGTACGGTGTTCATTGGTTCCAGGTCGAGGTTTATGGTCGCCACTTCCTCCGACACCTCCACGCACAAATTTTGTCCTGGGAGGCTGGGTTTCTACCCGGATCTGCTCGATGAGAGGAGCGGCGACTGCAAATGGAACAGCCACTGAGATCCGGGCGCTGGGGTAAAGCAGGTTCGGATGTCCTCATCCAGAACGCACGGCTTCCCCGACGAACGTTCCTGCCAAACCAGCCACCCAGGCTCGAAGGGAACCCAAGCAGCGTCGTTGCTATGGAAGCTTGGTCGGCCTGGAAGAGAGCAGGGACTTAATAACCTAGCGCCGGTGAAGATATATATATACAATATATCAAGAACATAACGTACTTGAAACAAGTGAGGCAACCAGGTAAACTAAAGGCAGTAACTATAGGCTTACCGACTCGTCCTGGACAAGCTCGTACAGAGCGAAGCAAACCTCACAACCGTCCGGGTGCCATACGATGAGATCGTCGATCCGCACTGCACAGCCCAAATGAGAACGGCAGACAACGTGCCCATAGGGCTGGTGCAGCACAGCAGTGCACCCAGGCTCCTCACAACGTACTGTCTGTAAGTGGGAGAAGGTATATGAACACACTAATTTAAGGCACGCCGGAGCAGAACCGGCGGAGATAGGGGCCTTAAACAACAGCAGGTAATGGAGCATGCTAATTAATTTATACCGGAGCATTCCGGCGGGACGATAAATCAGAGCAAAACATGACACACACTAAATTAAGGAGCGCCGGAGATAGTTTGACGGAGCAGGGCCTCAACCTAGGATCATGCAACTCTTAATTGTAAAATCAACTTAAAGATATAATTACTGCCGGAGTCCGCAGCAAGTATTAATTTATATCGGACCGCCGAGCATTCCGGCGGACGATAAACCAGAGCAAAACATGACACACATTAAATCAAGGGACTCCGGAGATAGTGAGACGGAGTAGGACCTTAACTTAGGATCATGCAACTCTTAATTGTAAAATCAACTTAAAGCATAATTACTGCCGGAGACCGGTAGTAAGTAAATGGTTAACAACATAGGATAGCAGTACACTGCTTCTCAAAGTGCTCCGGCGCAGACCCCTCCGAGATCCCGTGCCTCCGTCACTTGGTTACAGCGGGGAGGGCGGGGTAAATCATTACCTCCAGTTAGTATACAGCTAGAGAACTAGGTGTGACTAAGGCCAACCTACTGAAAACCAAAACCAACGGAGTGGTAACAGGTAAGAAGGCAACGGGAGGGCCGGGACGGGCGCGGAGCGGAACCAGCTAGGAAATGTTTGAACCCTGAGGGTGATCGAAGTTCAGCCCGACCCGGAGGAGAGCGAACCAAC
Organism: Macrobrachium rosenbergii; assembly: GCF_040412425.1. Lineage (NCBI taxonomy): Eukaryota > Metazoa > Arthropoda > Malacostraca > Decapoda > Palaemonidae > Macrobrachium > Macrobrachium rosenbergii. The sequence goes on along the minus strand of NC_089762.1, from coordinate 11,267,006 downwards.
GAAACACTAGCCGAGCGGTTGACACCAGAACGGAGGCCAGGAGGGTGGGTGACTCTCAACTGGGAACCGACTAGTCCCCACGGGTGACGATCGAAGAGACCGACGTCCCACACGCGGGGAGATGACACACCACTGGCAAAGTCAGGAGGCAGTACTTAGAATGGTGGAATCGAGAGTTATGTTCAAGTGGACGGGGACCCCCTATACACTGACTAAAAAAACTCCCCACGGGCATCGACACAGACGATCGACTTCCTGCAAGGCCGCAGGGAGACTCATGACACTCACCAAAAGTACTAGGGGAGGATAGGACAACAGCACTAGTCTATAGCAGCGCCAAACTCTCACCCTCCTCTGAAGGCACAGCCCACACAGTAAAAGGGAGGAGAGAGAGGAGAGGAAGAGGGATGGAAGGGAGAGAAATTCCTGTAACGTAGTCCAACCAACAACCCACCCATAGGGTAGAAGGGCAATGCATAAAGAAGATCCCCGTTTTATTTTTTCCTTCTCTCCTCATTAGAGGGAGGAGGGGATGGGGCTTCAGATTCCCTAGCAAACCCAAAACGGGCGGTAGGGCAGATGGAACAACAAACGGGAACTCCCTTGACCAGCCTACCCCTCCCTCCCCCGCTCAAGTGACACAGTCGGGAGAGATGGGAGCTAAGACAATGCCAAAGCCTAACCTGAATAGCCTAACCCACCGATTGGAGCGAGAGGGCTAGGCTAGGATCAATTTCTGATAAGTACCGCTAAAGTTAACCAATAACTACATAAGTACACGTAATATGATCGAATATACAAAAACATAAGAACTTGTGCTAAGCGTATAGCCTAACTGAGCGAGGCGAGCAGGAGGTAGGCAGCCAACTGGCTGCACCTGACGCCGAGCCCGGACACAATAAATCCGAATTATCCATGTCATCCATTACACTACAAATCAGAGAAACTGACAAAAGAAAGCACCACCTTGGAGAGGGAATCTATCCACGCGAGAGCCTGGTATCAGCTATGAATTAACTGTAAGAACCAAGATAAGGAGAGAAGCCCCGTGAGGAATGACGCTAATCAAGGTACCAGGAACCGCCCGACATAGATAAACACCTCCAAAAGGAACTTCTGAAGGGGAATTACGAAACATGAATAAAATTGTAAACGACTCGAGAGAAACCCTGCAGAAACAAGCTGTAAGGGTGTACCTCAAGGTCATCATGGCGAGGGCGGCTAACGCTGGGAGCGTCCAAAATATGACCCTGTAAATATTAACTTACGGGCCAATAAAAGCCTCACTGATAATAAAACCCCACAAGAAGATGGTACTTAACTTCATAACGGTGAAATTGCTTGAAGACATGATGAAATTCAAGGAAAATTGGGACTAAAGCCAGCACAAGAAAAAACCCTTCTAGAAGGAAAAACGTGCTAGTATGGAATGAGTACAGATGGCGCTGGGGTCGCCGGTTGGCGGGCAGGTGAGTGCGGGCGTTGCGTAGATCGGCTCCTCACGCCCGGGTTTTGTCATTGGGATGTCTACAGAGTGCAGTCCTGTGGCAGTGACAACAATCACTCACCCTTATCTATACCGACGTCTATTTCATAATAGATGTTCGATCTGGGGGTAGTAACCCCAGCATTTCCTGATAGCTTTTTTCTCTGGTATATTTAGCAATATCTATACCTAGAAATTCGTGCTTAATAGGAATTTCACCGGCTGACACAGGGACGAGCTCAGAAATAATAATTCCAAGTTGGAGATAATTCAACACTACTAGTCACAAGTAAGTTAAAAATTGTCTTTTGGTACAAGTATGCAGCAGCAGTCCAGTCTTGCAACAATGTAACAGTAATAAAAGTATACAAGCAAAAAATAATATCAATATTACAAAAAATTAAACGGTAATAAAAGACAAGCAAAAAATAAGAATAATAATGCAAAAAAAAAATAACATTAAACTATTTACCTGTACCTATAAAAGACTCCATCTTCCGGACCCCCCAAACCCCCAAAATAACATAGGAATTTTATTGTCAACACTTACCATCCTCTTTTTCTTAGAGTGTCTTGTTCTTGAAGTCCAATTTCGGTCCGTGGTCGTCAACAAGTGGGCAGGCAGGGGAGGACTAGTTGGTTGCTAGTCACTGTCCTCCTCTTCTTCTTCGACCTCAGTATTAGGATCTGGGTTGAAGATTACAGAGGCCTCAGTAAGAAGGTCGTTGCCTGGGTTTTCTTCATCTTCTGACAATTCATCATCAGACTCTCGATATCGCCATCATCCTTGCCATCATCAGGAGACATGGCATGAATTGCAGCCTGCCTGTCAAGCAATTCAGTGAACCATGCCAGTGCTTCGGGGTCAGGAATCATGCAGAGAATGGACCTTAGACTCTCTATCTTCTTCATCTTCCTTTCTGTTGGGTATTTAAAGGCGAGGGGGGCATTGGCTATCAACAGTGCTTCATCTTGAGGTGGCCTTCCACGGTCCTGTGGCTTGGAAGGCTGTTGACCCTTATGTAAGTCGATGTAATTCATGTCGACGTCTTGAAACTTGTAATGGTTCTTAATGAAGAACCCTTCCTTGAATTTCTCCTTCAAGATAAACTGTTTGCCCTTAGCCAAAACACCTTTGGACCTGTTTGTTATACAACTCTCAAGGGCTTTGAAATCGAGGAAGTGAGTCCTGTCCATTTTGAATACATTGTATGCATTCCTCTTGCATGCTTTTTTCAACAGCTTGATGTACTACTCCGGAACACTACAGATGTATGCTTCCTTCCTAAAGACCTTCTCAATGACCCCGAAAGCATAGTCACATGGCATGAAGGAGTGGCCACTGACTAAAAAAATGATGTCAACCCTCTTCAAAAGTTCTTTCTGGATCTGCTGCAGAAAGAACAAAATCACATAAATGTTCTTGTTCTGGCCCGCAAAAAGTTGTCAGCAAAGATGCTTCAATTTGGTGATAGGCTTGCCTCTGTCTCCCGCACGTGTTGCAACCACCTTAGGATGCAGCTGATAATTTCATTCGGCCCTCTATGACCCGAAGTTTCATTCCAAGCAAACATATTGGCCTTATTGTTGGTGATGTTGAAGATACAGAAGTTGTGGAAATAAAGTTTGCTTGTATAGAATGGCTTAAGGACATGTTTACAGTGTGCAAACAAGGTTTCGCACCATTCCACACCAAAGTTGATGTTGTGAAACCGACTTTAGCAATTTAAAAAACAAAATTGAGGGGGTGTGCCCAAACCTGGTTATTCCAGTGCACGCCTCATATATATATATATATATATATATATATATATATATATATATATATATATATATATATATATATATAATATATATAATATGTTAACTCTCTAATCTCTCTCTCTCTCTCTCTCTCTCTCTCTCTCTCTCTCTCTCTCTAATATGGGAAAACAAATCCCTTGCTTATATATGGGTGTTCTGGTGTTGTTGCTATCCCAGGCCAGACAATTCCCGTTTGGTTTGTCCATCTCTTATAACAAACTTACGAGATGCGGTCGTTCAAATTTCTCCCTCATAAGAGTGGTACTTTTCTTGCTTATGGCAATGGAATTGCGTGAATGCGCTACACAGTAAGAAAATCCGAAAAGGAAATGCTTCACAGAGCACTGGGATATCGCTTGAACCAGAACCACACACAAATCAAGATGGTTAATTGGTAAAACCGACGCTCTGTTTGGAACTGTTACCTACTTATATAATTTCATCTTTCCGAAAATATGTGGTAAAAAAATGTCAAGAAATATAAAATATATTGCACGTATACTAGTTGACATGGTGCATCTGTGATAACGAGTTCAAAGTATCGAAATACATAGATACACATTTACTTTTTTTGATATTTTGTTTGATATGTTTTTAGAGAACGAACAAGCTCTTATCATAGAAAATAGGTAGTTTCAGTAGGATACTGAAGTAAATTTCTCACTTTCTACTATCCAGAATTGGCAAGTCATACAGACATTGTACGACAATTTGTAACTGGATCGCATGTTCGGGTATTACTGAATGTATGATGGTATATATATATATGTGTGTGTGTGTATATATGTATATATATATATATATATATATATATATATATATATATATATATATATATATATATATATATATATATATATATATATATATATATATATATATAATCATGAAATTATAAATGTCACTTAATATCATATTCATGCTACCTCAGGAATCACTACCAATCCATTTATCACTTATAAATTCCTTTGGTGATAATTCCCCATCAGGGATATTCCCGGTAGCGTGAATTAGATATTAACCCTAAACGCAAGCCTCTATTTACAAAACGTAATCCCGTATGAAGAATTCTCATTCGGGAGTTAGTGCCAAAGCGAAAAAAGTTTTTTCAAAAATCACAGCATGCTTAGTTTTTAAGATTAAGGGTTCATTTTTGGCTCCTTTTTTTGTCATTGCCTGAAGTTTAGTATGCAACCATCAGAAATGAAAAAAAATATAATTATCATATATAAATATTGAAATATATGACCGCAAAAAAAATTTTTCTTATATAATTTTATACAAATCGCGCTGTGAGCAAAACGGTTAAAGGTAACGGGTTATTTTGTTTTTCTTTGTATTGTACACTAAATTGCGATGATTTTGGTATATAACAAATTGTAAAACGATCAAAGCAACACAGACAAAATATTATCACAAAATGATGCATGAATTCGTAATGCTCAGAGGTAAGAAAATTTTTTTTTTTTTAAATTCACCATAAATCGAAATATTGTGCTAGAGACTTCCCGTTTGTTGAAAAGTGAAGCTAATTGATTGAATCTTACTAGACTGTAAGTGTTTTAGCTTACAATTGCAGTTTTCGACCATTTCAGTCGAGTTAAAGTTGACCAAAAGTAGAATTTTTTCTATTTATCGTGATTTATATGAAAATATTTCAAAACCGATAAAAGCTACAACCATGAGTTATTTTTTGTTGTATTGTACATGAAATTTCACACATTTTTATATATAAAAGTTTATGTAACGACTAATATAAAACGGTGCAAATATTACGACAACGTGATTTAAAGAATTTCTGAGATGTTTGGCGAACACCTATCGCAGCAAGTAAGACGTAAGGAAAATGTTTTTTCAAAAATTCACCATAAATCGAAATATTGTTCTAGAGACTTCCAATTTATTGCAAAATGAAGGTAAATGATTGAATATTACTAGAATGTAAGAGTTTTAGCTTACAATTGCATTTTTATACCATTTCGGTCGAAGTTAAAGTTGACCGAAGGTTGAAATTTTGGCAGTTATCGTGATTTATGTGAAAATATTTCAAAACTGATAAAAGCTACAACCATGAGCTATTTTCTGTTGTATTCTACATGAAATTAACATTTTCATATATAAAAAGTTTATGTAACGACTAATGTAAAACGATGCAAACATTACGACAACGTGATGAAAGAATTTCTGAGATGTTCGCAGAGTTACCGCTTGCAGACGAAGGAAAAAGTTTTTTTTTTTTTCAAAAATTAACCATAAATCGAAATATTGTGCTAGAGACTTCCAGTTTGTTGCAAAATGAAGGTACATGATTGAATATTACTAGAATGTAAGAGTTTTAGCTTATAATTGCGTTTTTACCATTTTCGGTCAAGTTAAAGTTGACCGAAGGTTGAAATTTTGGCAGTTATCGTGATTTATATGAAAATATTTCAAAACTGATAAAAGCTACAACCATGAGTTATTTTCTGTTGTATTGTACATGAAATTGCGCACATTTCCATATATAAAACTTTATGTAACGACTAATATAAAACGGTGCAAACATTACGACAACGTGGATTTAAAGAATTTCTGGCGCAGATGTAATGAAAAAGTTTTTTTCAAAAATTCACCATAAATCGAAATATTGTGCTAGAGACTTCCAATTTTTGCAAAATGAAGGTAAATGATTGAATATTACTAGAATGTAAGAGTTTTAGCTTACAATTGCATTTTTTGACCATTTTGGTCGAAATCAAAGTTGACCGAAGGTTGAAATTTTGGCAGTTACCGTGGTTTATATGAAAATATTTCCAAACTGATAAAAGCTACAACCATGGGTTGTATTTTGCTGTATTTTACATGAAATTGTGCACATTTTCATATATAAAACTTTATGTAACGGCTAATATAAAACAGTGCAAAAATTACAACAAATGACGAAAGAATTTCTGAAATTTTCAGTCGAGTTACAGCGTGGGCGTAAAGGAAAAGTTTTTCAAAAATTCACCATTAATCGAAATATCGTGCAGAGACTTCCAATTTGTTGCAAAATGAAGGTACATGATTGAATATTACTAGAATGTAAGAGTTTTAGCTTACAATTGCGTTTTTATCACCATTTCGGTCAAGTCAAAGTTGACCAAGGTTGAAATTTTTTGTAGTCGATATATAAGTACATCCACTTGACACCCAACAGACAATTTTAGTCGATGTATGATACGTCCAGTAGGTGTTTAAGGGTTAAGCGACATTTGTAGCTTCATGACTATAAATCATGGTGTGATAAAAATTTCATATATATATATATATATATATATATATATACTGTATATATGTATGTGTATATTACATATGTATATATATGCATATATATGTATATATATATATATATATATATATATATATATATATATATATATATATATATATATATATATATATATATATATATATATATATATATATATATATATATATATATATATATATATATACATACAGGTTGACCATCACTAATCCGGCAATCAGTAGTCCGAACAATCAGTAATTCGGTACAAATTTTGGCTAGAGTAATTTCTAACGTTTCCGACTAATTTTCAAATTCCCTGGGTCGCTAAAGCTAACTTTATCACCGGCCGCCGATTTGGTGGCTCAGTGTGCTGCATCAACAAACTGGTAGCCTAACTACATTATGCTGAACTCTATTCACATATTAACAGTATTATACAAACGTCAACATAACGAATGTGCATCTTTTTCATGGATCTTTTAAAAATTTATGCTTTACTACATTGTTTCCAATTGCGTATATTCTCATATTGCTTTTGTGTTATAAATTGTGATCAATGTTTTGTTTTGGGAATCGATATCGCCACATTTAACCAAGTTCAAAGGGCTTTTCTTGCTCCTAGTTAGCGTAAATGAATATGGATACTTTATTTATTTGGGATAAGGATATTTTTCTTTATACTGAAGTGTTTTTAACTTAAATAGGTCTCGTTGTGAAATTAATTTAGCTATTTTTCGTTGATATATGATCGTTTGCGGAATCATCGGCTGGCTTTGGGAGCATGTTTTTTTTTTTTAAAAGAAAATCAAGATTCCGTTAAGCTATTTTCTCTTTATCGGCGTGAAAAACAGTAGTAATTTGTATTCTTTCATGCCCAGTAGTTTTGATTAAAAATACATTCTCTCCAGTTTTATTTACGGAAGTTTCATCCATGTTGACGATGCACGATAATTTATGGTCATTAGCAGTTATTATTGTTTTCTCAGCTTCAGCTAAACTTGCAGCAAAAATTACTGTAGCAGTATATTTCCCTGCCGATCTTTTCTCCAAAGCTAACAAGAGTTATAGTGTAAAAAATAGTTCAGTCCTATTGTACAGTACTTAACGTCATTTAAACATAACTACAGTAATTGTGTATTACTGTTTACATGATGGTTGAAATACTAGCACAGCAGTTGTTATCCAATATGATTATTAGCAATACAACAGTTTCCCGTTAGGTTGTTTATGGCTGTACACATTTACGTTAAGAGTATAACGTTATGTAACAATACTTTATCATTCTCTTTTACTTTTTTAACTAGCAGGTGGAATAAAGAGATGGAGGAAAAGAAGAAGTTGGTCTATTGTAAGTTGGTCTCTCTGGCTGCCTGCGCCTATGAAAATCTAAAAATATTTCCCAAATATTTTCAGATCAGTATTAATTGTTAACCCCATCAACAGAAACTCGAAATATCGTAAAGTCGAATTATCGTAACTCGAGCACTACCTGTATTTGATAATTGTCTTTTCTTTATTAACCAACTTGTACTGATTTATGGGATATTTTAATTCTAGGATGAGGTGCTTAGCTACTGTGTTTCGTGTATTCTAGCCTAATAAATGGCTAATATATATATATATATATAAAGAAATTTTTTTATCACACCATGAATTTATATACAGTCATGAAGCTACAAATGTCACTTAATATCAAATTCGCGCTACCTCGGGAATATCCCCGATGGGGAATTATCACCGAAGGAAATTTATAAGTGATAAATGGATTGGTACTGATTTCTGAGGTAGCGTGAATTTGATATTCAGCGACATTTGTAGGACTTTATGATTATATATATATATTTATATGCATACATATATATATATATATATATATATATATATATATATATACATACATATACATACATATACATATATACATATATACATATATATATATATATATATATATATATATATATATATATATATATATATATATATATATATATATATATATATATATATATATATATATATATATATATATATATACATACAGTAATACCTCGAACTTGTTCGATTTGAGTTGCACGAATTCACAGACACACCTAAATTTTCATTAGAACCTAACTAATGGTCATACACGAGTTTTTCACAGACACGCGAACATTTGCGAACACTGAGAAACCCAGCAAAAGTGTTTGTTTAATTTATTTATGTAATTTATAAGTTTTCAAGCTTTTATGTGTAATTTAAGTAACATTAAATATTATTAAAAGTAATAATCTCTCTCTCTCTCTCTCTCTCTCTCTCTCTCTCTCTCTCTCTCTCTTTTAGTGAGATGAATTTTTATGGTCCATGTATACAGGTATGTTTATTTGTATGATAAATAAACTTTTTACCTAATAATAAGTACTAATTTTCAAATAATAGTAATAATAAAACTGTAATTACAAAATTCATAATTATTTTGAACAAAACAAATTCTTTCAAACAAATTTTTCATCTTTTGTAAGAAGGAGGTGAAGGCAAAGCTGTCAGACATGTCATTTAACATGACAAGAAGGAGTGTTGCTAATCGGTGGTTTTCTTGTAAGTCTCTCTCTCTCTCTCTCTCTCTCTCTCTCTCTCTCTCTCTCTCTCTCTCTCTCTCTCTCTCTCTGTGTGTGTGTGTGTGTGCGTGCGTAATAATTCATAAAAATTTCACTCTCTTAACCCTTTCCTGTCCAATTGATCGTAATATTACGCTAACCCCTACCCCTTCCTTTCTGACTGACGTAATTTTCGTAAAATTTACCGAAATTTTTTATAATACGTGTGGTAAATTTTTTTTATTTTCGACATTTGGTGGTTTCCATAGGCTAAAGCATACCTTGGACCGTGTAACTCAGGCATCCATCATCGCCAAAAAAGTCAGTCCCTATACTGCGCATGCATAAATCCCTGGCATAGTAAATTTCTCACAATGAAATCAGCTGATCCTACCCACGTTTCTCTCTCGTATCTTACATTTTTTTTATAAAATGTAGGATTACATTATTGGAAACACTCTTGTTTCGTATCCTCTATTTTCTATAAATTTTTAGTTCCTCTACTGTGCATGCGCAAATCCATGGCGTAGTAAAAATTCTCACAATGACATCATGATCCCACCCCACGCAGGCCTGGCAGGCCACACTTCTGTCAGAGACCATAAATGCGAGGTTGGGTAAACACGCAGTGGGCTGTTTACATACAGCCATCAATCGAGAACAGTTTCCAACATGCTTTACAAAGTTTTCACGGTAAAACTAGCGGAAAACGCAGCGAAAGTGCATCACATAAGAGACGTCTGGGTTTGAGGCATGGCTCTGAATCTCATTTTTCATTATCATATATATCGATATTTAGAGAATTTTGTTGGCTTTCTCATAAAAATAAATTCATTCACCTAACTGTTATAGCTTTTGAGCTCTGAACGATAATGTTGACAACGGTAACATTTTTTCAATTCGAACAGCTTATAACGTCAAAATGATAACGATCAAAATGAAACTGTTGCTGTTACCAAAGCCATTTTCTTGACTCTCACTTTTTATATCAACCTTTCCTCTACATTTTTGTATATTTACAAAGTAATTTCTATGAAAAAATCCGAGCTAGGGCTCTTCAAAAAAAAATGTCTAGCGATAATTCTCACCGTATGCCGGGCAGCCACTCTGTTTCTTACCCACTTTTCTATCAATTTTTCACCAACTGGACTTATTCGTTTTTCATTGTTTTATATGTCGATATTTAGAGAATTTTCTTGGCTTTCTCATAAAAAATAATTCATTAACTAACTGTTATAGTTTTTGAGCTACAAACAATAATGTTGACAACGGTAACCTTTTTTTTTGTTTTGGTCAATTTATAACGTAAAAATGAAAAAAACGCAATTACCAAAGCCATTTTTCTTGACTTTCCTTTATTCTCCAACTTTTCCTCTACTTTTTCGTATATTTACAAAGTAATTTCTATGAAAATAACCGAGATAGGGCTCTTCAAAAAAAAAATGTTTCTAGCGATAATTCTCACCATAGGCCAGGCAGAGCGCTCTGTTTCTCACCTCCTTTTCTATCAATTTTTTCACCAACTGGACTTGTTCGTTTTCCATTGTTTTATATGTCAATGTTTAGGGAATTTTGTTGGCTCTCTCATAAAAAATAATTCATTCGTTGACTTTCATAGTTTTTTAGGTTCTTACGAACGAAAAATATAAAAATAAGTAAACATTTTTTTTTCTTTAAATAACTCACATTTTTCGTATTTAGAGGGCTGGGACTCTTATTCTGACTATTCCACCATAAAATATAAACATTTAGAAAAAAAGGACAGCAAAATGAACGTTGTTGGCATAAAATTTCTATTTTTGCTGAATTTTCGAAATTATTTTTTTGCACTGTCGAGCGCTCCCAGACACATCGGGGCTCATGTACCCTCAGTGATGTGATAACTATACAGATATGAAAGGGTTAAGTAAGGACAACTGTTCTCTCTCTCTCTCTCTCTCTCTCTCTCTCTCTCTCTCTCTCTCTCTCTCTCTTTTTGAAGTCAGCCAACCTACGTATTACAGCACTGTTTCTCTATATGTCTTTAACTGTACAGTAGATAATTTTGAATTGATCTAATTTTACCTGTACCTTTTACAAACTGCAAATGTGTCGTTCTAAAACACAGAGACATAGAGCATTTCAGAACATAGAGCATTTCAGAACAAAGAGAAAGTGACAGAATAAAGGAGTTTTTTAAAACGAGGTTGAGGAGACTTCTAAAAATAGATCGATGGAATGGGGGAGAGAGTCACACCATTTATTTCTTTCTTCAAGGGTAATGTATTAAGCTAACTTTAAATGAAAATACAGTAACTTTAATTTCATTTAATAGTTGGTTTAATACTGAATTTCATCTTTTGATATCTAACGAAAAATAACTTTCTCTCTCTCTCTCTCTCTCTCTCTCTCTCTCTAATCTCTCTCTCTCTCTCTCTATAATAATTCATAAATAATATAACTTGATATTTCAATTAAGGGCAATCTCTCTCTCTCTCTCTCTCTCTCTCTCTCTCTCTCTCTTTCTCTCTCTCTCTCTCTCTCTCTCTCTCTCTCTCTCGTGTGTTATTCTCTCAGTCTCCGTAATAATTGATAAATAATTTCATTTTCTTAAGCAAGGACAATCTCTCTCTCTCTCTCTCTCTCTCT
>NC_089762.1:11180242-11250242 GCF_040412425.1 Macrobrachium rosenbergii | reverse complement strand
AGACCTGTGGGAGAGAGGGAAAATTAATGTTACAGCAAAAAACTAGGTGGTTTTTGGCTAACTGAAAAGCTTTTTCTTGTTTTTCAGACCAAGTCAATGATTTTGGTTTTCCTTTTAAACATTTGTCTAAGGGTGACATTATTTCTGGAGGTTGGTTATAAAACGATGGCAGTAGTTTATCATGCCAGTAGATTCATGGAGGGATTTATGTTTTTTGGCCTTGGGAATTCAGTGACGGTTTGGATCTTCTTCGGCAGGGGTTTTATTCTTTTGGAGTTTATTTAAAATTCTAATGTGCTTTGGGCCCATTCACAGTTATCTTGTCGGGCTACTAGTCCGTTTTCTTTTAGTTTCTGTAGGACTTACTCTATGTCCTAGATGTGCTGTTTATACTTGGGACTTAAGATTAGAATGTTGTCGACGTAGATGACGCAACAGGGTAATTCTCTGAGGATTTTGTCCATAAGTCACTGGAAAGATGCTCCTGTGTTTCAAAAGCCGAAACAGCTGTAGTTAAAAGTGAATGTCCTGAACGGGGTGATGATGGCTGTTGTTTCTGTCTTCCTTTGCTATTGAGACTTGGTAGTAACCCTTCAGGAGGTCAATTTTTGTAATACTCTGGCTCCTTACAACTGGTTCATTATGTCGGCAATGTTTAGCAGGGGTTAACTGTCTGGTACCGTCTTGATGTTGAGCCATCTGTAGTTGTCACAGGGCCGCCATGTACCATCTGCTTTAGGTATCATGTGGAGGTGGGATGCCCATAGGCTGGAGTCTTTCTGGCAAATTCCTGCATGTTCCATTTCATGGAATAATTGTTTGGCATATGTCAGTTGTCCGGGGCCAGATGTCTGAAGTGTGCGTGGATGGGGGGTGGGGGCCTCGGTTGAAGATGTTAGGATGGGGTTGAGGTGTCATGCGGGTTGGCTGGCATGAATGACTTGCACGCACCCGTATCAACAAGGATTTGTGTGTTTGACATCTTGTCAGTGATGTAAAATCACATTGAGTGTTTTTGTCTGTACCTGGAAGAAAGACAACGAAAGGCAGACTCGTTTCCTCTTACGAGGCAGCTGGTCTGCCTGTCGCTGATGGTTGATTGTTCAGGCCGCTGTGCGACCCTCCTGCAAGTTTTTTTTATAGCAGGCAGTCATTCTTGCATTTTTGGGCCTCACTCCCGAATCTCTAGTGGAAGAAACATAGGCCCTTTGGATGCTCTTCTCTTTTGGTTTTATGTTTGGGTTTGTTCTCCCTCTTGTAGTGTCAGGAGCGGCGTGCAAGAGAGGCGAGGTCTTCGGGCTCACTGTGTGCGTCTGTCCTGCTTTGATGCTGTGGTTCGGGGGTGGCTGCTGCTGCAGGTGGTTGAGAGGGTTCCAATGATGTCTGGGCCAGATGATGGTGTCCACCATTCTCAGAAACTCATCAAGGGGCATTGTGGATGCGTTGGGTATTGCAGCGAATGTTCAGCAAGGCAGCTTTGTTAGGAGGACTTCTGTTATCAGATCTAACATCGTTTCTGGTTGACCGTCTGTGGTGGGAACTTTTATTAACCGCCGTAGTTGTTTGTATTTGTGTGATGGCTGCTGGTCTCCTATCGCTGCTCCCATGTTGTCTAGGAATTTCCTAGCTCTCAGGGCAGGGGGGCATGTTGAAAGACAACCTCAGTTGTGCTTTCAATGTCTCATATGTGACGGAGGTGCATTGTTCGGCTAGCCATTCTGCGATTTGCTTGAATACGTAGTCCAGCAGAAACTTTGAGGACAGCATTGGCTTTGCGTGATGATGCCGTGATCTTCTTGCGTCTGACGATGGTCTCTGCTCTGATAAACCAGGCCTGTGGGTTGTGCGTCGTGATTGGAGGCAGGCAGACTGATGCTGCTGCAGCGTTGTCATTGGTTGGGCTTGCTTTGTTGGTCATCTTCCGGTCACTAGCATCCTGGTGCTTAATAATTATTTTCACAAATTTCTGACAGGACAAAAGCAGTATCTAACCTTAGAGCAAGAAAGACATGAATTTCCAGTCAGGTGTGTTTTCTCACACTTGGAAAACAGTTAATAATTCTTTGTACAAAATAAGGAAAGTTCTCCATTACAGATGGTTCAATAACTTGAAGAGTTTTACATTTAGAAATGGTTTTGGTTTAACACATGATCTACTATGAATTCTGAAAATACATAAAGAAGGTAGCTTCAGCAGAGCATCTTGGACTTGTGTTTTATGGTGAAAGTTGACAATCTTGTTTTGGCAGGCAGATACCCTGAGGGCCCAATCGGGGCCCTACAGTGCAGTGCTGTACGTTTACTGATACAGATTTTTATTGATCACATAAAAGCAACACAAGTGGGAGAGGGAAGGGATGAATAAACAGACATTTTTCATGTAATTGCTAAATGAACTGATAATATTTTCATGTATATTCAGTGATTTTCAGCATGGTATTAATGAAAGCATGCGAATGTTGTCACTAATACCATAGTGGAAATTACTGAATGTAAATGTATATGCTGACAGTTCATATGTCGACTATATGTAAACAGCACTTTCATGAGCATTCATATGAAAGTCTGCTTGTCTCTCTCTCTCTCTCTCTCTCTCTCTCTCTCTCTCTCTCTCTCTCTCTCTCTAATGTATTTTTTTTGCTCAAAGTTTTGATAAAGTTGATGTCCCTGAATGAAATGTGATTATTGTAAGTGTTTATTAATAAACATAGTCCATTATATATTTTCCCAAGGCTTCAACCAGTGTTGTATGGTAGCTTAAGTGCAAGTACCTTACTATGGGTTTTGGACAATATAAGGATTTTGAAAATCTTTGAATGCCATAGTGTATAAGTAGCAGTATTGCTGTAATATTCCTTATATAAACATTGCAAACACACAAGCACACATGAAGATTTGGATAAAATATTTATTAGCTTTTTAATGTGATTGTACCAAAATGCAATACAAAACAGTAACTACAGTAGTTGCCCAGTATAAGATCGCTAGACATTTGCACATACACACTCATATGAAGTGCATATGGTACTTTTTTTATATTTTATTTTTTTCTACCTGTATTGCTTCATTTGTTTGTGAATTTAAGAGCTTACAAGACCTTTCTCAAAAGTTGCTGTGAAATAATGCTGCATAACAAGAGAGGGATGAAAGGAGACAGATTTTCACATAATTGGTACACTGGGTGTCATTTAACCTATGCTGTTGAGTCATGGGCTTTGTTACTTATCTGAAGACCAGACCCCTGATCTGTCTGTCAAGTTGAGGTACTGGTGTATTAGGAAAAAAAGTCATGTTCACAAAAGATGAAAGAAGCATTGTTTGGTAATCTTGAAGTAAATTCTCAAACACTACTACAGGATACCCTAAATTTCAAATAATCCAGATTTTTGTTTAAGGTAACTAGCAGGTCTTTGAACTGAACCTTGGTGGTAAGTGCGACTCAATTTCCAGTGCATCTTTTTCATAAACTCACGTCTTGTTCATAACGAGCCATGTTAATTTTTCAAAATTTTGTACTACAAATTTTTTTAGTAGACAATAGAAGACTGCTAAACACATATATGAAATGAAATCCTGAGGCACAAAAGTCCAAAAACTGCCAGATACTGTGGGTATATTGTGCCCACCTTTAAGTTAAGGGTTATCAAAATGGAACGCAAGTAGTGGAAGTGTCTCACTCAACAGGTTATTCAACAAACCCATTGCTTCTGTGGTGTTACCAAATTCATTTTAGGTTACTGGAACAATGAGGAAAATCAAAATATATGTTGAATTTTAATTTTTCTAATTCAACAGTTAGTTTGTAAGGAGCCTGTTTTATCAATAAAGACTTGTTCCAGTGCTTGCCCTTTGGCCTAAACTCTATATTCCATTCCATTCCAAGAACTTATTTGTGAAATAGAACTTGTTGTTGAACTCTTGCAATTGTATTTATAGTAAAATGGCAAAATATTGGCTAATCTTGAATGTTTGATGCTGTACTATTAGAAATACTTGTGCATTGATTAAAGGCATGTTTATAAGCTTATATTTTTTTATTTGTATATATAGAGTGCGCGAATTGAAAGATGCTCTTCAAGATCGTGAAGTTCAACCTGCTGATATTACATGGCGAGGACGAAGCGGTTTTGCCTTTTTACGTTTTACTGGTCCAATTGAAGGCTGTGATGATGTTTTATCAAAACTGAAGGGCTTGTTGCTCCAAAATCAGCCTGTTGTTGTAGAGCGAGCTAAGGACAAAAATGTAGGTATGGATGATGATGATGAAAGAGTAGAAATGCCGTGAAATTAGTTTAATGATCTCTAGAAAGGATTTTGTTATCAAAACCTGTTCTAGAAATATGCAGTTCATCCCAACCCAACAGTGAACACTTTTGAATATTTCAGTATGTCTTCATTACTTTGTGTTAGTTATACAGGTACTATGTTGTATATGGTAAGGACCATAATCAATAATATTGTGATAGGAAACTTAAGACTGGAGAGGCGTTAAAATGTCACCAGTAATGTAGGTCAATTTTAGTCAGGAATTGTAATATAGATTGATTTAGATATTACTCATAGAGCATCATTATAACAAGCTTCTTTAAATTCTCGTCAAGAATTTTTCTAACTGTAGAAAATATTGTAAAATATGTGTTATTTTTAAGTTATGAGACAATGATGTAACTTATTGTAGTTAGTTATTTATATAGGCAGTAACTTCAAGTAGTCTGAATATTTTATTCAAGCTTTAATATTTTTTTATGTTTTTTATTAGGTTGCAGTGAAATTCAGAAGATATGAAGTCTCGCATTTTAATATTCAGGTTACAAAACTTATAAGCAGTTGATGTTATAGCTCAAGGCACAAGAAGTTAATTAACATCTAGTGTTTACAGGTTTACAGATTTTTATAGCTGCATTATTAAGAGATTTTTAATTCTTTAAAATACAATACTAAAGTACAGGAAATATATTTCTGTGGCCTTGCGGTAAAGCAACTACAGATTATGAAAGCTGATGAAAAGGTAATCAGTTGGTATTCATTGTAGTGATGCATAAGAGAATTGTGAAAACAAGTTTGTCTTTTCAGAAAAGAATTGTGCACTTTTTACTATTGCCCTAATTCATTGGCAATGTTACCAAGGTGGTGAATTGCCCTTTCAGGATATTACAATGCCTAATGTTTATATTTGACCGCATCTTTTTACAGTAACTAATGTTTTTATTGGAATCGTTCTGTGGCATGGTTTTCAGTGTGCTACTTGGAAAAGGTCTGACAAAAAAATTATCCATATTTTTTGGATATAACCAAACTTTTTTTTTGTGTGTGCAGTGTGGGTGTGAAATTCAGTACAATCTTTCATACACTTCTTATAACACAATACATGTATAACAAAAGAAATAAAGATGATAAAGCAGATATTAACAGATAGATATTTTTTATTGAAAATATAGTTGTAGCTGTCTACAGTTGTTGTTAATTAATAGAAAGGTGATACAATCCAGTGCCTGATTCATTTTATAAAATGTAGTGTAAATGTTTTATCTTCAGATCAAGGTAGCTTTAATGTGTAATTAAAATGTATTATGATTTTAGGTTTCATAAGTTATCGACAAATGTTTAGTTTTATATTAAGCTTCCAATATGTTCAGATACTGCCATGCTGCTCGTAATTCCAGTTACAAGTAGAATGAGTATGATGCTAAATATTTTGATTTAATATCCTGGTAGATGAACATTTTCTGTTTGCATCACAAGCACTGTTTGAATAAATTTAGTATGATTTTGATTATGAATAAACGAAGTTGGTGATAAAACGCAGTGCCTAATTATCTTGTACGTAGTATATTTTACCATTTCGGTATGTGTTTTAATATATTTTCTGTAAAATGAGATGTCCAAAGATCATTGTTTAGTTTTCTGGATGTTTTTTGTATTTGAAAATTAAAAAGAAGTTTTTTGCTAAATGTACCAATCACATTTATGTATGTCTGAGAAACTTGGAGAGGTTTTGGTATTTTTTAACTTAGCTTGGATGCCTTTTTATTTCAATTACTGTAATGACATGACATGCAGTGAGGTAATGACCTAGGTTAATGTTTCTAAACATTTGAATTCAAGGGATTTCAATACTTAGCTATTACACTTTACAAAGTTTTTATATTCACAATGCCTTTTGCTGTGTTGTAATCCAAGTTGAATCCTTATAAAATATTAATGATGCAGCAGAATGATATTCTGGTTCTCTTTACACAAAAGTTTTGATAAACTTGTGTCACATATGTTACTTTTTATGCTAGGATTTAAAAGATAATGTAGGATTCAAAGATTGCTCAATATTATTCTCAACTTAATGAGATATTGTATAGTGTAAAGTAACTCTTACTAGATTCCTTACTCCAGAACTGCAATCACAGTCTTTCATAAGTTATAGGTATGATCATTAGATGATACAAGCTACATTTACCTATAATTTATTTTCTTTTGAGGGGCTGCTGGAGCATGTTCATAAGTGTGTATGAAAAAATTAATTTTTCCTTTAGTTACCCCTCACCCTATTTCTGATTGCCTAGTCAAGTTCTCTGTATAAAAATACATTCTTAAAATACTCACATGTTCATGGTTTTTTGTTGCTGTGTTAAATGCTAAGACCTCTTCATTGTTTTAGGGATTTGGATCTACTCTAGTCTTAAGTCAAAGCTTGAGTGATTTGTTGGTTGTGGTGATTCTTGTTAAAGAGGAGCCTTTAGTTGCTTGCTTGTTTTGTTGTTAAGGTATGCTGCTGTACTATCATTACTTAGATATTGTTTTGGTTTCCAAGGCTCATTCAAGGATGTTCATCATATATTTTTCATTGAATCTTAAATTCATCCATACAGTTGTTTTTTTCTCACAAAAGCAGAAGTTTCAGTTTTGCATGAAAGAAGTGCAAATTTGGTATAATTTTATCAATATTGCTTCTCATTCTGTAATGTAGTTTACACACTTTAATTAATTTGGAGTTGAGAAGCATAATGGTGAATTATTTTTTATTATAGCCACTTCACCTCTTTCATTAGTAATGTAAGGCTTTTGACTTTTGCTACCACATCTTGAAAAGTGGGAATTATTTTTGAAGTCCTCATGGCATTTACCGTTGCCATGAATTATAACTTAAAATTGTCTATTGAGGTGAAACTACAAGAGGAATTGTAACTAAAAGCTCCTCAAAATAGTGTGTGTTTGATGGTTATATGAAAGATTTCCCAGAGTGCTGATTTTATATAACTTGAAAGTTGCAATTACTTTTCCATTTGAGAGTTTTAAAATTTCAAGCTGACAAACTTGAGAGCATTCAGCTAAGGTTAAGTTGGCATTGTTTGTTGGGAATGAATAGTCCAGTTGCGCCAAATTTATGAGTAAATCTGTTAATGGCATAAAATAGAGTTAAGTTTTCATTCCTATAATAATAAATGCTATTCATAATTTTCATGCTTTTACTCAGTCTCGAGAGAATATTGGTAGATTTTACTCCCAATTTAATTTGTAGCGTGAAAGTTCTTGCTTTCACCAAGTAAACCATTTGGTAAATATTTTTGTGAATGTCACCATGCAAATAGTACCGCAGTACGTACTGCAGACTACCACAGTTCCTTAGGTTTCCTAAATTTGTCAATTGCTTCATCTTCATTTCCAGTCATGGGACTGTACCTTAAAAATTCCATGTAAAGCTGAGAAATTATCATCAGTCTCTGCTGTTGAGTTTAGTGAAATCTCCTAATAAACCAATGGACTTTCCTACATAACAGATATACAATGAGCAGCTGTCTTAGACTTGCATAATAAGTATGATTTACACATATGTTGAGTCTCTTCATATTGTACTTAAGTTTTTTGCCGGCTAGGACCCTTGCGGTAGCAAAAGGAAGCTTAAGCTTTGCTTTTCATGCAAATTTTGTAATTTATCACATTAGCCACTACTTGTACATGGTAGGAAACTTAGTGTTTATATATTTTCTTTTTATTTGAATTCAGTTATTAATTAGAACTTTTACATTTTTCCCACTTTAACTTTATATAATTTATATACTTAAATCCTAGCTCTTGTTTAAAAAAACACTTGTGAACATTCAAGAAATTTAGGAAGGGGCTTCATATGCATTTATAGTTTCTATGATTTTTATTTTATTTAGTTGGCAAACAACCTGTTTCTCCTTTGCTAAAAAAACTTGTTTTTCCTTCTTCCTAAGTACATAAATACAGCAGTTCATTTATTAATCATAAAAGTTTCTCTCCTTTCCTAATAGTTGTGAACATTCTTTAAATTTGGTAAACTGTTTTGAGTATCTTCCTCATTTTGCCTGTCCACATTTTTACTGACAAGGAAGTGTGATCTTGGTTGTAAGCTCAGTACTAAATATAGTTTTCCTTTTCATGTTCAAAAACAGATCATGTGGTGTTCATTTGTACTCATTTCTATGCTTAAATAAAATTTTGTCATTATTACAGTACTATGCTAGGGTCCTTCTAAATTCTGACATTATCATCAGATTATTCTTAAAAGCTACTTTTATTGCTTAATTCCATCCACATAAATTTGCACCAAAACCAAAGGGGTTATTGTACAATCTGAAAACTGGTGCTATTGCTGCTAAGAGTTATTCTGTATTTTGTATGAATAAACTTGATGGTAAAAGAATTCAAGTGGTTTTCTTTGTACTTGTTGTTTATTTAAAAATCCCAGACTAGTTTTTGTTAATAGGTTCTCTTAAAAATTACTTGATCATGGTATTCGTTAATTTTTTCTGAATGGAATTACAATGATGGTCTAACGCCTTTATAGTCTACAGCTAGGCTTTCAGTCAACCCTAATTGCCTGGGAAAGCAAAAGCCAAATATTTATTCCTACACAGATACAAACCTGAAGGATTTTGCTTGCGAATGCAAGCTGGAACGGCCGTTAACTATTGAACAAGATCGTTAGCTTCCGACGATAGGGGGAAAGCCTTGCCCACTCGGTCTGCGCTCCACTTTGCTTTTGGCCGCTGTTGTATAAAAACGTCTCTACGCTTCTTTGCCCAGCTGCCATTCACTTTCCTCTTGTTGTTTTTTGTGTATATGAATGTGTATGTTTGTTTGCTAATATTTTCATTATGCAAACCCCTAAGTTGCAACACCCTGGGGAGAGGAAACCTTTTATTATAAGGCATTACCCAAGTAAGAACAAACCTTGTAATTGATTCCTCCTCTTCAGAAATAGACCCTCATACTTTGTGTATGTCATGCAGAAAGCATGACTGTAACCAAGTACTACTGGCTTGCGTCGTGAGTGTCGAGTTTGGCCTTCTGAACAGTGGGTGAAGTTTGCTCGGAAAAAGAATAAAGTTTCTCCAGTGTCATCGGAGTGCAATACTCCACCGGTGACACCAAAGATTCTCTCTGGTTCCTTCTTGCCCCCGGCCAAACTTCCACCTGCTGTTGCTACTCCTAAGGGAGCGATTTCTTCTCGCCATCTCCTACTGTGTCGTCAGTAAAGCGCCAGTGGAGGGGAGCAGGTGACTGGTTCGACTGCTCCCGCGGTTTCTTTTCACTTAGAGGGGGAAGTTGTTCTCGGGAGGACACTCCTTCTTGGGGCAAAGGGAGATGGCTTCACCTAACCAGACTTTGTCTTGCGGGTGTTGTGGAGCCCGAGGGGCTTAGGGAGTTATGGCCATCCCTAGGCCTCCCGAGTGAGTCGAGTGTTTCGGGATTTATTTCCTACTTGAAGGCCTCCAAAGGCCCTCCAGTAACCGCTACTGGTAGCTTAAGGGCCACCAGTACATCGATGTTATCTTTACACATACCTCTGGTAGTGTGCCCACAGGTGCTACCCTCTACATCGTCTTCCAATGATGACGTCCCCCTCCACACCCTGCTGTCCAAGGCCTGCCTCAGCCGAGAGAAGAAGTCAGAGAGGAGGAGTTGGAAGTCATCGTCATGGCTTCATCTTCATCGAGTGCTATCACCTCCCCTTCTTCTTCCAAAGCCAATAAGTGGAGAAAGAAGAAGATTGCCTCTTTCAACCATAAGATGTTCTGTAATGCATGTAATGCAGCTCCCGTCGCTGACGGCATGGGAACAACTGTTGCCTGGGGTTCCTTGGACCCCCAGCACACTGGTACGCCTTCCGGGAAGTGACCTTCCCGGGCCGGTAAGGGTCCCTGGTCTACGGACCCGGGCCCAACTGCCAGGACGGCCCAGCAAGAGAGAGTGAGTAGAGAGCAGGCAGGTGCTCACTCACCCCCTTCCCGTTCTCTGAAGAGAGCAACGCAAGGGTCCCAGAACAGTGACTGGGAAAGGCAAAAGGAGGTCCTCCATCCATTCTTCTTCTACTGTAGAAGCTCCGGCTTCTAAGAAGACTGTAACACGTCTCCTGGACAGCCACCATCTTATGTTCGCGTGAATGGGACCTCTCTCCCCGACCTGTATGCCTGTTGTCACCGCAGGTTGATGACTGCCCACGGCCCTACTCGCCTGCTGGGTCTTTGGCCTCCGGCAGGTTGGGTAAAGGTGCTAGGGATCTCTTACCTTTCCCCTCCACCTCCTCAGGATTTTTCAGGAGCCAGGAGCCGGACAGGCTTAGGCTTCGGGACCGGGACCATTCACGCTCCCATTCCAGCCTGACCACCGAAGTGTACGATCCGGGTTCAGTCCTCGGACCAGACTGGTTGTATGCTCGAGTGGTGGAGAGATCACCAGGGAGCTCTGGCGAGCATCCCTCTCCTGTGGAGGGAGTAACCTGGGAGGACCGTGACCTGGCAGGACTTGAAGGTCCTATGCCCTAGGACTCAGACACCCCGAGTTGCAGAAGAGTTTTTAAGAGATTGTCCATTTGACACCTCAGTTTAACAATCTTGAGGAAGAGACCATGGCTTTCCCCATGGATCGCTCTTCAGCCATCGAGGCTTTTTGGGGACCCCAGAAGGAACCCAGAGTCATGATGGGTTTGCCATGGTTGTGACTTGCCGAAGGGGTTTTGGACCAGGTGAATTCTCTTAGGTCTAGCCGATCATGTAAGACACTTCCCTAGCCTCTCACTCGCCAGAGGAAATACTACAATCCCTCGGAGAGGCCTTCTCCGACAAAACAGGTTGATCTGAGCCTGGTGTGTTTGTGTCCGGGTCTGTCGCTGAACCGCCTCTGTGCAGGAGTTTCCCTTTCGAAGCACGAGGCAGCGGCAATGGAATCGACTGCCATGGCAGCATTCCAAACAGTTTCCTAGATCAATCTCTGGTCCCTTGCAGTGGCCAAGATTGCTTCTCCCTCTTCGGGGTCTCATACATCCAAAGAGGAAGCCACATTCAGAAAACTGATGTTGTCTGGAGGTAGTGCCGTCTCCTACCTAACTCACCAGACAGCTAACCTGTGGGCAAACCTGGTGCTCAAGAGAAGAGACGCTGTGCTGTCTCAGGTCACCAGGTTCATTGGTTCGGAGTTGGCATTGGCACTCAGGAATGGACTGGTACTGGGTTCCACTTCCCTCTTCCCTAGAGGAGAGGTGGAGCCCTAGTGGACAGGTTAAGGATCGAAAACAATGACATGCTTGTCCACCAGGTAGTGGCCAAGACCTCCAGGTCTTTGTGTGGCACTGCAGCCTGACCTTTGGGTCAGGCTGGCCCTTCCTCTTCAGGTCCCAGGAAGCCCCAGGCTTCTGGGGAACCCCTGCAGGAACACCCAGTCTGCTTCTAGCAGTGCTAAGAAAGGTGTGCAGCCGCACCCTTTCAGCCCCCTGCCCATTGTAGGAAAGAGGGCAAGGGTAAGAAGAGGGAGGAGGACGCTAGGAGTGGCATTCCTTCCCGCTTGCTGCCATTGGTGGGTTGGGTTTCCTGTGGGAAGAGGTGAAAGTAATGCTGAAGAAAGGTGCTGTAGAAGTCATTACAGATCAGTCTCCAGGGTTTTACAGCCATCTTTTTCTCGTAGAGAAGACGACGGGTGGTTGGAGAACGGTCATAGATCTGTCTCCCATGAACCGGTTCGCTTGCCTGACTTTGTTCAAGATGGAAATGGTACGGTCAGTACTGTACTCGATTCCATCAGGGAGTCCAACTTCATGCTTTCGGTGGACTTGAAGGATGTGTATTTCCAAATACCTATCCACCAGTCCTCCCGCAAGTACCTCCACTTTACCCTGGGGGAGATGGTGTTCCAGTTCAGGGCACTTTGTTTCACACTCTTAACCGCTCCCCAGGGGTTCACCCAAGTGTTCACCCTTGTCTCAGCTTGGGCCCATTTAGACAGGATACATCTTCTGAGGTATCTCAGTGATTGGCTAGTCCTAGTGAGCTCTTAGTTTCAGTTGCTCCAGGACAGAGACTGACTTCTCGAATTTTGTCACGACATGGGAGTACTGTAGTGATCAATTTCGAGAAGTCTGATCTCATACCCAGGCAGAGGGTAAAGTATCGGCATGCTGATAGATGCGGTAACAGCAAAAGTCTATCCCTCAGACTCATGTATCAGCAAGTTCAAAGAGGCAGAGCAGTTGTTCCTGTCACAACAGGATCAACCAGCTTGGCAGTGGCAAGTTGTTTTGGGTCACCTGTCGTCCTTGGAGAAGCTGGTCCCTAATGGGCAGCTTCACCTTTGTTCTCTTTAGTGGAGAATGAAGAAGTTTTGGTCTCCAGCAAGGGATGCCCATTCTTCGTGATTACTTTCTTGGAGGAAATAAGGAAGGACTCAGCCTGGTGGCTAGAAAACAGGAACCTCTCGATAGGAGTGCCGTTAGGCACTCTCTCCGTCCAAGATGCTTTTGTTTTCGGATGCATCAACCGAGGGATGGAGTGAGCACCTGGAAGAGTTGCTGGTTTCAGGTGTGTGGAACCAGAACAACAGACACCTCCACATCAGCATTTTTGGCACTGCAGGAGTTTCAGTATTGAGTGATGGGCACTCCGTGGTGTTGATGAGTGATTATACCACAGTAGTGGCATACGTCAACAAGCATGGGGGACTGGTTTCCCTTTAGCTCCAGAGGTTGGCAGTGCAGGTGCATGAGTGGGCGGTAGAGCACTCGGTGGAGCTGTCAGGTACATTCCAGGCACCCGGAACATAGTGGCAGACAAGCTCAGCTGCCAAGGTCAAGTGATACACCCAAACACAGTGGAAAGGTTGTTCGATCTTTTGGGGCCTCTTTACACCCTGGCACAACAGAAAACTGCCGGTGCTCTGTTCAATCATGCCAGACCCATGGGCAGCAATAGAAGATGCCTTTCAGCAGCCATGAGACAATCTGGAGGCCTATGCCTTTCCTCCATTTTGTCTGATTCATTGGGTGATCAACAGGGTCATGATCACCCCAATCTCATGATGACCCTGGTGGCTCCCAAGTGGCCACATGCCAAATGGTGTCTGTGCCTGCTAGCTCTACTTTCTGAAGTACCAAGGGAGATCCCTCTTGGCACAACCTGCTGTGCCAGCTGCACATCGAGAGGTATCATCAGGTGGTGGAAGGATTGGCACTTCTTGCCTGGAGACTCTAGCATCTCTTGTGAGCAAGTTTTTCTCACCCCACAGTGGCAGAGATGTCTGGATACCTTCATAAATCCTCTGCGGCTGTGTACCAGGGGAAATGGGCCATCTGTGGTTGGTGTTGTCAGCGGGGTATCTATCCAGTCGGAGCTACTCTTCAGAAGGTAGCAGACTTCTCATCTTTCTTCACTGAGAGAAGCTTCTCTCCATCTCAGTTATTAAGGGCTACAGGGCTGCCCTTGGGCAAGTCCTTTGCTTGAAGGGCGTCAGTCTCTCTTCCTCGTGGGAGATCTCCATGATGTTTTGAAACTTTGAACAGTCTTGCCCTCCCAGGGAACTCAGGCCCCTTGAGTGGGATGTGACACTTGTCTTACGGAGATTGACTCGTGCGCCCTAAGAGCCTTTATGAGAGTCGTCAGACAGGGATTTGACCTTTGAGACTGTTTTCTTGTTTGCCCTGGCATCGGCAAAGAGTTGGCGAGCTTCATGGCCTTTCCTTCAATGTTAACCCTTAAGGGACGGCATAATTTATCAATGTGCAGCACCCCAGACCGGGGGAACTTTGAGTCGGCAAAATAAAAAAAAAATCACATCAATTCTAAAAATTTTCCCTACCTTCCATGAGAAGTTGAAAATGACTATTTACACCCCCTTGTGGGGCCCCATTTACAAAACAGTCGTAAATTTTACCAACTTATATATGTTTTTTCTAATAAATTTATTGTATTTTGTAAAATTATTACTGCTCACTCAATATCAAAACAGATAAGAAATAAAAGCAGTAACAAATTTTTTGCATATTTGTTGAAAAATATTCACGTAAATTTACAAGAAGGAAGATTCAGTAACTTTTTTTGCTTTTACATGCTTTTTCTAATATTTCTTTGCAATTTTCTTTGTAAAATTACATTTACAACCAACATACTATCATAAAAGACAAAAACAAAAAACAACAGCAACCCCTTCATATATTTACAAGCAAATTTACAAAAAGACTCATGTGAGAGAGAGAAGCAGTACTTTCCCCCTTGAAGTCACAAGCATTACTGATACTGGCCTAACTCTCACTGTATAAAAGTTGCCATTAGTGAATTTATAGCATACAGAAGTATTGGCACCTCTGTTTCGAATCATCATTACCATAACAGTGGTGCATAGTTCTGTTTCACACTGAAGCTCAATCCGTCCACCTCCCCAAACCTGTTTTACTTCACACTGAGGCTCAATCCGTCCCTTAAGGGTTAAGCACTCGAGGAGATGGCCATTTGTCATGCTTGAGTTTGTCCCTGAATTCGTAGTGAAGACTCAGAATCCGTCAGCCCCTGACATCAGATTTGAGCCATTTTTTATCCCTTCCCTAGAGGACTTTGTTGGTGGTGATCAAGACGAGATGCTACTATGTCCAGTTAGGGTGCTGTGGTTATATCTTAAGTGTTGATGACTCTTTGTTAGTACCGGCTTGACCAAGAAAGAGGTGTCCAAGAACACGATTTCTTTCTGGCTTCATGAGACAATCGAGCGAGTTTATACTGCATCTGATGAGGTAGACAGGAGTGTGTTCCAAGTAAGGACTCACGAGGTTAAGGGCATTGGACCGTCTCCCCTAGAGGGACAGGTAGCTTCTCACCCAAGGTGTACAGTAGCAAGAGAGAATGTGTGTGTGAGTGACTGGGCTCCTCCCTTTTTCTCTTTTCCTTTCCTCTCTCATAGGGCAGAGAGACAGGTGGCGAGCTGTTACATGCTGGACTTGCATGTTATGCAGGTCAGTCTAGATAACCAAATACCCTGTGTATAATCTAGAGTAGACTGTAAGATGCAAGTCCTCCCTCCCCTCTCTAGCAAGGGGAGAGAGCGGCAGACAATAAAACAAACTGTTGGTTTTATGAGCCATACAGTATATTGTCCCCATACACTATGGGTTCATCCAAGCCTTTTTTGGAATAGTAATGACACAAACTCATTATTTCAAGCCCAGAAGTCTGGCAGGTGAACATCCCATAAGTTCAACAGACCAGAGGCACGGGACTCCTAACTCAGCTCTTCAAGATCAGGAAGAGATTCCCAGGTGGGTAGAACTTCCAGTTGGTTCAGAGATTTACCCAGAATTCACCCTCCAAAGGATAAGTCTCCTATGTAAAGACGGAAGGTTTGTATTTGTGTAGGAACAAACAGCAAATTTTAAAGTGATTTGTACTTTTCCTAATATACAAACCTGAAGGGCTTTACATTTATGACCCACCTCAGCCACCCCACATTCTGGTACCTGCGCCGAAAGGCAAAGTGGAGTGCAGACTGATGAGTGGGTGGGTTTTCCCCCCTACCATCAGTAGCTACCGACCTTGTTTGAAAGTTAGCAGCCATTCTAGCTTGCGTTCGCAGGCAAAATCTATGTACAAACCTTCAGGTTTGAATATTAGGAAAAATACAAATTACTTTAAAATTTGCTCTGTAGCACATGAACTTGTTAATGCTCAGAGAGTTACTTAGAGGTTTTGAATGTGTCCAATTTGAATGAATGTAGAAAATTTCAGAATTTGGTTGGATAATCTAAGCAGTGGATCTGCAATAGATTAATTATTTTGGAAGCCAAACTGGGATGGAGGAATTAAGCCTTCAGATTCCTGTTACCAAACTAACCTGGTGTTACAAATCTTTTCCTTTAGCTTACAAACATCTAGTTTGCGTAGTTGACTTGAAGCTAGTGGATTCAAAGGCATCCTTATTGGGTTTCTTAATAAGAATGGTAATGGCAGTTTTTCAAAAGAAATATCTTGGCTTTTTCTGATGGGTACTTTGGCATACCATAAATACTGTATCTTCCCAGGGGCAGTGGTCTCAGTTGAAGACAGAGCATCTTCAAATTCTTTGAGGGAAAACCTCTATATTTACTTGCTATTAGAACCAAGATCCAAGGCAGTATGCTGAAACTCAGCAGGATAATTTCTTACCCTTGATATATTTGAAAAATGTTGACCTAGTTTCTTGGCAACTTCAGGATCACCAGTCACAGGATCATTCATTAATGAATAGGTCAAAGAAGAGGCAAAATTTTGACCAAGCTTTCAAACCTTTTTCCAAATAGCTCTCACTGGGATCTGACAACTAATTCCATTAATACACAGTACAGCTATGACTGAGATTTTTAAAAATACTTTTGTTGTTTGGCAAGGATACATTTGCATATCATACCTTGAGAAAAGCCTCTGTTTTTGTACTTCCTTTGTCATCTTTTGTCATTCCCTAGTAACTTTTCTGAGAATAAAGGTCTCGCTCCACTACAGAACTGCAGATATGTAATGTTTCACTTTAGTTTTTAGTGTAACATAATGAGTGCTTTTTAAGGTTGTTTCAGTAACAACAAGATGGGCTTGAAAGCGTGAATTGTGAAAGATTCAAATTCTCTGTCCAGGGCAGTACCCTGACTGATTTTGTTCCAATCTACCTCAGACTTTGCAGTAATTCAGTAGTAGTTTTAACGTCTTTCAGGTGAATTGAGAAGTGGTCACTGCCATTCAAGTATTTGACTAACCATACAAAATCTAAATGGATGCTGGAGGAGCATAAGTCCATAGCAGACAAATGATTACCAAACTAACCTCATGTTAATAATCTTTTCCATGAGTTTACAGTCAACTGGTATTATGTAAGGTCATTGGATTATTGTTAATATTCTATACTATTTTCCTCTCTCAACTAATACATGACCACTCCAGTACCCTGACTGATTTTGTTCCAATCTACCTCAGACTTTGCGGTAATTCAGTAGTAGTTTTAACGTCTTTCAAGTGAATTGAGAAGTGGTCACTGCCATTCAAATATTTGACTGACCATACAAAATCTAAATGGATACTGGAAGAGCATAAGTCTATAGCAGACAAATGATTGCCAAACTAACCTCATGTTAATAATCTTTTCCATGAGTTTACAGACAACTGGTATTATGTAAGGTCATTGGATTATTGTTAATATTCTATACTATTTTCCTCTCTGGACTAATACATGAACACTCCACGGATGATTATGTATATTGAAATTGCCAAGTAACTGAAATGGAGAGGGAAGCTGGATTATTAAATTCTGAATATCATTTCTGTAAGAACCACACCTGGGAGGAAGGCACAGTGAACAGACAGTTGATTGTTTGTCAAAAATCATTAAAAGCCCCAGCTTGAAAAGAAGTATTTAAAATTTTACGATAAAATGCTGCAGATTATTATGGTCACCAATAGGAGGCGAAAAATGGCATAATTCAGTCCAGGATTTAAAGGATAATTGCCTACCATGGTTTCCAGTAAACACGCAATTCCTGGATTATGATCATGAAGCGTAACACTGAAATGCTATGCTCTAGCTTTCAGACTTGCATTTCTGTTGCAAAGTGACTTTGAGTGTAAAAAATTAAAAGAAGGAATTTTGGAGTCTGATTTTGAGAAGTAATTGAAGATTGTATTCATTTTGAGGAATAGGATTTGTAGCAACAATACAGCATATAGCAAGTCTAGGAAAGCAATACGATGTCTTATTGTTTTTTGTATTATTTAGGCAAGTAGATCTTACCCAGTTCTTCCTGTTGGGAAATGCAAAAGCTTCCTTACTTTTCAGTTTCCTTTGTTGAGATAAAACAGATTTTGAGCTGCTAGATTGAACTTCATTTCTTATGGTATCCTTCAAGATTGGATGGATTGGGAGTTTGTTATTATATACAGTATTCTCCTAAAAATGGAAGGTTGAGATAAGGGGTCTTCCTCATTTGCATTCTGGGTAATCTGTGAGGTGAAATTTGAAGCAACTATAGGTTTTTCATGCTTCTGATGACAGAGACATAACTTTATTAGTTCCCATCAGCACTACCTATACATTATATACACTGCATTTGGAATTTCTAGGACATGTTCAAAATTATATATAAGAGGGAAAATTTTTTAAATTGGAGAATGCCCACCTTTACAGGTGAAAACAAGCTCTATCAGCAGGATATCAATCCACAAGATCATGTTCTTTTTAAGACAATATTTCTGTAGGCTCAGGCACTAGTGTAGCCTATTCATAACATGTGAAGCACTGTCACGGTCTACTTTAGAATTTCTTAACTTTGATGGGCAGATGTCCAATAGTTAGTCAGGAAAAGATATGGAAGTGGTTAGTAAGATGATGTTGCTGCTCCCACCTAATTTCATAACTAAATGTGAGGGTGTCTTCTTAAAATTTCTGGATCAGAGTAAAGGTCTTTGCTGAATACTACCACTTTCTTAGTGTTGAAGGATCTATGAGGGGTAACTC
The DNA here is from genome assembly GCF_040412425.1 of Macrobrachium rosenbergii. Lineage (NCBI taxonomy): Eukaryota > Metazoa > Arthropoda > Malacostraca > Decapoda > Palaemonidae > Macrobrachium > Macrobrachium rosenbergii. The sequence continues at coordinate 11,231,492 of NC_089762.1, read as the reverse complement.
ATTATTTTCATCCGCTGAAGGTCTGAAGTTAGTCAGAAACTGCCCTGACTAGAACATTCTTCCATCGTATTTTAATATTTCAAGAGGGATTATGACGATCTTTTGGATACATTCGGATCCTCTTATCAAGTCAGACCATCCATCTTGTATAAAGCAATGGGCCATGTCAAAGTTTGAGCTTTTCCTGCAGTTACTTAATCAGATACATTCATTTGTTTTTGGGATATACTGTAGTCATATTCTTCGTCCAGGATAATACAGTTGAGATATCCCACATCATACCAGGGTTTTTCTTGGGGACAGGAGAAGGGGAAAGACCTCTAATGTAGAATGACTGTTTTCAGTCTGAGGTGGATGATCACTTTCCTGGAGCAGCCAAATCTAGCAAATATATGTCTCATCCCTCCTTTAAAGCATGTGAAAAGAACATTGGTCATGTTGTGGTTGATTAGGGTGGTATTAAGTTTGCCACATTTGAATGGTCTTTTTGAATGCCTCAACACTGCTCAACTGGCACTAAACTGATGGCTGGGGTGTAGGAGTTCAATGTCAGTGGTAGTATTGCTACTCATTAGGGTCAAACGAGCGACAACACATAATGACTTCAGTCAATTACAGAAAATTATAAATGACCAGATTCGTTTAGAGAATTCATGACCCTTTCTCTACTTAAAGAATGCACTGCGTTGTGTTATAAAGATTTCCATAAAAGGACATACCATATTATATTATGTTTTACTCATAAATTATTACTTACTAATTTATATGATGTTATTGACGCAATTGCCGGGTTTGGATTATGATAGGCACGGGTAAACCACGATACCACTAATATATATATTCAATTTACTCAGTCCTGGAATCCACGCGTAGATATGCATATCCCAAGCGACGTATCCCGATCAAGGCAAATCAAATATATGATACTTATCCAAACTTCGCTGATTCATCCATCTACTTCATTAAATGCTGGGAAGGAACGACATGTTTAATCCAATCGAAGCGAAATTCTGTTCACTAAATCCTCCGGCTACCTAACCACACATTACAAAGTTGAGGAACAACTGAGTGTGGTCCGCGTGTCCACCTCTCACTATGAAAATAATTCGTTCGCTCTCTCACCCATACCCACAACTTTGGCCTCGTCCGCTCACGATAAGAGTCAACAACAAAACGAACTAAGCCACCAAAACAACACGAACCGAACGAAACTATCAAACAATTTCCATCGCATTGTTAACCAATTATACAAACTATTCGCAAGACAATATTCTTTGGTAACAACGCTTATTACAACTAAATATAAATAAAACATTCATTTGTACACAAACCTGCACATCTCCACTTGACACCACGCGATATAAAAGAACACTTTCCATATACAACATAAACAGATATTCAATAACAATTGATTTTCCATGTCGTTATTGTAAGTAACGACATTCCCACCACGAAAAATTATAATACACTATTTACAACAGTCCCTTTTGAATCAAATCCTTTCTAGTTTCTGCAGCCACCCGAGCAGCCCTCCTGGATGGTCGGGTCTCACTGGAATTTTGGCAGGATCAGGAGTCTCAACTTCTTGCCACAACTCTAACGGATACAATTTCACAATAGGACGCATGATCTGGCCATGGGAGGTTTTGAGGGTAGCTACTCTAACTACATTGTCAGACCCCACATGCACCTGAATCACCTGACCTAACTTCCATTTGTTTCTTGGCCCTTCATCATGTACAAGGACGACATCTCCTATTTTGGGCCAAGAATTATGTTGGACTCAATTGATGAGTTTCTCTTAAAGACACCAAATATTCATGTTCCCATCTTTTCCATAATTGATCACACAATTTGGATATGTAAAGGAATCTCTTTTCGACAATTTCAGTTTTACTATACAATGGATCTTCAGATACCTCCTCCCAATTAATTGTTTCCTTGGGAAAGGATCTTAATTTTCTACCCAAGATCAGATGATTAGGTGTTAAAATCTCCTTCTGATCAAGGTCCCCGATGTGTAGCTTAGTGGCCTGTCATTTATGATAGATTCCAATTCCACCAAAATGCAGGATAATTCCTCATAACTGAGAAGAGCTCGACCGACCACCTTCTTCATACAGGTCTTCAATAGTCCGATCAGTCTCTCCCAGATTGCACCAAACCAAGGTGCTCTTGCTGGTATAAATTTCCACTTACACTCGATGTTCTCCAGATGTTTTTTTGAAAAGGGGGCTATCTGCCATTGTTTTCAGATATTCAGATGCTGCTACGAAAGTAGTGGCATTGTCACTTAACATTAGTGAAGGAAAGCCTTTACAGCTGCTAAACTTCCGAAGGCCATGAGAAATGAGTCAGCGGACTGATTTCTGACTACTTCAGATGTATACCCCTGGTGATCGGGCATGTGAATAGTATGACATACACCTTTTCCGGAATTTGCTTCCCTTCTTTTATCCATAACGCCCGGTGTAATCTACTCCCGTAACACTAAAGGTTGTTTCCGTTGTACACGGAATTCCGGCAATGGGGGTATTATATTAGTTCTATATGGTTTTCCTTGAACTTTCTTACAGATCACACAATGATGTAACACGCTCTTGACCAGTTGTCGCAGCTGTGGAATCCAGAACTCCTGTCTTACACTAGCTACAGTAGCGTTCACCCCCCATGTGTGCTTGCATCACATGATGTCGTCTTATTATTAACTTACTCAGAACACAACCCTTTGGCAGTAAGGTAGGAAATTTGACTTCTTCAGGCAGTGTTCGTGTTCCAACCTGCCTCTACATCTCATTACATTATTATCCAAAAACAAATTCAACTGGCGAATTAATGTCAATTTTTGGTTTGTTACCTCCTCTTCAGGGCTTTATACTCTTCTGGAAAGTACTCTCTCTGCACGAGAACAATTGTTTTAACCTTTGCTTCTTGTAACTCTTTCCAGAGTCAAACCACCAGTTTTTCTGTCATTGGTTGATAGTTTGCAATTCTTTATAAATCGCATTATCCAAGCTATGGTCTTAAAGACCTTGTCAGCTCTGCTGAATCTTTCCCAATCCAGCAGACGTGTTTCATCTATGTCCCCTACAACGTTGACTACAATGTCCTGTTCACCCTGCATATGTGTACTCCCCACCCATGACCTATCGATTGGCAGAGTGTGATGTTTTAACCAAGGGGGTCCCTCCCACCAATAGGAGTTTTTTGCTAACACTTCAGCCCTCATTCCCGTGTCAACCAATCACTGGGATTTTCAGATGAGGGTACGTAAGATAGGATTGACCCGGAATCAAAGAGTTAATCTCAATTACTCTGTTTCTCACAAACACAGGCAGAACATTACTGGATACAATCCAGCTAAAGGCGACTTTACTGTCTGACCAGACATATAATTGTTTAAAACTCCTTTTCATCAAAGGAGTCAATAATAAATTTGGCTATTCTTGCTCCTAGCAACAATGCCATTAATTCCAATTTCAGGTTGTTAATTCCTTAATGGGCGCCACTCTACCCTTTGCCATAATTATATTAGAGTTTTCACCATTTGCTCTATAGGCCACACAACCATATGAAGTTTTGCTAGCATCGCATGTGCAAGTTATCAACAGTTCCCAGGCTAGCACTCCTAGGAAAAGATATTTCAAGACACTTCTCTAAGTCCTGGCGTAATTCAGTCCATTCCTCTTGTATGGTTCATGAGTTGTTCGTCCCAATCCAGATGTTCCTTCCACAATTTCTGTAAAAAATATCCTCGCTTTCATAGTAACAGGGAGAAGCAATCCCAATGGATCGTATATTTGGGCAATGGTACTGAGAATTTCTCTTTTGTTTGACTTGTTTTATTAATATGAGTTGGATTGATAGTTAAGACGTCTTTAATTTTATCCCAATTTAATCCCAATACTTTATGAATTGGTTTTGTTTGGCTTCAATATGACAAGCAGCAGCAATAGTTTGTATAGACTCACTATTGCTAACCCACTCCTTCAAATATAAGTGAGCTTGAGCAAAAATTTTGTTGGCATTAAAGTATAAATCCATCAACTCAGATTCACTATTAGCAAATTTACAAATTATCTACATACAGACCTCTCTTCATTTTTTCCACTACATCCACTGTATTGGACCAAGTAACCACGAGACCACAGTGGTTAAGTGATGCTTGATGGTTGCATTTAGAAGAAAAGGTGAACATGTAGCTCCAAATAATACTACTCTAAATCTGTATACTATTAGTTTACTATTGGGATCTGTCGGATTTTCCAACCATAAAAACGCGTATAATTGCGATCTTCTTCACTTAACTGAATCATTAAAAATGCCTTCTCAATGTCACTTATACAAGCAAGGTTTTAGTTCTAAATTGCAGCAGGACTCTGAGCAGATCAGCCGTTACGTGTGGTCCAGTCCATAGACAATCATTCAGGCTTAATCCATTTTTACCTTGTTTTGATGAGCAATCAAACACTATTCTTATTGGAGTAGTGGCACTATCTCTAAGCACTCCATGATGTGCCAAGTAATGACAATCCACATCAGATTTATTATAGATCACCCTCTCAATGAATCCTCTATCTTCTTGCTCTTGCAAGATTTTCTGATAATGTTCCAAGTAATCCACATCCTTCTGAAACTTGATGCTCTGCTGTTGAAGTCTGCTCATAGCTAATCCAAAATTTGTCATCAATCTGAATCTATTGGTTTTCCATGGCAACGCCACAATATACTGTTTATCAATTTCAGAATAGGTAATAGTGCTCTCAAAGTCCTTTAAGACCCTCTGGTCTTGTTCTCGCAACTCACTGCAATCTATTCCCAATCTGTCCAAACTCCACAACGCCGCCCAGATCAGTCTTGGGATTTTCATTATTAGTAGCTTCAATTTCTTCAGTTTGTACAGCTAGCTTCAAACAGTCACATGAGTCTCCCTAGTGGGGGAGCACTACATGTGCCGGTCACCACATAACCGAATATGGTCGGCAGCAATATTAAATTTCTAACCCTTTTGAACCCTGGATGCAAAATGTATTGTAAACATTATCAACCCCTATTAACAATTCAATAGTTGATTGATTTTCAAGAGGCAAATCGAAATCTTTATCAGCCAAGCTGATCTTGGTTTTACATAACGACCTCAAACTTCTCTTAACGTCGAATTTCTTCGCATATTCTGGCAGCTCATCCACCACTATGCAGTCCATTATTATCAATTCACCTTTATGCGGTATGGTGACGCTTATCATCTCGTATTCATGAACAGGTTTACTAGTTAGATAACCTCTCAAGGCTATCTTTTCAACTCCTTTGGACCTATATTGCAATCTCTCTAGAGCTGATCTTTTAATGAACGTTCTCTGAGTTAAGCAAGTATCCAACAGCCTCTTAGTTGTACCATGCGACCTTTCTTCCCTTTCAAGGGAATAGTTGCTGTTGGTAATATGGATCACTTACCCAACTTATTTGTTTTGTCCTGTTCATTTACTGATAGCGTTCCCACTTGTACACCACTTGGTTTATTCTTGCTTTGTTTTTCTGTTTGGTCCCTATCACACAAGATGCGATGATGTCTCATCTTACAACCCTTATTGCAACTTGGTTTGTCACAGTCCACACTAAAATGCTTCTTAGTTAAAACACAACTGCAAAGCTCTGATGCGATTCAACCTTTCATTTCTTGTTGCGTAAGTTTTGCACTGTGTCACCAATGTTCATTATCACAAAGAGCACATCTTCTGGATTGCTGATGACTGGACTTATTCACATTTCCTTTGTTTTTTGGTCTAACAGCTTGGGATTGATTTACTGTGAAGGTAGATATTGACGACAGAGTTTCAGATTTATTCACACCAGTTGAAACAAAAGTTCTTAAATTGCTAATTTCCTCTTCTAGGTATTTCTTAAAGGTGTCTAATACCAACCAATCGTCTCCACATGCAGCTTCACAGTCTCACTGGCGCTTTTAGGCAATTTGGTATAGAGCAAAATAGTATAAAGCTCATTTAATTCCAGCTTTTCACTTTCAAGCAATCTTATTGAGCATTCAAAATTAGCTCTGAAAGTTTGCAGTGATTCAGAACTGGCAGCAGGAGACTCCATTTCCAGCAATCTTCTCACCAGAACATGCTTAATCTCATCTCTCTTCCCATAAGTAGATAGGAGAAGAGCTACAGCTTGTGGATAATTGGCAGCCTCAAATTTAAATCCCGAGATTAATTTCAAAGCTTCTCTGTGAGCAAACTTCTTAGATATGAAAACTTCTGAATTGGTTCCAAGTCTTTCTGCTGGTGTATTGACATTGTATAGTTCCCAGAAGGAATTCCATTCTAATATATCTCCAGAGAAATGCAGAAGATCCAGTTTGGGCAATCTAATACTGGCTTTAGGTAGTGGTGGTGGTTGCATTAAGCGGATCGAATGGAGAAGTTATTAATTTCAAAATGCTAGTAATGGAGCTATTGAGTTTGCTGATACGTGTACGAACGTCTCTTGCATATTCAGCATTTACCATTTCATCAGACATTTCTTCTACTGTAACTGAATCCAAAATTTGTTCATCCAAAGCAAGAACTTTCTTCAAATTATCTTCAATAGAATCCCTAAGGAAGTTATAGCATCAATGTCTCCCAAATCGATCACTCCAGTCATCTTCCCAAGAAAACGTGTGATAACGGAGTTTATAACCGCCACGTCTCACGCATCAATGACTCCATTGTGACAAGACTAAACTCAGAAAATACAAATACAATATAATATATTCACAATTTCAATAATTAATAAATAAGCATCCAACTATAATAACTGGTTCAAAAGTTAAATTCAAAATTTCACAAAGGTGACTCATCACCCAATAATTTTCTCCAAATTAAACAATCAATGAAAAGGAGAAATTTTATTATACGTGTGTAGTGGGATGTGCAGGCCTGTACCATACTTAACAGCTCCTACTGAAGGGGAAGGACGGGGTAACCACGATCCTACTCACCTTCTACTGCCCTTTACTTTTCACATATTTACTTGACTCAACGTTATGGTGAGCCAAGGCCCCAACTTTTATGATGAAAATGAATCCCATCTCTTGCTAAATCACATTCTGTTAATAGAGTAGGGATCACCCTAACTCTTGTATCTCGCTCTAATTTTTGTTTAAACAGTTTTTTTCTCTTTTGATAGTTTTTTTCGCAGAGGTTCTAGATGGTGTTTTACGTATTTCTATTAACATAACAAAAACCTCTGAGTTATTAACTGTACGTAGACCTTCTACCAAACCTAGAATATTTGTGTGAATACTATTCACCAGGTTAGGATCATCTCCGTGTGGCGGAATTCAAACCCACAAACAAAACAACAAACAACACTCACCCTGATCTTCAGTTGCTGGAGATGGATAAAGGTCCCCTAACAACCACAACCACAAACAACCACAAACACAACAAGGAAATACAAAAAAAGAAAAGGAACACACACACAAATAAACAGCACACCAACAAGAAGACCAACAACTCCCAGAAAAGCATACATGTCCCACACAAGAACCACTGACCGGCACTAGCTCTGACTAAAGACTCCCAAAACCAAAAAAAACTCCTCGACATTTGCACAGACAGACAGCACCGTAAACAACCTAACGACCTCATCCCTCTTCCAACAACAAGCACTCACTTACGACAAAACACTCTCTCTCTCTCACAAAACGTTGGGAAATGCTAAATAAAAACAAATTTATTCATCCCTCTATATTTCTCCCCCTTTTAGCATTTCCCAACCAACACCTTTCACACCTCTTTCAAATCGCCTTACATTAACCCACGGATGCTCACTAGCAGGTCCTCTAGATCGCGTTTCAAAACGCAATCATTCTCTCAGAATCACTCTCTCTTCTAGCAACATTCAAACTCACATCTTCTCCTCCATTCTCTCTCTCAGATTCACGCTATCTTCTTCACTATTACCACTCTCAATTTCATCCACAATCTCATCTATACCCTCTAACTCGTTCCCAAATACCTCCCCAACTCTTCAACTAACCCATCCCATTCCTCATTGACCTTTCCAATTCTTTTAACGATTCATTCATGCTTTCAATCACTCGTATATTATTGCCTCTCTTATTCTTACACTTTCGCTCACCTCAACCGTTCACTAACCCCTACACGTTCAGTCAACTCAGTTATATCAAACCATTATGCTAGCGTTCTATCCATACCATCCCATTCATCCGATTACACCTTTATCATTCATTTCCACTTTGGCACTCACACCCCTATCACACAACTTACGACCATTCAGTTTACTTTCTTCCTTTTCTTACGTTTTTACCATACTCTATCAAAACAAATTGCTGATCCTCCATACACAAGCTCTCATGCATACTTGGTTCACCCACATTCGATTTCAACCATTTATACACCCCATTCTCTCTCCCATATTCCGGTCCTTCCATCTACGCAATTGGTTGTGATGCTCTTTCTCTCACACTACCATCTACACATACTTCCCCTACAACATAACTAAGCCCACTGGGACCAACTTCAACACTTCATCGGACCCTCAAATTTTTCAATCTTTATTTACATTCAACCGCCCTTTCTCGATTACTTCTTTCAACACTTTCTCGCCACCTTGTAACTTTCAAACCTTTCATCCCTTCTTCCATATCCCTATCATTCTCAGATAGACCCAATCTCGGTCTCACTATCTTTTCAAATTTAACACATATTTACATGGAGACATACCAATACCCTCTCTCATGTTCAAAACCCCATCATATACACACACATTTGCCCTGACTAATTTATTTATGTCTATTCCCTCAACCACATCTCTTCATTGTTGGCATCCCTGAGGCTATCCGGCCATGCCACTTTCACACTCAAACTTCTCCAATCTCATGGCCCATTGGCACTTTTTACCCTCTCTGTCCAATTACAGGCACTCTCTTCCACAATTTTCTCAACTCATCCTTCCCATATCAAATCCCCAAGCACATCCCCTTTCATACGTAATTCACGTTACATTCATCCATACCATCCCATTTTTTCAAAAACTCACATCCCAATAAAATATCATATTTATCATTCGTACTCTCAATCACACAAAAATCACTTTCATCCATCTACACCCCCTATTTCTAACCGTTCACACACTCTTCCAACCACTGACCCCTAAATTCAATCCCTTTACTTCCCCTGACAGTTCTAATCTCCTTCCTCAATTTCTCACATCCATTCTTAAATATATTTTCATACTACACTATCTAAACAATCAATCTTGCTCCCTTACAACACACTTGCACACTCATGCACTCGTCAGTCTTTCCAGCAAAACCTCCCTCATGCAACAACCCCTCACGTACATGCATCACACGCACCGCTTGCATCCTGGAGGATCCACCCATTTGAACCCCTTCACACTCAGTTTCCCGAATTCGCTGTCACAGTCACCCTCTTTCGTCTACATACACTTGATACATGCCCTTCCATTCCACATTCGTCACACCCCTCAACTCGGTTCTGAACACATTCTCGCATAATGCCCATTCTTACCACAGTTACCACATATTACATTCACTCAGGTACCCCTACAACCATTAGCAACATGACCCACCTGTCCGCATCGGTAGCATTTAACCCCTATCTTTCGTGCACTCCCTTACCAAATGTCCAGGTTGCCCACACCCGAAACACGCTCCTAAAGCCCACCTACACTCATTCTTTGTATGTCCTTCCTTTCCACATCTAAAACACTTCGCTCGACTTCCACTCACCGACCTTCCCCTTTGTACACTACTATCCCTAACCCGTCCAACCCGTTGTTCCCCTTACAAACCCATCATTCATCCTCACTGGCACCTCCACATTACTTGCTCTTACACTCCTATCTATTACACTATCGGCCATTCTCATTGGGCCCCTCAACACTGCATCCCTAAAGCTTCCGAACTCTGGTACTCTCTCATCTACCCCAGCCCTTACACTTACACTTCTGCTCTCTTTTATAACCCTGTCAAGCTCATAATCTTCTACAATTTCCAAAATTTCTCCCCAAGTCAACCTTTCATTCCTCCATCTTTTCTTCTCCTTCCGCTTCAAGTTCACAAATTCTCTAACTCCATCTGGCACTGTCCCTAACAACTTCCGTACTAACTCCTTACATTCATCTATCCCATCATCCCCAAACTTCTTCCTTGCCAACGTCTCCAGCCTACAAGCATACAGTGACAAGGTTTCCCAGCTTTCATTCTTGCCTCATCAAATTCATTCTTCCTCTTATACTTAACACTCGCTTTCATACGCCTCGCTTGCTCAACTAGTCTAGCTTTCACCTTGTCATACTCAACATCCCCACACTCATAATAACCCTATACATATCAAGTAAAAACCCAGTCAAATACTCTCCTAATTCTCGTGCCCACACTCTCTTACTTTCCCCATACTTATCCTGACAAAACCTTTCATACTCCCTAAAGAAATCATGCACATCCCTACTTCCATACTCACTTATACCTTTCACACCAGGGTACCTCCTCACATACATAGCCTTTCTCACTTCTCACTTTCCTTTACTTTCACTCTGTCCTTTCATACCCTCTTCCGAATACAAAAGAGTCCACTTCTGCACTTACATTCATCTTACTCATTACACTCTTCTTCCCCTCTTTTTATCCACTTTTATCCACTCACCTCCATCCACCTCACTATCACTACTGCCTTCACCCTCTCCCTCCTTTCCTGCCTTTCCCACTTCCTTACCCTTCTTACCAGTTTCCTTTCCCTTTCCCTTCTTCCCTTTTTCTTCCCTGACTTATCCTTACTTTCCCTCTGTTCCTTCCCTTGCTTTTCATTCCCCTTTTCTTACCCTGCCTCTCATTCCCTCGTTTCTTACTTCCTATTCCCATATCACTTTCATCACTCACGCTTCCATTCACTTCTTCCTCCTTTTCTTTCTCTCTTGCCCCTTCACACGTTCCAGAGAACCTGCCTCCAACAGCCCCTTCTCCAAAAACACCCTTGAACATACCTTTCACCATTTCTTCCACACCTTTCATCATTCCCTCCAACTTTTTATCCATCACCCTCTCTTCCATTCTCTCTTCTGACTCTTTCATCTCCCTTTCATTTCTTCTTTTGCACTTCTTAGCATTCCTCCCATCTCCTCCAACTGACTCCTCAACTCCTCATTCTCACTCCTCAGCCTCCCATTCTCCTCCTCCAGCCTGCCCTGGAGTTCCCTAGCCACTCAGAGTTCCTCTCTCCAGTTTCTCTATCTCACTCATCCTGACCTCTTACTCTCACTCGACCCACCACAAAACAAACAATCTTAACGGCTATTTTACAACAGCCCCACGTTGGGCCAAATTTATGTGGCGGAATTCAAACCCACAAACAAAACAACAAACAACACTCACCCTGATCTTCGGTTGCTGGAGATGGATAAAGGCCGCATGTTCAACCACAACCATGCAAACAACCACAAACACAACAAGGAAATACAAAAAAAAAAGAAACGGAACACACACACAAATAAACAGCACACCAACAAGAAGACCAACAACTCCCAGAAAAGCATACGACAAAAACTGTCCCACACAAGAACCACTGACCGGCACTAGCTCTGACTAAAGACTCCCTAAACCAAAAAAAAAAACTCCCTCGACATTTGCACAGACAGACAGCACCGTAAACAACCTAACGACCTCATCCCTCTTCCAACAACCGAAGCACTCACTTACGACAATTACACACTCTCTCTCTCTCTCTCTCTCACAAAACGTTGGGAAATGCTAAATAAAAACAAATTTATTCATCCCTCTATATCCGGGTGCATCTAAGTCATTGCTACCTATGAACAAGATAGTGATACTAGGCCCATTGGTGGTAAGTTCGGTTATCAGGGCAGGTGTCAAAAGGTTGGTTGTAACAGCCCCTGGTCTACCAAATGTCTTATATTCTAAGGGTTCCAATAATGCCGATCTACCACTATGAAAACAATTCTCCATATGGGTGACATGAGAATGTCCCACAATAGCTACTTTACGATTCATTATTAAATTGATAGAGAAATAATAATATACTAACAAAAGAGAAAATTTACATTAATTCAAAGTAAGGGAAAATAACAAAACCAAAATTAGGGCTTAAGGCAAGCAGGACAAGGCCTTACTAATTTAATTAAACATCATATTAAAAAAACTGTTTTAATTAAGCCTGAATACTCCCCTACCTACAAGTTGCACGAAAAAAAGGTAAATTTAATGTTTCTTGCGGCACCTCACTAAAAAAAAAAAAAAAAAAAAAAAAAGAAGAGTTAACCACGTCTGTTTATGTAGGCAAGATACCGCAAACTAATTTTAAGGAAAACGCGCTATAAGTGATACAACAAGGTTAGGGAAGGCAGGCATAATTCAACAAAACATCAACATAACATAGTTAATAGCAAGAAAAACCGGCGTAAATGTCCTATAGAATCACCAACGGTGCTAATCGTACCACATGTGACTAAACCAAAGAATTACCACATGATCAATTTCAAAAACTAAGAAATACCGAAAATTATCACAAATTATTAATGATCCTGGTCACGGCACCATATATTGCTACTCATTAGGGTCAAACGAGCGACAACACATAATGACTTCAGTCAATTACAGAAAATTATAAATGACCAGATTCGTTTAGAGAATTCATGACCCTTTCTCTACTTAAAGAATGCACTGCGTTGTGTTATAAAGATTTCCATAAAAGGACATACCATATTATATTATGTTTTACTCATAAATTATTACTTACTAATTTATATGATGTTATTGACGCAATTGCCGGGTTTGGATTATGATAGGCACGGGTAAACCACGATACCACTAATATATATATATTCAATTTACTCAGTCCTGGAATCCCACGCGTAGATATGCATATCCCAAGCGACGTATCCCGATCAAGGCAAATCAAATATATGATACTTATCCAAACTTCGGCTGATTCATCCATCTACTTCATTAAATGCTGGGAAGGAACGACATGTTTAATCCAATCGAAGCGAAATTCTGTTCACTAAATCCTCCGGCTACCTAACCACACATTACAAAGTTGAGGAACGAACTGAGTGTGGTCCGCGTGTCCGCCTCTCACTATGAAAATAATTCGTTCGCTCTCTCACCCATACCCACGAATTTGGCCTCGTCCGCTCACGATAAGAGTCAACAACAAAACGAACTAAGCCACCAAAACAACACGAACCGAACGAAACTATCAAACAATTTCCATCGCATTGTTAACCAATTATACAAACTATTCGCAAGACAATATTCTTTGGTAACAACGCTTATTACAACTAAATATAAATAAAACATTCATTTGTACACAAACCTGCACATCTCCACTTGACACCACGCGATATAAAAGAACACTTTCCATATACAACATAAACAGATATTCAATAACAATTGATTTTCCATGTCGTTATTGTAAGTAACGACAGGTAGTCCTTAAGGCTAACTTTGAAATGCTGAACTTAGAGGTCAGATGAACTAGGTAGCTCTTGTCTTTATCCAGTGCATACGTAAATGTCTGTCTTGACAGGAGGTTAATATTTGACCTCTTGCAAGAGATTATTAGGCAGAATTTTCTTGAAACTCCAAGAACGAAGAGGTCATTACCATTCAAGGCATATAAACAACAACAATTTGATGCCATTCTTGTGAGTGTCTGGTGGGCCATAGCCAGGCCAAAACAGAGTCTTAAAGTGAGCATGGCTCTCTGCTACAGACCTCTGGAAATGTTCTTGAAGAGCAATCAATCAGTACCTAAAAGCAGACATCCTTCAGACCAAGTGAAGCCATGAAGTTGTTATCTTAGTTGGAGGTAAGAATGGAAACTTGCTTCCATCTAGGATGGGGCCAGAAGGTAATGGATGAGAGTCTAAGGTCAAAGATGGGTCTCCACATATTAGTGGACACTGATTAACTTGTGGGCTACCTGGGAACTTGTCTTCAGAAATGGAAACCCATAATCTAACGTGAGTCCTGTTGCTACTCACAGGTTTACTCCGATCTACTGCCACTCCAACCATGTACTCTAGAGCCAAGTCCCCTACCAGAAGAGGTGGTACCTGCTGGAAGGAGGAATCCATATTTTCTTCTCTGCCAAACAAATAATGCTTCTGAAGGGATTTATTACGAAAATTATGAGCTGAGCAATTTCAACCAAACATGGTATACATATGATTTACTATCTGAAAAAGAATACTGTGGGGGTAAGACATCACTAACACCAAAGGGCATCAAAGGGTTTTGGGGTGGGAACGGCTTCCCTGAAATGGGGCTGGTTCTGCCAATAGATTTAGTAACTAAATAAAATCTACGAATTTATCATACCTCATTTTGGTATACATATGACTTACAATCTGGAAAAGAATACTGTGGGGGTAAGACACTGGCACCAAAGGGGGTGGGGTTGGGAAGGGGGTGAGGTAAAAATAACTGATAATGACAGATATTAGTGTCCAATCCATAGTTTTGGAGGTCGCTGAGATGAATGGTGACACTCCCGATGCCCTTACAGTCCAAGTTCAGCACCGATAGGAAGTGAGGGTGAGAAGGGGTGAAAAATGAAATGTCAAAAATGACAGCTATTAGTGTCTAATCCATAGTTTTTGAGGTTGCTGAGATGAACAGTAACACTCCCAAAGCCCTTTCAGTACAAGTTCAGCACTGATAGGAATGGGGGTGAGAAGGGGTGAAATACAAAATGTGAAAAATGCTGGCAATGTATTGAAGAAACTATCTTAACAGGAAAGGGAGAGAGAGAGGGAGAAGTGAGAGAGAGAGAGAGAGAGTAGAGGGGATGTTAGGGAGGAGAAAGAGGGAATGAGTGAGGGCGAGTTTGAGAGAGTGAGAGGGAGAGGAAGTGAGCGTGAGAGAGAGTAGAGGGGGTGTTAGGGAGGATAAAGAGGGAAAGTTGGAGAGAGAGAGAGAGAGAGACACAGTAGAAGGGTGTTAGGGAGGAGAAAGAGGGAAAGAGTGAGAGAGAGTTTATCGGTTGTCATTCAGAGTTTTCTTGGGCAGCGCCGAGTTGGTCAGCTAGTAGAATATAAAATATAGGCCAAGCACTGGGACCTATGAGGTCATTCAGCACTGGAAGGGAAATTACAAGTATAAAGATTTTAAGGTGTAACAGGACAACCTTGCAGTTGCGCTGTGAAACAATTGCTAGGAAAGGGTGGAAAGTAAGGTGGAAGAAAGAGAATATGAACAGAGCTACAGTAGAGGTATGAAAGGGGCTGCAGGTAGGGTCCAAAGGACCACTGCAAAGAATCTCAAGTAATGCCTGCAGTGTACTGTGTAAGGAGCACTGACAGTGCTACCTCCCTCTGGGGACTTGAACCTCATGTTTTGTGCTTTACAGTTTTTCTTTTTAAACATTTGGTACAGAATAACACTTACCAGGAGAGAAAGCTTTTTTGTACTACATACTTAACTTTTTTTAATTTTCTGTTTTGGTGTAATTTTTCTTTTTAATGATTAATATAAACAAAAGAAGAAATTAAAGGTTATTAAAACACTATATGAAAAAATTTAGTTGTTTAATGCCATTAAATAAATTACATTTATATTCACAGAACAGTTTACTTTTTATTTTTGACATCTGAAACATCAGACTGTTGCATGTTTTCCTCAGTCATGTAGAAAACCAAGGTTTGAACATTCATTACAGTGCTGTAAAACGAGAAGTCACCATAGATGGTGAAGTAGGGGATTGTTTTAATCCAACATTTTTTTGGAGAAAGGGGGTTAAGTTTTCTATAAATATTTGTTTTCGGAATTTAAATGATAATATTTGTAAGTTACAGAGAGCAGATGGTGTTAGTTTTCTTTTAAAGTGTAATAGTGTGTATATAATTGAAATTAAAACTGCTTATCTATTTTCTGTCCTTGGATTTATGTGTATGAGGAGTACGGTAGTCTCTTGGGGGGGAACTGTTAGGTGGGGCTGCAGTGTTAATGAAATCCTGGTTATTTGAAATCTAGTTGCATGATGTTAATGTTCTTCCTGATCAAATTTGGTTTCGCTTTCATTTATTTCCACATTTATTATTAGGAGGATTCTACATTCCTCCTCATGATTCCCCATACTTTTTAATAGAGCCTTTGCCTATGCTCAGAAGCAGGGAATCAGGAATTCTAACAGCAAGTTGTCGAGTATTGGTGATCTTAATGCTAGAATAGGAAATCCAGACAGTTTGAACAGCCATGATTATGGAATTGCATAGGCATCTAACCCAGACTTGGTCATTAACAAGCATGGACGAGTGATAAGAGCACTGTATACAAATCTTAGTCTTACTCCTGTAAATCATTTATAAAAAGGATTATTGACTTTAAATGAAGGTTTAACTTACCACCAAGGCCAACAATGGAAATCGCAGATAGACTGGGCACTGTGCTCACTGAAATGTTTGGTGTCTTGAAGACTTTGAAACTAACTGATAACCTAATAATAGCCTTCAAATCATGCACGTGTTAAAATTAAAAATGATTCATTTTTATTCACAAGTATAGTTAAATGATCAGCATGTTAAAATCATCTTTAGAATGTAATAAGGATTTCGATTGCAACAAAAGGGCAGTTAGGCCAAATAGACTGGATGTTGACAAATTTTCTTCTTTTGTGTTGAATCCCAAGAATTTTGTACCCCAAGATGGAGATGAATTTGATGTGAACATTCTGTGTGAGAACTTAGGTAACACTATATGAAAGTGCCGTGAAGGCAAGAAAACCCTAAAGGTAGTGTGATGTACCAGTACCTCGAGAAAATACATAGATGGAAATGGTTGATCGAGAAGGACTCACGCCGAATATGGTCTGCTATCAACAGGAGAGGCGGGGGACTGGGCGGATTTGATCGAAATACCAACAAATCACCATCCAGTGAGGCATTTGCTACTTATTTTGATATATATATATATATATATATATATATATATATATATATATATATATATATATATATATATATATATATATATATATATATATATATATATATATATATTTTAAGTAATTCTGTAAGAAGTTATAACGAGCCAAGCGTCATGAATGATTGAGAAACTGAAGCCGCTGAGTGACTCTTTGATTGTGTTTCTAATACAATATATATCTTAAATTTCATATTTTATATGTGTTATCCTGTTAGATGGACGAAGTCATTTACGATTTTCAAGGAAGGTAATCCCTTGGACCCCAGTAATTATCAAGGGATAAACATAATGTCCGTGTTTCCAAATTTATATGACATTATTCTAACCTCAAGATTGCAAAGTTGGTTTACTTCCAACGAACAGCAAGCAGGAGCTAAGAAAGGAAGAGGTTGTGAGGAACAAATTCTTGCTCTTAGACACATAATCGATATTGGCAGAAAGACGAAAAAAACCCTATATAAGGAGCAAATTGATTGAGGTCTTTAGGAAGTTGGGATGTGTGTCAAACATGTGGCAAGCAATTCAAATGCTTTGCAAAAAACCACAAGCATAATTGAGGACATATCGGTAGAAACTAAAGATGGTGTCCGTCAGGGGAGTCCAAGTTCATGCTTTTTTATTTACTGCTAATGTGAACCCGATGATCTGAATGATAAGGAATATGGAGAGAATGGCTGACTTGGGCGCCTTCATGTTTTGATGGACCTTGAACGATACTATTATTGTTAGCACAACGAAAGAGGGAGCAATTTGGAAATTTCATCAAGCATTAAACTATTGCAATCAGTATGACATGAAAACGGACATTTTCGACATTACCCCTTGATTTTTGTTAAAGTCTTTATTTCACCTGATTCTTATTATTTGGGGTGCAAGTGACCAATTTTTGCCGGATGTGTTGTTCCCACCCTTGAGCATTCTGAGAAATTCAAAATGGCGGCCATAATGACCACTGGCCACGTGTGCTTTGCAACCAATTCACTTAGGAAGATGATTTTGTTGTCTAAACTTAGGTTTTTGGATATGAGGAATCCAATGGAACTAAAATTAACAGCATATAACCACTCATTATTTATGTACAAGAAAAAGATCTGTAAACTGAATTACAATAGCGATATATATGTAAATGGAACATCAATATATATATTATATATATATATATATATATATATATATATATATATATATATATATATATATATATATATATATATATATATAATATATATATATATATATATATATATATATATATATATATATATATATATATATATATATATATATATATATATATATATATATAATTAACACCGTGTTAACATGTCACTTATTATTTAGACAGTTTCTCTCTGAGTGCAAGGCGATCTTTAGCATCTGACTTGATGCGACCCATTCCTTCCTGTTTGTGGTAAAGCAAGGCTGGGGCAGGGCTAACGTCTCTCATCTCATCAAGGTTCTGAACAACAGTGGAGCAAATGCGGACTTCATATGCCCACATCTTGACACATTCATCTTTAAGGGTAACTCCGGTTAACCAACCATCTCCATGATCATACCACGTGTATATAATCTCAATTGCCCTATCTGACCAGATTTCATTCCAATGCCAGGAGTGTGGTGAATGACATGTTTTCCATCTTCAAAGTGTTTTTGAATCATATCAGGGAGAATGAGCATGGGGCGAAAATAGTACAAGGCATAGCTTGCATAATTTACATGGCCAGCAGCAAAGAAATAGGGAATCATTGCTTCAACACACAGGAGGTGCAGGTGCCAGTCACCTTCACGCTCTGCACGTACATATTTTAGAATGATGAAGGCAGGACGGAGGACAGTCGATTCATAGTTTACAGGTCCGGCTACTTTGGCTTAGCTGGTCAAGGATTTCTTGCAGATCGGCCATGCATTTGATGTTGTATTGGAAACTTGTTGCCAGCAAGCATCTTTGCTACACCACCAAATACAGCTGGTAGAACTTCTTCCTCCCCACTTCCAGCCATCAGAGAGCCAGAAGCTGAAATAAAACTCATGAGTAGAAGTTCTGAAACTTGCTTTGGATCATCTCATATGATTTGTAGACAAACACGATACAGCTGCTGATCAACGGTGAAGACTACAAATTCTTGGCCTGCTGCATTGCTTAACTCCTTTACCTTTAACATGGCTGTGAACATGGTAGATGGGTCAGAGGTCTTGTGGTTGAGAAGAGGCATACAGAGGACCTAGTTTTTTGGTTGCAGGGCATGACCTTGTTGTCTCAAGGAACGAGTCATGCACCCATTGCACTCAGGACACCCTTGAACAGAAAAAGTTTTAATGTACAGTGTGTTTAAATTACCTATAAAGTGTGTTCAATGTATTTCGCACTTGGAAACAATAAGGAATTGAATATGATGAGTAAATATGTTAAGTGAACAAAAGTTAATGTAATATATTGCCAGTGACATTGCTATAATAAATCTGTTGCACGATTAACAAAATTTCCTGATCAACATACCTTTAGAAATGTAAGTCTTCTTCGCCTGCTCGATTCCATGAAATCTTTTGTTTGTTTACAAAATCTTCTGGAAATTTAGACTTGGTATCTGTAAAAGAGTAGGCGTCTTTTCTCCTTTGTAATGAGTAAAGACAAACTCATCATCCGGTAGTGGTTGCGACATACGTTCCCAGTTGATTCTTTCAAATCCTCCCACCTCACTTTCAAATGAATTACTTGATAAGGATAAGGGATATGTTTGTATTACGGCTAATGAATGAGCAGCAGCTTTTCCATTAGGTGTGTGCAGATCCAGGTCAAAGTTATCAGCTACTATTTGGAGAAGGCCACCCACATGCTTAGCTGGACAAGTCTTTTGTACTTCAGCGACAGCATCAATTGCAGCTGATTTCCGAAAGCATCGCATTTCATCATAGTGACAAGTTACAGAATAATTTGACAAATGATTAAAAATATTCTTGTCATTCTTGAAGAGCACACCAAGAGCAATTTGCAGTGGAGTTGGATATTTTTTTTACATTACATGTGATCATATTCCTAACGAGAATAGAAGTCAGAGAATCCTCATTCAGTTTTGGCGAAATTTTGGCGAGAAGCTTTAAAGTAGAATCTGAGACAGCTTCTTTTGCAACTGACTTTGAAATTTGTTTCTTGTAGACATAAGTCTTGTCCTGCAATCTTTGGTGATAGCTTTAGCTACTTTTTGAAGAGCCATATCTAATTCTTCATCATCCTCATCTATACTTTTGGTCATCTTCAATGTGGCTGTTGTATTGTCCTGGAACATCACTATCTTGGAAATTCCTTTAGCTGACAAGATTGCAGGTCAGTGACATTTGCAGAAATATGATTAAGCAACTCAGAACGACCAAGGTTTGAGCTGCCACCATACTCCAGACACTTGTTATACAGTAAGACCGATGTCCATATTTGCCTCCGATTCTGGACCATTTCCTTAATGACGTTATTGAGGGCTTCATCAGTTCCTTTGTTCGTGCATTCAGATGCTTTTGCATTACTGCATCCCTCTAAACCTCTGCATGGTGTGTGAAATCTCTGCCTGCAGTCTACATGATATCTAGCTTCTGCTGCTTGGAGATCGCTTACTGCACCCTCTAGACGAATTCGGACGTTGTCAGCTAAGTTATCTTTTCTTTCATCACATTTTCTCATAATTAAGTCCTTGACTGGCAATGGAACTTTACCTTGTCTTTCATATTCAGTTGCACGAAACAAGTAAGCTGGTCTGCAAAGCCTAGGTTTTTTGTGTATTTTTTTGTGTTGCGCGTCTTGACCACAATAAAGACAGTGTTCCTTGGAGTTAAAATCCGGAGTAACAGAACGGCGTATCTGTTTGGTAGGTATAGATGTACCTTCATTTTCATCTGATGTGCTTGGCCTCTTTGGAATGTTTGATACAGCGACAACGTGATACACAATTTTTGCGATAAAACACTACAAGATTAGGGTCTTCTTGTAAAAGATGTTGCAGTTCTGAATGTAAATGGTCTCCGTATACCAAACTTGCTTTAATGATAGCTAATATGCGATCATTTCCTGGCATGCTTCCTTGTCAGGGTTTCTTGGTTTTTTTTTACAATGCATAGCGGAATTCAAAAATACACTGAGCTTCTTTCTTCTCCATTATTATTATTCTTTACGCTCGACAAGTGTCTGAAAATAAACTGGGCTTTATATAATTTGACAGATTATATTTAAAGCTAAGAAACATGAAAATTCAACTATTTTATAGATCAATCTGCTAGCCAGACAAAGCTACATATATATCTTTTTGCCAAAAATATGTAAAATGTGCACAAATAAATGTAAACCTTATGGCAGATTGCACATAAAAAGCGATTCTATGCTATTTGTTTTGGTTCCTCATACCCGAAAACGTAGGTTTAGACACCAAAATAATCTTACTAAGTGAATTTGTTACGAAGTACACATGGCCGGCAGCCATTACGGCCGTCATTTTGAATTTATCGGAATGCTTAAGGGTGGGAACAACACATCAGGCAAAATTTGATTACTTGCACCCCAAATGATAAGAATCAGGTAAAAAAAAAAAACTTTTAACAAACATTAAGATAGCAGTGAAGGAAAGATTAGCCTGAAACAGGATAATCAGAAGAGCGTGTGTTTTACGCTTGACGAAGAAAAGTTTCACCCAAATCTGATCAATTTGTCTGAAACAGTTTCGACAAGCGAGACAGACATACAGAAAAAGAAGATAAGTGACCAGAACAAGCAAGATAAAATAGAAACATAAAAAAGAGGAATTCCCACAATTACAGAATACAGAATTGTTGAGATGTGCACATACAGATGATATATACTCAGATATAAATAATTACTCAGATATAAATGATTGTGATGACCAAAACACTGAATCTAACGAAAATCAAGGCGCCTATGCCTATAACTATAGAAATGTAGTAATGAGTTGTGAAAGTGAAGGGAAAATACTAAATGAAGTATTGCTCTTAGATAAAATGAATAAATCAGATATAAATAGTATAATGGAAGTAACAGAAGAAACCACTGGAGATGCAGAACTTTGCTATTTTTGAGACATAGAAGAAGAAGAAATATGTTGCGTTAGCACAGCTGATGATAATAAAGTACAATTTATACTCAACAGAGCAATAACTTTGTATCCAAAGTGTTTAACAAAAATATATTTGAGATCAAAAGAGGATGTAAAGGATAAAAATATTGTATTATTGAATGAAGAATTGCCAGATTTTATCAGAATGGATAATTCACTAGTCCATATGAATGGTGATAACTGCGAAATTTATGTGCAAAACTATTCAGATAACAGACTAACACTATACGCAGGCATTGTCTTTTGCCATCCTTTACTAACAGTAAAAGAAGAAGCATTTTTCTCTAAAAATGGCCAAAACTCTCAAGTAAATCAAGAATTAAATAAAACAGATTTTCCAGAAACAGACACAATTCAGGTGTTATAGAAATACAGAAATGTAATACAGTAGCTATAGAAGGAGATAAACTAGGATTCTAGGAAGAACAAATGTTCTACAACATAGAATTTTGTTAGATGATGGAGCCAAGCCATTTTTTATTCCTAATTACAGATTATCAATAAGCCAGAGACCCATAGTTGACAATTTGATAGAGAAGATGCTGCAAGGTAGACGACAACGCACCAGTCCCATAGTGGACTAGGTAAGTCATGTGGGGTACATACATGGCGGAACCGGTGAGTATGTGAGAATGACAAGAGAGGAGGCAGGACAACGGCTTGCCTAAGTACCGCTACGATGCTGTTAATGCACATTTTTAGAGGAGTAATTGACCATCAAAACTATAACCAGCAAATCGATAGTGCAGTCCCCGAAAATGCCATCAGGAACTGCTACAGTTTTATATTGTTGTAGGCTAATTGCAATTTCTCTTATAATAAGTAAATAAAAGTCTTGGTGGCCTCTAAACTCCTGTAGTGTGTTTGTGTGGGCAAAACAGGAGTCCCTGAGTGTGGAATGTGTTGTCCGCGTTAAAAGGTGGAGCAGTTTTATTGTTTGTTCACATTTCCGTTGATTTGTACGATTATTCATAATTAATAGTACCAACTGTGCCTAAGAATTTCTTGGAGAATTTTTGTGTGATTTTAAAGGTTTTTTTTTTTTGTGCGTCTGAGGGAAAGGATGTGTAAGTGTTGCCAATAACCCATTTCTGAATGTTTTTCCAGTGTTAGTTGGAATAGATTGTTTGTATTTCGCCCGTACTTGTAACTGAAACGGGAAGTATTAAATTAATAGGTAATGGAATGTTAATCATTGTCTTAGTTCCTTTGTCAAGTTGGACATATTTATTTCTTCGAGGGGTTAACGTAAAAATTTGATGTTTATATTCACATGATTGCTTTTGACACAGCATTACTTGTGCTTTTAACATAAATGTCCCAGTCTCGTGGGCATGCATGTATGGCAGGAGATTTTAAGAAGTGTTGGGTTTAGCCTATGTCAAAACAGTTCACTTTGAGTGATTAATGTGAATTGTGATTTTAAGTGTTGGTGATCCTAATTTCTTTAACATTCCATTTTTTTTTGAACTCAGTGTTTCATTTATTTTTAATGGTACGCCCCTACTTTTGTTTCATTCCCTGTGAGTGGTGAGCTCACATCGCATTTAAAGAGGATCAGTAAAAATGCCTTAAACATCATAGAAGCTATCCTGAACAACTTGGGGTACTGACAAATCAAGAATATAAATAAAAGTTATTGCTGTTTTATTTATGGTATAATATGGAAGCCAAATTTGTTTCGAGATCAGTCACGAGAACGATTTGAGTCACTAAATTCAACCATATAATTTATTAAAATGCTGAAGCTCCTACACCTTGGATTATGCATATATCATGATATGCACTCATTTGTACTAGTTGCAGAAAAGTGTACATACATCTCTAAGCTACCAAAATCCTAGACTAATTTTGGCTAACATATGCAAATACACAACAATTATAATATATATATATATATATATATATATATATATATATATATATATATATATATATATATATATATATATATATATACAACATCTGAAGAAATAAAAAAATTGTTGTCAATATATAGTGTCTGTTAAACCCCAAACACCCCCACAAATACGATACTTTGACAAGTAAAATCCTCATTCGAGAACTTTGTCTAAACAGCCTAGCCTACTCAAAATTCTTAATCAAGCAATCCACAGGTAGTGTGTGTAATTCATGTGTAAAAATCCAATGACCAGACTATTACAAAAGAAAACAGCAGTGCACAATATAAGTGCATTGCTATCGTTCTACAGCACAGGTGAGCTAGAGTGCCCTGTTACAGTAATCCCTCAATTCAACTTATACATCCCTCGACACCAGCCTATCTGCAGGGCCCTACACAATATATGCGTATAATATCTATACAATTCATAAAAATTAAAAAAAGACATGCTACAATGGTTGGCAATGCTGCATAAGCAGAAAAATTCTTAGTAATGCTGCTTACAGGCATCAGCATGCTCAGAAAGGATTATTAGCGGGTGGGAGGTTGGAGAAAGGGTTTTGAGGGTAGCGGGGTGAGAGGGCTGGCAGAATGGGTAGGGAGGGTTAGCAATGCTGTGCAGGCAGAAAGCAGCGTTGTTAACGCTGCATGCAGGCACAAACATGAAGAGAAAGCGTTCTTGGGGAGGTGGAATGCCGGGGAAGGAGTTTCTGGGGTAGCGGTGGGGATAGGAAGGCTGTGTGGGATGGTTGGGGAAGGGAGGGAGGGTATTAGACTTAATGAGAATGGATAAGTCATCAGTTCAATAACATATGGTAGAAGGTGCGTGTGTGGACAAGCACTAGTGGTTTCTGTAAGCTTTCTCACTATTGGTGGAAATGCATACATCATTACATGTCATTGTGGTTTTTTGTTTTTGAATGGCTGATTGACTATGCATCATGATAACATCATACAAATTTCCATCTCTAATTATCTGCATGGGAAGAGTATCAATGCACTTTGCAGCTAAATATGCTTCTCTCTTTTGTCCAGCTCCATGACATTTCTTGGTATCCATGCATTCAGTGGGTGCTGTGATACCATGTGCTGCAGTGCTTTCCCCTCACTTTTGCATTTGTTGCAGTGCCTGCAGCATTCATTACAGGTGCTGTTAGTTGTGTGTGTGGTGTATGTATTCTCTTTATGGGGGGCCCCATCGTCCTTAGAGGGTGAGGAAGGTGTTGAATCTTCAGAAGCAGCTTGAAATTGTCAGGAGAATCAAGGCAGGCTGCTATGGGATATAATGCAGGAGCATAGCATTGCTCAGTCAACTTTGCAGGATATTTGTGCGTGGTGTGTATATTCTTTGGCCCCACCTCATCCTAAGAGGGCAAGGAAGGTTTTGGATCTTCAGAAGAAGCTTGAAATTGTCAGGAGATTGAAGGCAGGCTGGTCTATGGGACATAATTCAGGAGTAAAGCATTGCCTGGTGAACCTTGCTGGATATCAAGAATGTTAAGGACAAGGTGAAGAAATATGCAATGTTGAGAATAACAGGCCTGCAAGGTGATGGCAAATCCCCATCATAAAGAGACTGAACAGTAAACCTTAATTTGGTTTTCATAGCAAAGGCAGCTGGTATGCAAGTGTGCAGTGCTGAGTTGAAGGCTGCAGTTATGAAGTTTATAGGCCTGCCTGGAGTTGTGGACTTTAAGTGTCTTAAAATTGGCTGTTTCAGTTCAGGACTTGGCATGGGCTTTCTAACAAGAAAACTCATGGTGAAACTTTAGATGTTTCTGTGGAGGTGACAAAGGTACTTTGGCAGACACTGCAAGACTTGCTGAAAAAGGCCTTGTTTTGGGTAGAATCTACAACAGTGATGAAACTGGTCTATTCTATTGCTTCTAACCCACTAATAACATGGCTTTCCAAGCAGTGTGTGTGTCTGCTTTGTTATGTACAAATGCTTCTGGCAGCTATTATTGCAAACCAGTGGTAGCTGGACATACAAACAACCATGTGCCCTGTGTGGGCTGATGGATAATCTCCCAGTGGTTTGGTATCATTTTGCAAATGAGTGGTTCACCTGCAAAGTTATCTCTGATTGGCTCCATAATAATTTTTGTAAGGAGTTTATTCGTTATCAGACACAGGACCTTGGTATTGCTAGACATTGGCTGAAGGCTTTGCTTCTCTTGGACAATGTGGCTGTGTATCCTACCACAACCCAGTTGGTTGATGAAGAAGGTCATGTTAAGGTCATGTTTTTGCCTCCTGTATATGCACTCATTCAATCAGTGGACCAAGATATTGTTGTTGCAACAAAATGTTATAATAGAGGAAGTTCTTGGAGGAGGTGATAATGGAGTTTGAGGACAAGGAAGGGAATGAGCAAGGCTTGGATACACTTAGGGAATGGACACTGGAGAATCTTTGAAGGCACTTGGCAAAGTCTACTATATGCAACTTTGCAGATGCTTGGAAGGTCATCACCAAGCAGACCCGGGAGCATGTAAAGTCACCTACAAAGTCATTTGTGAAGTCTCTACTGAACGCGTCGTTCGTAAAGTCTCCGCTGAGCAAGTTTTCTATGGTGACGTCCCATTTTCTTCGCCTCTACAATTGGTCACACCTAACGTGCCAGGTCACACGAATTCAATCATTTAAACTGTGTATATAACTGTTCACCTGTTGTCAGTTGTGTATCTTGTATTTCTTCATTCACAGGCATCAAGATTATATCCATTTTTAGTTCTGTCTATTTTTACATTGTAAGGTGTACTCGTTCACTGTATTTTATTGTTAATTATTATTGACCTCAGGTCACTCACGCTCTCATTGTCTTCCGAGGCACAACGCCAGTCTGCCGCTATATAAACTGCCTGGATCTTGAATAAATCAGCAGTACTCCTTTACCTGCTCGTTTTTTTGCACCTCTTACAGTGGTGACCCCCGGAGTAGTCTCGGAGCCATTAGCGGACCCATACGGCAACTCAGTCTTGGCTCCAGGAACTTACTCACGCCCTTAGCAGACTAGCGACGGCACTGTAACCAGCGTTTGGGCATGCTGACTCTCGTCGGCAAAATCACCAGTGTCATTAATGGACTCACACGGCGCGCTTCTGAGTGCATTTTGACGCGAGTACCCCACTCCAGTTAAGAGGGCAAAGAGCGAGCATGGACGTGGACATCCCCTCCCTCGTGCAATTAACCGCTAACCTCGCGGAATCGGATGTCTACCTTCCTCCCATCTCACCTGCGCCCGGCCCCACGCCGAGGCTCTCACGCTCCTCCACACCCATGCCCGTGCCCCGCATGCTCCCCTGCCCGGCAGGACAATCACGGGCTGCCCTGTCCATAAAGCTGCTGCCATTCATGCAGGGGAACCCAACGTCGTGGCTGTATAGGGTCGAGAGCCAGTTCAGGCTGACGGACCTAAACGATGAGGTGCTGCAGGCTGACACAGTCCTTAACGCCCTGCCGGAGGAAATCTACAGGAAACTCATCCCATGGGTGTCCACCGCACGCCCCCTCACATACCACCTCCTGAAGAAGTCCCTCCTCGAGACGTGCTCCCTACCAGTCGCCGAGCGGGCCGCCCACGCCCTCGACCTTGCCATCAGCCTGCGACAGGATCTAAGCGTGATGGAGTCATGGGGCATGATTGAAGACCTACTCACACTCCCAGACTTCGATGGTAGCGGAAAGCAGCAGGAAATAAGCCTGTTGCGGGAGCTCCTCCTTCGTCAGCTCCTCCCAGAGGTCAGCACACAAATCCCCGAACCCTACGCCATGCCCCTCAACGTCCTGATCCGCACGGCACAGCACCTGATGGACTGTGTGAAGACAACGAAGCGATTAACAGCACCCACACTACCAGTGAACACCATCCAACAGGAAGAGGGCGCGGAGCAGGAGGTTAATGTCGTCACCAGGAGGCGCCCAGTGCCCCACAGCAAGTGGAGTTCCCTGAGTCTTTGCCACTACCATAGGCGGTTTGGCAAAGATGCCTGGAACTGCCTGCCGCCCTGTTCATTCGCCCATTCAAAAAATGGGAGAGGCAGCGGCCAGCAGGACAGACTGCCATGGCAGCCGAAAAACCCAGGGACCCAGAATCAGTAGGCTTCTATGTTCGCGACACCGTCTCCGGCAGGATGATGCTGGTCGACACGGGGGCTGTTAGATCAATCTTCCCGGCATCCAGAGAGGAACTCAAGCGTGAATCAGATCCGGCTGCCTACCTGACGGCTGCCAACAGATCCGCCATCTTCTCCTACAGCACCAGGCCCCTGTCGATCTCCATCCTTGGCCGGAGTTATTCCTGGGACTTCGTCATTGCGGACATAAAGACCCCGCTCATGGGCCTCCCCCCTCCACATGGTGCAGAAACCGGATGGCTCCTGGAGACCCTGCAGCGACTACAGGCATCTTAACATTGCAACGGAACTCGACCACTACTCCCTGCCGAACATGCAGGACCTCACGGCCTCCTTTCACAGGGCCAAAATATTCACTAAGTTAGATCTTTTAAAATCCTATTTTCAGGTACCAGTCGTGCCAGAGGATATACCAAAGACTGCCATCATCATGCCTTTTGGGTCCTACGTGTTCGCCTTCTCCACCTTTGGCCTGAGGAACGCCGGGGCGACTTTCCAGCGGCTCATGGACAGCATCCTGGGGACCTGAAGTTCTGCGTCTG
The DNA here is from genome assembly GCF_040412425.1 of Macrobrachium rosenbergii. Classification (NCBI taxonomy): domain Eukaryota; kingdom Metazoa; phylum Arthropoda; class Malacostraca; order Decapoda; family Palaemonidae; genus Macrobrachium; species Macrobrachium rosenbergii. Next base: position 11,202,816 of record NC_089762.1, on the reverse strand, counting down.
CTACTAGATGATATCCTTATATTTTCCAGGTCCCACAGTGAGTACCAGAAACACATCTGGGCAGTCCTGCAGCGCCTGCAGGAGAATGGCCTCGTCGTACGTTTTAACAAGTGCACCTTCGGCGTCCAGAAAGCTGACTTCCTGGGCCATGAGATATCCCTGGCAGGTGTCTGCTCGCTCACATCCAAAGTTGCAGCCGCCACCAGGTTTTCCGTCCCCACCTCCATCAAGGCTGTCCAGGAGTTCCTTGGGATGGTGAACTATTACAGGCAGTTCATCCCCGAGGTCGCTCACACCACGGCCCCCCTGACGGAAATTCTGAAAGGCCAGCCAAAGTCCTTGTTGTGGGGACCCAGCCAGCAGCAGGCCTTCTCCCTGACGAAGGCCGCCCTCGCCGAGGCAACCGCCTTGGCACACCAGGATCCCAGTGACCCCTCCAACTGACAACGGACGCCAGCAACTTCACCTGTGGTGCTGTCCTGGAGCAGGTCATCGGTGGCGTCCCCCAGCCCATCGCCTTCTTCAGCAAGAAGTTCAACCCCGCAGAGGCCCGCTACAGCACCTTTGACAGGGAACTCTGCGCAGTGTACCGAGCAGTCCGGCACTTCAAGTTCCTCCTGGAGGGCACACCCTTCACAATCTTCACGGACCACCAGCCGTTGGTTCAGGCCTTCACCAAGCAGGGGAACGCATGGTCTTCCAGGCAGCAGCGACATCTCTCAGGCATCGCCGAGTTCACCTGCCCCGTTAGGTACCTCCCTGGCAGGAAGAACCCTGTTGCGAACGCCCTCTTCAGAGTTGAGCTGAATGCGGTGCAGCTCGGGGTAAATTACGAAGACCTCGCCAGGGAGCAGATCGCGGACCCAGAAACCCCAGCCTACTGCACCGCCATCACGTCCCTGAAGTGGAGGGACATGCCCCTCACCCCCCGGGGGCCCAAGTCTCCTCTGTGACGTCAGTACCGGCCAGCCCCGCCCCTTGGTGCCAGCCTCCTGCCGCCGCCAGGTATTCGACATCATCCACGGCCTCTCACATCCCTCCGACAGGACAACGGCCAAGCTGCTGTCAGGGAAGTTCGCCTGGCATGGAGTGCAGAAAGATGCGAAGACCTGGGCGAAACAGTGCCTGCAGTGCCTAACCAGCAAGGTGGGACGTCACACACAGTCCGGGGTAGGCGAGTTCCTGCAACCAGAGCGGCGCTTCGGCCACATTCACATCGACGTCGTCGGGCCCCTTCCCCCATCAGGCGGGTCCAGGTATCTCCTGACGGTGGTAGACCGCTCAACAAGGTGGCCTGAAGCCACACCAATGCAAGAATCCACCGCTAGTGCATGTGCCGAGGCCCTGCTCTCCAGTTGGGTCAGCCGCTTCGGCGTCCCAGACCATATCACAACCGACAGGGCCCCCGCCTTCCTGTCCGAATGGTGGTCCGCCCTGGCTCAGCTGCTGGGGACAACGCATCACACCACCATGGCTTACAACCCAGCGGCCAATGGCTTGGTCGAGCGGTTTCACAGGTCCCTGAAGGCATCTCTCATGGCCCGCTGCACCACCGAGGACTGGAAATATCAGCTGCCGTTGGTCCTCCTCGGCTTGAGAACTGCCCCCAGGGCCGACGACGCCCCGTCCGCAGCTGAGAAAACCTACGGCGAGTCCCTCGTGGTCCCAGGCGAACTTGTGACAGAAGGTCGCCACAACCCATCGGTGCAGAGGCTCCGCGACGTGGTTGGCAAGTTCGCGCCCTGCAAGCGGACATACATCGACAGGTCGGCCACCTTCACGCTGCCAGGGCTGGCATCCACCACTGACGCCGTCCGCCCGCCACTGACCAAACCCTACAGGGGACCCTTCCACGTGCTGGAGCGGAACAACAAGGCGTTCCTGCTTGCAATTCATGGGAGGAATGATTGGGTGTCGATAGATCGGGTCAAGCCCGCCCTCCTGGAGGAGGATAAAGACGTCACTGCAGCGCAACCCCAGCCTGGTCACCCTTCGCCGCAGCCAGGCCCCCGTAAGCAGCGGGCACGCGGCCGCCCCCGAAAAAGCCGGCCCTCACCCACAGTCAGGCAGCCTTACACACAGAGTGCTCCCCCGTTGTTCTCACGCAGCCGTGACACCCTTCAGCGCCCCAGCAGATATGCAGACTAATCAGACGCATCCCAGGTCTTGGGGGGGTGGGAGTATTTGTAAAGTCACCTACAAAGTCATTTGTGAAGTCTCTACTGAACGCATCGTTCGTAAAGTCTCTGCTGAGCAAGTTTTCTATGGTGACATCCCATTTTCTTCGCCTCTACAATTGGTCACGCCTAACGTGCCAGGTCACACGAATTCAATCATTTAAACTGTGTATATAATTGTTCACCTGTTGTGTATCTTGTATTTCTTTGTTCACAGGCATCAAGATTATATCCATTTTTAGTTCTGTCTATTTTTACATTGTAAGGTGTACTCGTTCACTGTATTTTATTGTTAATTATTATCGACCTCAGGTCACTCACGCTCTCATTGTCTTCCACGGCACGACGCCAGTCTGCCGCTATATAAACTGCCTGGATCTTGAATAAATCAGCAGTACTCCTTTACCTGCTCGTTTTTTTGCACCTCTTACAAGCACTCTTGGAATCATATCCTGAAGGGGGAGGAGGGCATGACTGACTTCCAGGGATTCAAAGTTGATGATTTTCATGTCCAACTCATGAAGGGAGACGACGACGTTCCTGAGGAGAACATAAGGGAGTGACTGGACGATGATGGTGGAGACCCTGCTACAATTACTGCTGGTGAGGAGGAAGCCCCCTGAAGAATACAACGATGACGATGACAAGGCTGTTTCACAACCATCGGCTTCATATAAACATATGCGAATGGCCTTTGATATGTTTATTAGTTGATATTATTGAAGAATCCTAACATCAACTGTAGTGGCTTCCCAAGGGTGTTGGAGATTGCTGAGGAAGTTTGAGAAATGTGGTGGATGGTGACTGTGAAGTAGAATTGTCATTCATATTGTCAGAGTACCCTTGATTCAACTCAGAAATGAAAGCAAGCACATCAGCTCCCTTTGTAGCAAGATTCATTCAGCCAAGAATCTGACGTGTTTCTGCCACATTTTGATAACCATGACCCTCTAGGCACTTCTACACCTCTTCCAGCTAATTTGCCACTTAATGTCTCCCAGGAGTCACAGGAGGCACATGAGGCACAGGAGGTATAAGATGCAGAAGACCTCAAAAACACAATAGTGGTGGAGGGGGCGAGGAGGAGGGAGAATGAGGAGGAGGAGGAGGACTTGGAAACCTTGCAGGTTTTTGAAAGTTCGGCCCATCATAAATAGTTTCACCAGAGCAAACAGGGAAGTGAGAGAGAAAATTTTTTTGGCAAAATTGGAAAAGCTAAATGATACTCATGTTATATGGTAGTGTATTGTATATACAGTATACCAAGTGTATTGTGTGTTGGGCAAGAGAAAGAAGGAAAGAGGTTCACTTTTTTTTTGTATAATGTATTTTTAAATGTTATTGTTTACTGTATTTTGGCAAAATAGGAAAAACAAAGTGATACCTGTGTTATATGGTAGTGTACTGTACAAATAATACACCTACCATACTGCGTGTTATGTATTTATACAGTATATTTGGTACAATATGGGAATAAAGGTGGAAAATTGGCTTTTGCATAAAGTTTTCAGTTAAAAGGGTGATGGTTGTTGTTTATAAGCCTATTTAGTGTTTACAGTTATGAGGTACTGATAAGGTAGGGGAATAAAGATATGAAGTTGCCATTTTGCATCCAAAGCGTGTTTTTGACCTTATACGGAAATTCTCATTATTTGGCATGGCCTTGGCTCTATTAATGTGGATATGGGAGAGATTGCTGCATTTACATTTTCTATGTGTCTCATTTTCTATGTACAGTACAGTACATACTGTAGTGAATGCTTGTATCATACAGTCACGAAACAACAATTAGACAAAAAGGCTAAAACTTAAATGATTTTATTACAATGTTCATGCCTCTAACTTTCTCCTCATACATCTTTCAGTTTGGTACTCTAGAAAAGTAACACTATTAACACTCATCAAATTGGATATCTCAAAATGCTTGCTTGAGGGCAATAGTTCATGTGGCCAGTGGTCCTGGAGATGATTACAAAACTTCAATACCCGCAAGTGAACCCAAGTCAGCATTTGCAAGTGTAGGAAGATGTGAAAGTGTTACAGCATCAGGGGTCATCTGGAGGCTGAGTGAAATGTCTGATTCTGGGATGATTGATGAATTGACGAGGGTTTGCTGGGTGGCCCAATGGCAATGGACTTGCTTGCTGTGGGGCTTCCCCACCCCCCCTCATCTACTCTGAAGACAGGATCACCACTGCTTAGACTTTAAGATGTTGATCTTTGCATTACCAAGGGAGCTGACCAAGGTATCACCTTACCATTCTCTGTCTTAACTTGGGTGGTTGGACAATTTCATTACCTTGCTGAACTCAGATATGATAGAAGTGGCATAGAGCATGTTGTTATGATTGTTATTTGAATCCTGGGTAGTAGTGCGATCTCCTCACTGGACATGGTCTTATACTCAGGATCACCACCATCTTCATCCAGCCACTCACAAGTGTTGTCCTCCTGAATAACTTCTCTGATAGTTCATTCAGGAAGACAACATATGTAAGTGGCTGGATGAAGATGGTGGTGATCCTGAGTGTTTTGAAAGTCTGTCACATCAAACCTTGAAAAATCAACAGCAACCTTCCCTTCTGTGTGCATCCTGTACCAACCACACTTTACAGTAAGAGTTGAGATGTCACTCCAATCCACTCCAAGTTGGCAGTCCACTCCAGTAGTGGATTCCCAGCTTGAGGGGACAGTTCCTCAGATTCTGAAGAACCCATTGCCCAAGAGTATCCAAGTCAAGCTCTCCCGCATCCTCAAATACTACAGTCACTTCCTTCAGGAACCTCCGGTGATTGTGCCTCCTGGCCCGCGGGGTGACTGGTAGATGTCGTATTAAGGGCAAAAATGACAAATAACATAGCCATCCTCTGCAACCAACTCTTGTCTGGTAAGATATGCAGGAGGATTGCCGTGAAGAGGGAGGGCTTTTGCCTATACTTGAAGAATACCCAGCTTCTCAACTTGATAACTTCCTTGTAGATGTGACCGAGACCCAAACCTTGAAAGGAAGGTACCAAATCACAGGAATCCTTTCTGTCACCCAGCGAAGATACCGTGGGTACTTTGAGCGTCCAACCACCACAAGTTTCAGCCTGTGAATACATAATTTTCACATTGTTGGCCCACCTAATGTGTTTATTAGCACTTACACTTCTTTATTTCTTTTGGTCTTCGTACGCTGTCCAAACATTATTTTTGGATGCTTCGTCACTCTGCCTCATCACCAGTAAGAAAAAGATAACAAACCTTGTTTGGAAAAGATTCTGTTTTGAGGTGTAACACGCGGTTACCGGGAAAAACCTCAAGGAAGAATTTTGGTGAGCTGAAAAGACTGTGTAACGAAAAGACGGCGTTGAAGTAACATCTATAAAGGCTTTATTACGTAATGAACTTGTCATGAATCTTTACCACTCATTTCTGTATTGACTTGAAAAATGCTAGAAGACAAAGGAAAATAATTTGACTTCTTTGACTAAATAGTTATAAAGGAGTTTTCTAAGATAACAAATTTCATTAGTTGTAAGCATTCTATTTATGACGTATATTTGAAGTTGTGTATCAGATATGTATGAGATCGAAGACTCCCCACCAGTCTTGTTGCTGTTGGAGTATGACAGTGAAGTGACTCGCATTTTGATGTTACAAGTAACATCAAAAGGAGAGGACTTATCAAGTTTCAATTTCTTAACGATAATAAACTAAATTTATATCTTTTTCTGGCAACAAATACGTAGGAGTGAGTTAATCTTGTTGCGGAAAATCATATGATAAATTTTTATTGTCTCAGATGACATGCATTTTTAAGTTTCCATTTTCATGGTGATGATGGTACGCAGAATTTTATACACTATCTTATTTCTGAGGACTAAAGGAGTAAAATATATGCAAAAGATATAAAAGAATAACCTATATTTTATAATACATCGCTTCAGCACCTCAACAAATAAGCTCCCCAATGTACACTTCGTCTTGGTGTTGGAACGAAAACAATAAGGGAGACATCCGTCGCACTTCCAAGTTAAGATATTATAAGAAGTGCACCCAGAAACGGACCATTCCGCGTCACCTGCACATAGAACGAGAGAAAAGCACTATAAAAACGGCAAACCAAACTTGTGAAAACATCCAAAAATATTACACTTAAATTATAAAAGTCTCGAGATTCCAAACTTCAACGCAAAACACTCAATTTACGAATCTCACCAAGTCAACGATAACTATCACTCAACCCAGCCATGATAATTTCGCTATTAAACATGGCAAAAACTGTAGCCAAAGAAATAGGCCAATCCAACGTTCTAAAAAAATATTAGCAGGATTTAAAAAATTAATTATGGTTTACTCGAATGGTTGAGGAATATAAAACACAAACCAATAAATAAGGCCGGGTAACCTTACAATTAGCTAACCTGTATCTTATATCCACCGGCAAGCTGTCCGTCTGCGATGTTATGCAGTAAAGTCTCCGTCCTGATGTGGGTCCCATGAACTATTTACTCTCGGTAAATCATCCTAAAGTGTTGTCAAAAAATATAAATAATCCCAGCGGCGGCGAAATCCGTCCTGCTCTAAAGGGCTGATATCTTCAAAAATGCTTATAGTGTGCACTTCTGGTCTGCCACTGCTTGAATTACGTAGCTCTCAAGAAAAAGAAAACTTTCACCTCTCCCGAAGATCCCAACACTATTCTGTAAAAGGGCAATTCTTCGGCAGTAACTAGTTAAACTAGCTGGTTAGGGGAGCTAAAAGGCATTACAGCTACTGTAAGGTAATAATGGCCTTTAATGAAGTTAACTGAAACCACTATCTAGAAAAATATGAAATTTTATATTGCTTATATTATTTTTATAGAACAATTTTAAAATTAAAAGTTAGTAAAAAGAAAATATAACTAATATTTTGTACACTCCACCAAGAGGGATGCAAATTTTTAACAAGAAAGAAATTATAAAAAAAAATTTGCATCAAAAAGAAACTAATTTTTGAAGAATTAAGAAAAAATTAGCATAAAAAATATTTAGAGGCCGGGGAAACCACGAGCCACTAAACTAGATCATTCATAAACAAATTCTGGGTTTTTCTTTTACTCATTAAAGCAGCCTTTCTTTTTGATCGAGGTCTAATATTGTTAACATCCTGTTTTATGTCAACTAACCTATCAGAGAACTCAGGGTCAACCTTTAAAATCGGAATAAGAGTAGAGGCATGTCTTTTTACAACCTCCCTTGATTTACCCTTCAATACTACGGCTCCAGTTACTTCACCGTTATCATTTTTAGTTATTTGCTTTACCATAGCCATGGGGTAGTCATTAGGTTTAGTATGCACTTCCTTAATAAGAACAATATCATTCACTTGCAAATCAGTGTTAGTGACTGGAATATAACGACCCTTTCTATCAACTGCCTGAGAAATTAATGTTCCTAAAACTCACCATGATAAATTTCAAATAACTCTGAACGAATTTTCCTTAATTTAGCATACTGATCCTGTACAGAAGTGGAAGGATTTACCTGATGCCCATAGTCAGGATCCTCGGATGGTATGCAATGCAAATCAGGAATTAAATTTAAGGAGGTTAATCCATATCCCCTAATAAGATGCTCAGGAGTTATGGGTTCAGGCAGTTCGTCAGAAATATCTCTTAAAGATTCCTTAAACGCAATGGGTCTCCTATTAGCTAAATGAATGATATTAGCAACGAAAAATTCAAAATCAAAATATGATAAAACATTATTCTTAATAGATCCAAAAAGAAGTCTCTTAACCAATTTGACACATACCTCAACCAATGACCCTAACTCACTACAACCTTTAAAGTATTGCTGAAAAGATAGAGGTTTTACATTATTGTTTTCAAAATAAACTTGAACTTCTGGATCTTGTAAAAAATCAGTTAATAAATTAAATCCAGCAGTAAATTGAGAACCTAAATCACTTATACATAATTGTGGTACTCCGAATTCAAAACAATGCATCTGAAATGCGCGCAAAAATTCTTTCATAGAAAGATCATGACAAATTTTAAGGTTGATAGCTCGTGACCATGTACAGGTAACACAAAGAAGCCATACCTTCTCCTTTTGCTGATTTTTCTTAACATAAAATGGACCAAGGTGATCAATAAAAATATTAGCAAAAGGAGTGTGAGGAGGATTTGACCTGAATTCACGATATTGACTTTGATTTAACTTAATAGTTCTAGCATTGAATTGTTTGCAATGAACACATTGTTTTAAACACTTCTTTATGACAGAAAAATGGCATGGAATGTAAAAATTTTTTCTAAGTTCAGAAAGGACTGCATAACAACCAGAATGAGCAAGCTGAACATGAATGTCATTAACTAAGATGTTTGTTAAGGCACTATTCTTTGAAAGCAAAATAGGAAATCCTTGATTGGAGTTCACGTGCCATTTTTTAAACTTACTCTTAACTCTAAGGACCCCTTGTTGATCCATAAAAACATTGAACTTTGATACCATGGTTGGAATATCATCTAAGGTTTTACCTCCAACTTGGAAATACCGAATAACATCAGAAAAATGTCTTCTTTGATCCTCTCTAATAATTTGACATGTGGCCTCTACCAATAAATTAGGTTTTTTATTAATAGGTATCTTAGCTTTAATTTTCCATAGTTGAAAATAATAAAGAACTCTACGTTGCAAAAGAACCAGTTTTCGGAAACTAGAAAAGTTACATGGATTCAACAAAGAATCAGAAATTTCTAAATTAGCTGACAAACTAGTCAAAGGAGAAACTGAACTAGGTTCGTCAGATTCTGCAACATTACTACTGCTATGCTCAACTAATGGATTTGGAACAACAACTTCCCTAAGATCCTGCCCAATTTCCTTAAATCAAGATTTGGGCCCACCAAAAAATTAGATTTCAAAAGTTGCTTATACGATAAACACCTTGTGACACAATCTGCAGGATTATCAATACCTGGAATAAACTTAAATGTAACAGGCTTAATATCGCACAACTTCTGAATAGACTGTAATCTATTGACAACAAAGGTGGATCGTTTTTGCAGTTTGTCTAATTTAGCCACAGCCAAGTGTAACCAATGAATATAACATAGTGAATCTGTATAAAGACTAAGATTAACTATAGCCACAGGTTTAATGCAAGAAGGACCAGACAAATCTCGGTAAATTTCCATCAAAGTTTCAACACCCAAAGTTATGGCATTTAATTCCAAAGAAGGTAGGCCTATAGATTTATTCTTTAACTGCAAATTAACCATTCGGTTTTTAGCGGTTACCAAACTTAATTTGCCAGTTTCAATACACTTAATATAAACAACACAACCATAAAGTGAGTGACTGGCATCAGTGAATGCAATTAATTCATATTTACATTTTCTAGATCCAACAAATCTAGGGATCTGAATAGTTGGTGCAGAATTTGCCTGCTTGCAAATGCTCCTCCACTCATGTTGCAAATCTGTTGACAAACTAGTATCCCAGCCTAATGACCTATCGCACTGAAGTTTATGCATAAAAAGACGGCTGCGATTCAAAATTGGCATATTAAAGTTAAATACATCAAACTGAGAAGCCAATGACTTTAAAATGGAACGTTTAGTGTTTGCTTCAACATTTAAATGAATAGGATTTGTGTAAATTGTATCCGTTACACGATCCCACTTTAATCCTAAAAGTTTTACTTCTTCACTAGAAATGTTCCCATACTTCTGATTAATTTGACTTTGCAAGTCCACAAGGTTAGTATAAAGCTGTTGGATTTCAAATTTGTAGGGAGAAAAAATATGTGGTAAATTATCATATGACCACTGGAGTTCATCAATGGAATCAGTAGTAATGGCTCCATTATCCATATATAAAAGCCCATACATAAGATGCTTCAAACCCTGCAACATGGGAGGATCATTCTTTGACATAATTACCAAAATGTAGTAAAGTGAAATCATTAACAGAAAAGGGCTGCATCTGAGTCCAAAACTAAGACGAACATTTCGGTACACAACAAGAGAATAATCACGTTTATCAACGTTCTTGTACCAATAAAACAATAACTTGCTTTGGTCCACGTCACTCAAGAGCAGCTGGTTAAATGCCTTCTTCAAATCATATAATAATAAATAAGATCCAAATCGGAGATGCAAAAAAGCAGAAGAAAGTTTCTGATTAAGGGTGGGTCCTGCAAACATAGCTTGATTATGAGATACACTCAACTTTTTCTCACAATCTTTCTCCCATAAATTACTAAGAAATACAATACGACACTTCGTGGTCTCCCTATCAGGCTTAAAAATACCCATATGTGGTAAAAAAGAGTATCCAGGATGTTCTTCCAAATATTTCTGAACATCATCTACCTTAGCTATTATACCATCCCTAACCTGCTCTTTAATTGTTTGATCCATAAGCTGAAGGTGATCATTCTTCTTAAGCTTTGCAAAATTAGAGTGAAGTATCTGCCTAGACAATCTCTGGTTTTTTGATAGGCAATGTGAAACCCTTTTGTTCCATAAAAGAGGAACAACAATCCTGCCGTCTAAATCTTGGGAGATATTATTCAATGAATAATTAATGAGGGTATCATGAACCTCAATGCTTTCCTCATTATAAATCTGATTATCATAGTAAATGTATTTTCCACATTCTTCTTCTAAAATTTCATTACTAGCTTGCTTAAGTTTGGACCCAATAAGTTTACCTTTATCATCTAAAACACAAAAATTAGATTGCGTGGAAACCGATGAAAAATCTAATTTTTCCAAATCTGGGTTATCAAGAGGTTCAACTAAACTAGAAATTAAAAATGCATGACTTTCTGTAATATTACTCGAAACAAAATTATAGGATGCAGGGGTGCTAAAGGCAAACTACTCATATCACTGTCTGAAGATGCATAGGTTGGCAGAGCTGATATATCATTTAACAAACTGTCTAAATTACCAACCAAAAGTACGCCTACAGGAGAACAAATATACAAACAGCTATTACCAAAACATACATCCCTCCCTGCAATACATCTAGCTGCATCGGATCCTAAAATAAATTCAATGTTTTCAATCTCCCGACTCTCTTTACTTAGAAATGAATCTGCTAAAACATAGCCCTTATCCTCAAATTTTTGTACAATTTTACCAAGGTTAGGCAACTTCAAATGTACGTTAATATTAGGAACCACCAAAGCGGGGATTTTAAACAAATGCTCACCGAGTTGGAGACGGACTTCTACAAGTTTACTTTGATATAACTGAGGCTTATTGAATCCTTTAATAGTTAATTTTACATTCATTTGAAGGACTTTAAACTCATGAGATGCCTGCAACCTTTCGCTTACAAATGAACTTTGTGACCCCCTATCATTTAGAGCACGGTAGCAGGAATTGCTGACGTTAAATGAAAAAGTGGGAAGCACCGAATCAAAACTTAAACTTTGCAAAACTACAACCCCACTACTTGCTTCCGCTTTACTTGCACTAGAACTATTTACATTGTCAACAGCTGTATTAGTATGTGAACCGGAAAAACCACGAGTACACAAATTTAAAATGCCAGCCGTAACAATGAGAACATTTCTTCCTAAACGTAAATTTACATGAGTTTGCTTTGTGGTTTAATCTTGCACATCTCGTACATCCATTCAGTTTACCGATTCTATCAATCTTTGCTTGGGGAGTTTTATATCTTGTACAATGGGAAATAGAATGTCTATCAGCATCCGAACACAAAGGGCAATTCTCAAAAATATTACAAGACTTTGTATTGACTGCAGCAGCAAAACTAGAACTATTTGTTTCTTTCCCCGTTTGAGAGCTTCTAAACTTATTCACTTTATGTGGTTTATGCTGCACATAACGCTCATTTGCAGTGAAAAAATTATCCACAATTTCTTTAATGGAGGGCTTATTCTTACCAGTGACATGAACTAAATGAGTTTTAAAAGCACCGTTTAAACCATTCCATACAAAATACTGTAGTACCTCATCTACACTCAAAGATAAAGACTTAAACGATTCCTGAATCATTTTAGTTTTGGAAATGAATTCAAATGGATCGTCATTATAACCTAACTTAAGCTCAGTCAGCTTCCTGATAGTTTCAAATTTAAGATTCTCAGGAGAAGCAAAGGCAGCACTTAATAATTCTTTCGCATCCTTGTATGCCTGCTTATCTGCTTCGAGAGAGTTCAGAAGTGTCTTAGCATTACCAGAAACCTGCTGTAACAATAACAACAAATCCCTATCAGGGTAACTGTATGAGGCAGTAGTAAGCTCAAACTCTCTTATAAATTTTAAAAAATCTTCTCCCTCAGTGCTAGAATATTTAGGTAATGGCGCTACTGGCTGTTTCAAAAGACTACGTGCCTCATCTACCCTATTGTTACCTGATGGAGTAGGAGTAGTAGATGACAAACATTCTAACATCACTAAACATTGTTGTACCTTACACATGTAATCCTCACACGTCTCAACCTCTGCTTCAAGATCTCCATCCTCAAACTCTTGAGTGTCAACAAATTTACAAATCTGAATATCATTATCTAATTTAGAAAGCTCAATCTTGTACTCGTTTAAGCTCATCTTTACTACTGCTTGCTGAGAGCTGTTAAGCGTTTCATACGTACAACATTTGTTATGAGAAAGAGTTACACGGGCTCTGATGGTTTTATGCCGTGCAATCAATAACTTTAAGTCCGACATTATAAATGCTAATAAAAAATACACTGGCAAAAAATTAATAATCACTATGCCTTAAAAAATGCAAGAAAAATTATAAATACACCAACACAGTATACTAAGAAAAGGCAAAAAGGTTCTAAATAACCATGCACAAAAATGCAACAAAATCAGGTAATTAAATCACCAAAATGCTATAAAAAAATGAAATTAAGAATAATACCGCCAAATATAAAATACCGCAAAACTACGATATTCAAAAAATGCAAAACTTAAAATTTCTAACGTTCGAACAAAAATGTAAACACGCAAGAGGAGGGGACCCAACACCAAGACGAAAACAAGAAATAAACGGCTTAAATTCGAGTAAGTCCCTGTTCGGGCGCCATACGCAGAATTTTATACACTATCTTATTTCTGAAGACTAAAGGAGTAAAATATATGCAAAAAATATAAAAGAATAACCTATATTTTATAATACATCGCTTCAGCACCTCAACAAATAAGCTCCCCAATGTACACTTCGTCTTGGTGTTGGAACGAAAACAATAAGGGAGACATCCGTCGATATTATAAGAAGTGCACCCAGAAACGGACCATTCCGCGTCACCTGCACATAGAACGAGAGAAAAGCACTATAAAAACGGCAAACCAAACTTGTGAAAAACATCCAAAAATATTACACTTAAATTATAAAAGTCTCGAGATTCCAAACTTCAACGCAAAACACTCAATTTACGAATCTCACCAAGTCAACGATAACTATCACTCAACCCAGCCATGATAATTTCGCTATTAAACATGGCAAAAACTGTAGCCAAAGAAATAGGCCAATCCAACGTTCTAAAAAAATAATATTAGCAGGATTTAAAAATTAATTATGGTTTACTCGAATGGTTGAGGAATATAAAACACAAACCAATAAATAAGGCCGGGTAACCTTACAATTAGCTAACCTGTATCTTATATCCACCGGCAAGCTGTCCGTCTGCGATGTTATGCAGTAAAGTCTCCGTCCTGATGTGGGTCCCATGAACTATTTAGTCTCGGTAAATCATGCTAAAGTGTTGTCAAAAATATGAATAATCCCAGCGGCGGCGAAATCCGTCCTGCTCTAAAGGGCTGATATCTTCAAAAATGCTTATAGTGTGCACTTCTGGTCTGCCACTGCTTGAATTACGTAGCTCTCAAGAAAAAGAAAACTTTCACCTCTCCCGAAGATCCCAACACTATTCTGTAAAGGGCAATTCTTGGGCAGTAACTAGTTAAACTAGCTGGTTCTGGGGAGCTAAAAGGCATTACAGCTACTGTAAGGTAATAATGGCCTTTAATGAAGTTAACTGAAACCACTATCTAGAAAAAATATGAAATTTTATATTGCTTATATTATTTTTATAGAACAATTTTAAAATTAAAAGTTAGTAAAAAGAAAATATAACTAATATTTTGTACAGATGGTAATTACTATTTAAGAGACATCTCTTCATTTCTGTCACAATTCAAAAGAAATAACCGAAAAGTCAGTGATCAGCATAGTGATTGACAAATATTTAACAAACGTAAAATGGTAGGGCTATATTTCAGCTATAACCCAGTAATATAAACATGTAGAGTTGGCCTATAAGTTTTAGAAACGAGCATTGCATTTCTCTTATAATGAGTATTTAAGAAATAGAAATGGGTCTACAACAAAGCGAGGGCCACAGCCTACAGTAAGTTTGCGTCTCATGATTTGTAATTAAGCAAAAATTATTTCGAACTTGCAACTTGGAATCGCAGTTTTAATTTCACACCAAAATTAGGGGGGCATTACGCATAAACGTTAAGGTGTAATTTTTCTTCTTAGCATGAGCAAAATAAACTCTAAAATTACCAGCCTCATATTTAACAAACTGACAGAACAGCTAGTTTTTACTTTGTCAGAGCTCCGTGACTTATGGACAGTTATGGTTTGCATAATATGAACAAAAGTAAACGTGCATCAGACAGATTTTTACCCTAAAAGGAATGGCATGAAAAATATTGTTATACGGTGTGAATCACATAAAACAATTATTTGAAAGTTTTGAGCGAAATATCTCCAAAACACTGGAAAGCATTTCAGGAAATCCCAGAGAAACAAGCGACGAGTAAGTGTACGGTGCTACAACCAATTCGTGACTTTCTCCATTATTTTCAAATGTTTTCTTGCTTGCATTCAAGCAGACATTTTATGCAGCTAAACAAAATTTTACAAACTCGATTACTGAATGTTACTGTTAGGCTGTATCAATCAACATCCTTTTGTTTCAGTTAATTTCTTTCTGGAAAAATGATAAGAACTTTCAAGTGTAAAATATCTCGGCTTAAAATTTAGAGATTTTTTATTCTTAGCAGTTTAAAAATGGACACATTTGCGTCACCTGGCATTGGAGGCAATGATGATGATGAAAACATTTTAAGTAACATTGGCGATCACTTATCTGAAATGCTTATGTAACCGCCTTGCATATACACATCTTGGGGAATGGAATATTTGCATTTGAGAGCCTTATTATTTTTAAGCCCATGAACAGAATAATTTCAGGCACTTCCTTCAGTATCATCGGTCATCGATAATTAAGTATATATATATATATATATATACATATATATATATATATATATATATATATATATATATATATATATATATATATATATATATATATATATATATATATATATATCTATATATATGTATGTATATATATATATATATATATATATATATATATATATATATATATATATATATATATATATGTATGTATATATATATATATATATATATATATATATATATATATATATATATATATGTATGTATTTATATATATATTTATATATATACATACATACTGTATATTTTTATCACATCACCGTAATTCAAGCATTAAGCTACAAATGACCTTTAATATCCATTTCGCTCTACCTCGGAATTAATATATTTTCATATATGATACCGAAGGAGAATTTGTTTAGTTTATAATAAGTTCGTCGTCCCGTGGGCTCGAACCAACGAAAGACAAGAACTCAGGACTACAGTGGCGCCTTTACTCACATGACCAACAAGTGAGGTATAAGTTGATACCAACCCTCACCTGCAAATCACCGTTGAACTCAGGTATTTGTATTTAGAATCGATATCAACCCACCTCTGCCATGCTGACCATGTAGTGCGTTTGTCGCATGTAGCCATATTATGAATGAATTTTTATCACATCACCGTGATTCATATACAAGCATTAAGCTACAAACATCCTTTAATATCCAATTCGCTCTACCTCGGAAATAATATATTTTCATATATGTTACCAAAGGGGAATTTTTTTAGTTGATAATAAGTTTTTTCGTCCCGTGGGCTTGAACCAACGAAAGACAAGAACTCAGGACTACAGTGACGCCTTTACCCACACGGCCAACAAGTGAGGTATAAGTTGATACCAACCCTCACCTACAAATCACCGTCGAACTCAGGTATTTGTATTTAGAATCGATATCAACCCACCTCTGTCATGCTGACCATGTAGCGCGTTTGTCGCACGTAGCCATATTATGAATGAATTTTTATCACATCACCGTGATTCATATACAAGCATTAAGCTACAAACGTCCTTTAATATGCAATTCGCTCTATCTCGGAAATAATATATTTTTATATATGTTACCGAAGGGGAATTTTTTTAGTTGATAATAAGTTTGCCGTCCCGTGGGCTCGAACCAACAAACGACAAGAACTCAGGACTACAGTGACGCCTTTACCCACACGGCCAACAAATGAGGTATAAGTTGATACCAACCATCGCCTACAAATCACTGTCGAACTCAGGTATTTGTATTTTGAATCGATATAAAAATTCATTCATAATATGGCTACGTGCGACAAACGCACTACATGGTCAGCATGGCAGAGGTGGGTTGATATCGATTCTAAATACAAACCCCGAATATTCGACGGTGATTTGTCGGTGAGAATAATATCAACTTATACCTACTTGTTGGCCGAAGGGTAAAGGCATACTTGATAATAAGTTCTTGTCCTTTCGTTGGTTCGAGCCAACAAAAGACAAGAACTTATTATCAACAAAAATTCCCCTTTACCACATATGAACAAATAGGTATTATTTTGATAGAGCGAATTGCCTATTAATCACGTTTGTCGAACTCAATATTTGTATTTTGAATCACGATATAAAAATTCATTCATAATATGGCTACGTGCGACAAACGCACTACATGGTCAGCATGGCAGAGGTGGGTTGATATCGATTCTAAATACAAACTCCTGAGTTTGACGGTGATATGTAGGTGAGAGTCGGTATCAACTTATACCTCACTTGTTGGCCGTGTGGGTAAAGGCATCACTGTAGTCCTGAGTTCTTGTCTTTCGTTGGTTCGAGCCCACGGGACAACGAACTTATTATCAACTAAAAAAATTCCCCTTCGGTAACATATATGAAAATATATTATTTCCGAGGTAGAGCGAATTGGATATTAAAGGACGTTTGTAGCTTAATGCTTGTATATGAATCACGGTGATGTGATAAAAATTCATTCATAATATGGCTATGTGTGACAAACTCACTACATGGTCAGCATGGCAGAGGTGGGTTGATATCGATTCTAAATACAAATACCTGAGTTCGACGGTGATTTGTAGGTGAGGGTCGGTATCAACTTATACCTCACTTGTTGGCCGTGTGGGTAAAGGCGTCACTGTAGTCCTGAGTTCTTGTCTTTCGTTGGTTCGAACCCACGGGATGACGAACTTATTATCAACTAAAAAATTCCCCTTAGGTAACATATATGAAAATATATTATTTCCGAGGTAGAGCGAATTGGATATTAAAGGATGTTTGTAGCTTAATGCTTGTATATGAATCACGGTGATGTGATAAAAAATTCATTCATAATATGGCTACGTGCGACAAACACACTACATGGTCAGCATGGCAGAGGTGGGTTGATATCGATTCTAAATACAAATACCTGAGTTCGATGGTGATTTTTAGGTGAAGGTCGGTATCAACTTATACCTCACTTGTTGGCCGTGTGGGTAAAGACATCACTGTAGTCCTGAGTTCTTGTCTTTCGTTGGTTCGAGCCCACGGGACGATGAACTTACTATCAACTAAAAATTCCCTTCGGTAACATATATGAAAATATATTATTTCCGAGGTAGAGCGAATTGGATATTAAAGGACGTTTGTAGCTTAATGCTTGTATATGAATCACGGTGATGTGATAAAAATTCATTCATAATATGGCTACGTGCGACAAACACACTACATGGTCAGCATGGCAGAGGTGGGTTGATATCGATTCTAAATACAAATACCTGAGTTCGACAGTGATTTTTAGGTGAAGGTCGGTATCAACTTATACCTCACTTGTTGGCCGTGTGGGTAAAGACATCACTGTAGTCCTGAGTTCTTGTCTTTCGTTGGTTCGAGCCCACGGGACGACGAAATTATTATCAACTAAAAAATTCCCTTCGGTAACACATATGAAAATATATTATTTCCGGGGTAGAGCGAATTGGATATTAAAGGACGTTTGTAGCTTAATGCTTGTATATGAATCACGGTGATGTGATAAAAATTAATTCATAATATGGCTACGTGCGACAAACACACTACATGGTCAGCATGGCAGAGGTGGGTTGATATCGTTTCTAAATACAAATACCTGAGTTCGACCTTGATTTGTAAGTGAGGCTCGGTATCAACTTATACCTCACTTGTTGGCCATGTGGGTAAATGCATCACTGTAGTCCTGAGTTCTTGTCTTTCGTTGGTTCGAGCCCACGGGACGACAAACTTATTATCAACTAAAAAAATTCCCCTTCGGTAACATATATGAAAATATATTATTTTCGAGGTAGAGCAAATTGGATATTAAGGGAGATATATATATATATATATATATATATATATATATATATATATATATATATATATATATATATATATATATATATATATATATATATATATATATATATACATACATCTTTCAAGGGGCTGGATTCAGAAGTATCATGAGATGAGGTTTCAGGTTCTCTACCCTTCTGCACTGACCGAGTGCCCAATTCAATGCTTAGGGCTACCGGTACACAATGACTTCTAACAGAAATCGCGCTTCCTCCGCTTCGGCTAGCAACTGAACTCTGAACCTCTCGGGCCCCCTCTTCAGTCTCACCATACCAGCTAAAGACTACGATATCGATTTCGGTATGGGAAGAGACTTAGGCACAGTTCATTACAAAATCTGTGCTGCCTCTTTTGAACCAATAAATGAATTATGTTCTTAGAAGTTAGTTGACTATAGTAGGTTGTGGACATAATGGAGACGAGCATGGGGCTAATAATCTCATCCCAAAAGACCTGCTGAGAAACAAAAGGTTGAGATTACACACACACATATATATACTGTGTATACATACACATATACATATATATATATATATATATATATATATATATATATATATATATATATATATATATATATATATATATATAAATATACATCACGAAGGAAGTAATACGGAAAGGCATCCTCATCATCTAACAGTTTATTTCCATTGCCGACGCTTTGCGACGAATTCCAAGTCGCATTTTCAAGGCTATAAAATATAATTTGCAAACATCAATAAAAATTTAATGCAATGGCAACAGCTCTTTATGTAGTAAAAATATTTAAAACGAAACACCTCATTCCAAGACAAGTCAATAATAAATAAAAGTAATTCACTAAAATCTTAAAACAACCTACCTATATGAAAGAAAGAGCAAGACTAACATAAATAAATAAAAACAGAGTGAGGAAAACCAGTTGCCCAAACTAGGCTATAAACAATTTAACTGAAGACGATTGGGTATTGAAAATTGTTAATATCTAAGACTAAGAAGGAAGAGAATTGCGAAGAAAAAGCCGCTGTATATATATATATATATATATATATATATATATATATATATATATATATATATATATATATATATATATATATATATATATATATATATATATATATATATATATATATATATATATATATATATATATATATATATATATATATATATATATATATATACATATAATACCTGCTTCAAGCCGCACGGATAATCTTGAAGTAATTTGCTAGCTGATCATATAGCGTTGTTTCTTGTTCATTTCATTCTTTATCAAAATAAAAAAAAAACTAATAAAACTTAAAAAGAACAGAAAGTGTAAACTAAAAATACATCATAAAAATACAAACATAAAAAACGCAAACATAGAAAGAAACATTGTAAACTAAAACTACCAAACACAAAGCAAAATGGCTGTCGATCTGTTGCCATTTTACTTTGTGTCTGATAGTTTTAGTTTACATTTTGTCTTCTTTTTTTTTAGTTTGTACTTTCTGTTCATTTTATGTTTTATTAGCTTTTTTAGTGTTGGGTTCTATTTGTATGCAAAGTTTTATCCACATTTCTTTGTTTTTCCCCATTCTGTTAAGGTTTTAGTATGACTTTTAATTTTATGTCTATTTCGGTGATTTTCAAGTCTTTTAAAATAATTTTTAGCCTGATGATGAGGTTATATACCTCGAAAGCTCCCTGGCCTGGCCTTGGCAATCTTATTTATTATCAAGCAAAATTTCCAAGTATCCACCCTATTATTGAGACTAATATATATATATATATATATATATATATATATATATATATATATATATATATATATATATATATATATATATATATATATATATATATCTATCTCAAAAGTATATATCTATCTATCTCAAAAGTAAATTAGCGACGACCAGCAAAACACATCAGTGTGAGGGTGGACCATGGAAACCAGTTAAATAACATATTTCTTTATTTCCAACGTTTCCTAATAATTTCTTTATTACATCACCAGGGATCTGTTGAATAAAGAATAAATTACTCAAAAAGTTACTGCAAAAGCTTTAAAAATCATAAGGAATATAAAATTCACCGAATACAATGCAGCTAAAAGATACAACAGAACCAAAGACCCCCAACCAACCTTAGGTTGGGGAGAGGAAAAGACAGAATGCTTATAGAGAGAGTTAGGCTAAATCAGGTAAAGCTGAGTAGAGGAGGTTTGGGTATTTAACTGGGGGACTATAGTTGTTTGATAAACAGTGACTCGAGTATAGGCAGTTCGCGAGGATTTGCTGTTTGGCCTATTATGCTGAAATTATTTCTTTCAATTTTAATTTTACAAATTTTGGAATGAGCTCTGATATTAGAATGTCCTGGATTAGAGAGCCTACACCTTCAACCAGTACGAAGTCGATTCTGACCCTCAGTAACTTTCTCGTGGATCCGGCATATGTCCCAGAGTTACACTTAGGGCAAGTATACTTATACACCACGTTATAGGATAAAAAAAAAAAAAAATGGCTTAATCAGTCCTTGTAGTTAAAAAATGAACCAATTGTTAAAGGATTTTTGGGAATTAATTTTAAATTAATCGCACCACAATGATTGTGGATAATTTGCACAAACCGTTCTCAAAAAGTCATCGTGTAAAAAGGGAAATTTGGCATAAAAGTTTAATTTAAGTACTGTTGGAGGTTTTGTGACGTCAGTGAATTGTTTGTCAAGAAAAATTCGAAGTTGTTTAAAAAATAAAGTTTGCGGAAAGCAGTTATTCATGAAATATTCTGAGAGAAAATTAATTTCCTGATGAAAGGATTGCCAGTTCGAAGTAATGAAAAACGCCCTGTGGAGGAGAGTAAAAATAGAATTAAGTTTAAAAATTGTCAAAGCAGGATCTGTAGTAATTGCATCCTAAACCAGTAAACGTCTTCTTCCTAAGAACAGAAGTATTAAAAGAACCATTATTTCTGGTGACAAGAACGTCTAAAAAAGGCAATTGATTGTTCACTTCTTTTTCTACGGTAAATTTAGTGTTGTTATGCTTAGAATTAGCAAATGTTGAAAAGAGTCAATATCAAAGTCATTTTTAAATAGGGCGAAGGTGTCATCAATATACCCAACATTAAAAAGCGGGTGAAACCTGAATGGACATTCATCTAACATGCGCTCTTCCAGCGAGCACATGAAGATGATGGCAAAAGTCTGCAACTGAAAATGGAGGTGCTTGGTGCCATCCAGAGGTACATCCGTGCCACCAAAGAGGGCTCCACGGTGCCGTCGAGGGCCATGATGACCCACACCATGGCAGTGACAGCAGAGTGTCAGACACCTGCAGTTCCTGCCAGCCTGTCGGCACCGCAGCATCGGTCACTCACTGCACAGCAGCTGGCGCTCCTGCAAGCACAGTTGGTGACATCGACTCCAAAGGAGCTCAGCAACCTGTCGCTTGACACGACATTCCTGAATAATTTACAGAGTTAATGTATATACTGTTGTTTTTCCTTGTGCTTGTATTTATGCGTATGTTTGTATTTTATATTAAATAAATATATTTTGCAATATCATGTCTAGCTTTATCCTCTGCTTAAACATCATGTATTCAGTGAAGTAGCTAAAATACAAGTACACAAATAAAGAAGGCAAAATGAACCTGAATACACTAACATTTCAGTATACATTACTGACTTTGAAATAAGTTCAAAATACTTTATGTAACATATGTGCACAGAAGCAAAATGACAACAGACCAAATATTAGCAAGTCATATAAAACGTCACAAATATCGGGGAGAAGGTAGTTTCAAAA
>NC_089762.1:11142742-11175242 GCF_040412425.1 Macrobrachium rosenbergii | reverse complement strand
TCTCGGATGGAAAGTCTGGCAGGCAGCGGAGTTTCCAGCTCCAAGAGGAACCATCATGCAAGTCAAAGACGAAAGGGTTGGGAGAGGAGAGCCAACATTTGGCAGTGGGCCAGGAACTGGAAGAACATCCCCTCCTACCGTCCCCTCAGTCATCCCCCCTCCACACATTCTCTCCTCCACTCTCCACCCCATACCCTCCATCCCCACGACACCTCTTCCCTGGAAAGACCATCCTCCACCTCAGCCACCCCAACTCCGAGCGACGCTTCGCTACCTGAGAGAAAGAGAGAATGAGTGAGAAACACGAGAGAAGAAGAGAGTGCGTTTGTTGTCTGCGCATAGTGGTGCTGCCTCTCGATATTGCCTCTTTTTAAAAAAATCCGTTTGAATAATGCCAACAAAAACGCAGATGTCATGAGTTGATGTTTTTTTTTATCTTATCTTTTCTCGCGATACGCATTCGCTGTCGAAACCAGTTTTCAGATTTCAATTGAATAAATACAAATTCGTCTGTGGATGGCGATTACATAATAGAGGAAGATGAAGATCCCATTCCTTACTGTTAAATTTCCAGTGAACAAAAACTACACATTACCTTTTCTCCATCTAATATCACGTGTTCGATTTTAAAAGATTAATTTTTAATCATCATTACGCAGACAATTAAGTGAGTCTCCCTTATTATTTACAAACGTTTCCGGACGAAAACGTTGGTGCACATGCGCGGTACAACGCAGTCAGAGGTAGCAATCGAATTTTACTGTTTAATAAAGAAAATGTAACTGGTTAATAAAGAAAGAAGGTAACTACTGCAAACCAGGTTGATCAGAAATGATGTCCATTTCTGGACAGACCTTTAACTTTAAAAAGAAAAGCACCCTGACAAATAGAAACTACCGCCGTTTTTAGAGACGAGTTAATGAACTGATATTGGCAAATGCGCAAACCGCCCAACTATATTTTGTGAAGAAAATATATTTTTAACGGGAAGAAAATAGAAAAATTCAAATGTTTCGGTAATATATGCCGTCATATATAAAATGTTTTACAGGAATCTGCTATAACTCAAGAGTTTTACGAAGCGTTTGTCGACTTAATTAACAAAAGAATAAGGTCGGGTGATCATACGTCGGTTTGCTGATTAGCAAAAGCGACACTTAAAAATATTGGCAATTAGACTTTATTAAACTACGAAAAGTCAGTGTCAATATGTATTTAGCTATGCAGCCTAACAACAAAGAATAAATTCTTAAAATCGAAGTTTCACGTCTCACGTAACTTAAATCTCACTTTCGACATTTTTTATATTCTGCAACCCGAAAACAAATTTATGTTCCTTGTACAGGGCATTCAGCATGATTCAGTTCCTGAGCTTTCCATCAATTCAGAAGCTTCTGGTCACAGTTTCGGTTTTTCTGATGTTTCGGAAGTTGTCTATCACCTTTCTTGAACACTCAAGCTGATGAATCACCCGCTAATTTAATGCAGTTACCTGGACAAATCTTCGTTCTCATTTAAATTACATTGCCTATTTTCTCTTAATCCTAAGACTATTCTAATGACCGTTTCCTAAAACGCTATTCTGAGAACTGTATATATATAAACAAATGATCAGCCATTATCTCTCAATTTGCCCTTTTTTATTTGTATTTTGAGACCCACTGAAAAAACTTTCTGCATTTAATTCCCCGTGGAACAACGTATCATGTTCACCTAAGTTCTTGCTCCCCTTCTCCATCCCCCCTATTACTTTTATTATTTGCCCTTACCTTATTTGTCTCTCACTTTCTTCTTGACTATTCTCCCATATAATTGTATCTAATCTTTGCTTCTGCCCTGCAGTTGCACCTCAGACATCTGATATTAATTTTTTCCCTAAACCTTCCTTATTTTAATTCCACCATTTACTGTGCTTGTTCCCCCAGCAAACATGAATGACCCAATTCACTGAGCTGCACATACTCCTCTCCTACTCCTTCCACTTCGGTGTCAGTGAACCTGGTCATTATTAACTCATTTTCTCCTTGTATGTTCTGCTCACTTCCTTCTTTGCAAATGCCCTGCAGTTGCACTTGTCCTAATAACACTTACTCTTTCATCTCCAACTTCAACTTACAATTATTTTTAATTTTGTGTCAACCAAATAAGGTTTGGATATATCTCCAGCCTCTCTATTCCACATTGTCATATCACATAAACTTGCTCTTCCATCTGCTGTATACTAACACAATTTCACAAATTTATTTCCTTACAATTTTCTCTTTCCCAAGTATATTAATGCAAATTCTTCTTCGGAGACCCTATGTTTCCAATAATCAAGATATTTACTAAACATTTCTGGCTCTAAGTTCTCATTTACCCCAAAAACTTCATTTCACCCATTCATATTCTTCATTCTCAGCCACGCAACAACAGACCATATACAATGTTTTCTATTGCCCCATCCATACAAACTTCGAACTACCACACTTGCATTCCTTCATATGTCCATTGTGTCCTTCTCATTCCTCCACACACAATCCGTTTTCACCTTTGTCTCGTAAAGTATCAAAACATACAGCTGTCTATTCTTAAACATATAAGCTGCTAAGAACATCCTCATATTCAAAATCAGTGGCCTGTAGTTTGACCTAGCCTTACACTTACCAATAAAACCTGCTGTAAATGGGTCCCAGATATGAATGATAAAAAATATAAAAATAAGTTTACAAGAAAACTCATATAATTGACAGATGACATACAGATATCCCTGAGGGTGGGGATTATAAGGAACAGATGCACCTGCAATCCAAAACAGCTGAAGAATTAGTGGACCTCCCAAAACAAAGGTAAACAAAGGTAAACCTCTTGAGAGGTATTACAAAGTATTAGGCCAAATGGCTCAACAGCAAGTGACCTTGGAATGAATAAGTGCATTATCTATTTATAAAAGTACAACACATTTTCTCCTTTTGGTAAATTATAACAAGTGTTGCGACATGAAAATTAAAAAAACTATTAAACATAGAAAAAATATATAAGATAACTAATTAGTAACTAAGTCAGCGATTTTATCTTTAAGGTCATTCTTGAACATTTTACTAATACAAGGGTCCAAATAATACATGCCAGGGCTAAGGTTGAAATTATAGCTGGAAGTAAGTTGTATAATTGCAGATTCTAAAAGATTTCGTGAAGAGAAATCTTTTGATCTGGCAATCACTGAACTGTCAATCCAATTGATCCTGTGTGAGTTTTCATTTAAATGCATGAATATTGCGCTGGATGTTTGCCCAGTTTTGAAAGAACACTTATGCTGATTAATTCTTGCTTCTAAATCCCTACTAGATTGACCTATATAAAAAGAAGAGCAATCCAAGCATGGAATTTTATACATTATGTTGTTGCTTTCCTTAGGTCTATTTTTAATCAACATTCCTTTTAGTGTGTTACTATAGGAAAAAACCTACCTTATTTTAGTAGTTTTGAAGCCATAAAATCATTGTTAAAATCTTTTAATGTCAACCTGGTTTTTCCCTATAATAACGCACTAAAAGGAATGTTGATAAAAAATAGACCTAGGGAAAGCAACAGCATAACATATATAATTCCATGCTTGGACTGCTCTTCTTTTTATATAGGTCAATCCAGTAAGGATTTACAGTAGAAGTGAGGATTAAGCAACATAAGTATTCCGTCAAAACTGGGCAAGCATCCAATTCATTCACTTAAATGAAAACTCACACAGGATCAATTGGATTGACAGTTCAGTTATTGCCAGGTCAAAAGATTTATCTTCACGAAATCTTTTAGAATCTGTAATTATACAGCTTACTTCCAGCCGTAATTTCAATCTTAGCCCTGGCATATATTATTTAGACCCCTGTATTAGTGAAATGTTCAAGAATGACCGTAAATATAAAATCACTGACTTAATTACTGATTAGTTCCCTTATATATGTTTTCTATGTATTCGTATGTTTAATGGTTTTTTTAAATGTTCATTTTGCAAAAATTGTTGTTGTTTACCAAAAGGAGAAAATGTGTTGTACTTTATAAATATGTAATGAGCTTATTCATTCCAAGGTCATTTTTGGTGGTTAATCTCTTCCCCTGTATAATCCTTTAATTAACTCCTCCCTGCTTTTGAGCCAGTTGGCCTAATGCTTTGTAAAACCTCTCAAAAGATTTACCTTCATTTGGTAGGTCCAGTAATTCTTCAACTGTGTTGGATTCCAGGTGCATCTGTTCCTTATTATCCCCACCCTCAGGGATATCTGTACGTCATCTGTCAATTATACGTGTTTTCTTGTAAACTTATTTTTATATTTTTTATCAATCTGCTGGTAAAGGACCATTGTGTTGAAAGGCCTAGCAACCAACCCGTTGTTTCTAATTTCCTTTGTGGCATTTGCCTTTATTTGTACATTCATCACGTTCCATATCTTCATGAATCAGTTTTGTATATATATACATGCATGTGTGTATATATATATATATATATATATATATATATATATATATATATATATATATATATATATATATATATATATATATATATATATATGATAATAAGCACAATGACACTTGATTTTTAAATACATCTCAAAACCACAGGTGAGGAAATATCTTACTGGATGTAGGTCCTGACCAGTTTCGACTTTATATGTAAGCCATTAATGAAGGACTGATACACAGTGGAAAAAAATTTACAATATATATGCTCTGGGTGCAGTACAGGCAAACATCCAAAACCATTGTAAACTAAAAATGCAGACCTGACATGTGTTAGGGAGGATCGACGAACTTCATTTGTGCTTAGGTCAAAGAGTATGTTTGCAAATAATTTTTTTTATTTATATCTACTACCTTCCTTAAAATTTATACATTTTACATATTTATTTTGAAATAATAGTATCAAGTTTATACATACCTTGACTGATTTTCATATTTTTACGAAAACATTAATTTTTTGTTTTTCGTGAAACTAGACTCAATGGTATTTCCCCCTGCCCAGTTTAATTGTTTTCACTAACATCTACAAAAATTCCAGTGTTCGCCTGGCTATACCTTACACATTCCTTATGCTGTTCTATTCTCTTTCCCAATGTTTTTTCCAGGTTGACCAATATAAAAGTTATCATAGACTTACATGGAATTTAACATGCATCCTTAAGTATTGTCGGAAATTCTTAAAATTGTATGTTTCATTGTTTTTAAATGCTACATTAACTTCAAAATTCTTAAGACAGTGGATATCTCACGTATTATTATTATTATTATTATTATTATTATTATTATTATTATTATTATTATTATTATTATTATTATTATTATTATTATTATTGTATGGTAGTACAAGCAAGTTGTTTTGTGTTGTAAGTTTCATTTTATTTGTTTTGATACAGTCTTTTGTTGCTTCTTATTCATTGTTTAGTACATATTCAGGATATTTAAATTTCTTGCATGTTTTCCTAATCTTATTTATTTCACCATCAGTATATTCAGGGTTGCATACACATAATGCTCTTAAAAATATAGATGTGAACACTGATTTCTTAACCTCGTTGCTTTTGATCAGAATAGAAATGTAGATAGGCAGAAATTTTAGTTGGTTTGTATAAATATTATATTTAAACTCATTACTAGTTCTGCGTATTAGATAATCCAAAAAGGGTAGGTAACCATTTTTTTTTCCATTTCCATCTTAAATTTACTTGCTCATAGTAATTCCTTTAACTTGCCATAGAAGTTATTTACACTAACGTTCCCTGGCAATATAAAAATTATATCGCCGACGTGCCTGAGCCATACTATATTCAGTGGAATGATTTTGTTTAGTACTACTTTACTTTAAAAAAAATCCTTATACAATTACTCAACACTGGGGATAAAGGGTTGTCCATTGCCACGCCAAAATTTTGTGAGTAAATTATCCAAACGAATTCCAATTTACACCGTTTGGGACATAATTTAATTAATTCTATTACGGTGTTTGTGGACAATGGTATAAGCAGCTATCTGTTTTTCAATAAATCCGATTGGAACTCCAGTAGATCGTCAATAGGTACCTTTGTGAATAATGATACCACATCAAAACTCACGAACTTGCATTCACTATTAATCTGTACACTATTTAATATGTTTACTTGGTCAAACTTACCCATTATAATAGCATCAGAGATGGGACCAACCAGTGGGTTAAGAATATCCAATAGGCACTTTGACAGATTGTAAGATGTGGAACCAACTGAACTAATACTTGCGCAACAACTTCTCCCACTGGCCGATTATTAGCTCAATCGGTTTCACATCTTACATTCTAGCAAAGTGCCTATTGGATATTCTGAACCCATTTATTGGTACCATCTCTGATGCCATAATAATAAATAATGTGGACTTGATAAATGAACTAAATAGCGTACAGATTAATAGTTAATCCAAGCTCGTAACTTTTGATGTGGTATCATTATTCACACAGTTACCTATTGATGATCTGATGGAGTTTCAGTCGGATTTATTAAAAAACAGATAGCTGAATATACCATTTTCCATAGTTTAATAGAATTAATTAAATCATGTGCACAAGAGTGTACAATGGAATTCAGTGGGAAATTTTACTCTCAAAATTATGGTGTGGCAATGGGTAACCCTTTATCCCCAGTGTTAAGTAATATGTATATGGAATATTTTGAAAGCAAAATATCCCCCCAAAAAACCATTCCATGCAATATAGTACAGTTCAGGTATGTTGTCGATATGATTTGTATATTACCAGGGAACAATAATGTAAATAACTTGTTTGACAAATTGAATGAATTAGTACCGTGAAGTACATTCACTATGGAAATGGATAAAAATGGTTACCTACCCTTTTTGGAACGTTTAACACACGGAACTAGTAATGGGTTTTAATACAGTGTTTACGGAAAACCTGCTAATCTTTCTGGTCAAAGCAATTATGATCAAGAAATCAGTGTTCACATCTATGTTTTTGTGAGCATTATTTACATGTAGCCCTGAATACACTGATGATGAAACACATAAGATCAGGAATACAGGCAAGAAATATGAATATCCTGAATATGTACGAGACAATGCATAAGAGGTGGCAAAACAAAAACCGGGCTTGTACAGTCATGCTCAGATCTGAGGCGACATGATTCTTTTTGTGTCGTCCAAAATCTGTCTCAACGTAATGTTGCCAAGTAGTGTTAACTTTTTTTTTTTATTTCCACTGTCATGCATATTGACAAGTTGCGAATTCACAGCTAGCACTATTTTCCCTATGGTTATATAAATATGATCCCTTTTATGCGTTAGTATAATTCGTGATCTGGGTGATTTGAACTGATTTTTTTTTTTTTACATTGCTTAGCTCAAAGCACGGTGTGATAAGGCTGGTCACCGTTACTACCTCTGCAACATTATAACATAGACCTAATAAGCTCAACAGTCATAACAACATTTTCAAAACAGAAATATGAATTACAACACGTTTTCTTTGAATGTTGAAGTTTTAGGCAAAATGATTTATAGGCCTAAAAGAATAATCTAAGCCTACTGAGATGTAATCTTTGTTACTAAAGAATGTATTTGTAGAGATTACCTGTTCTTTGAAGAATAAAAAATGATGATTTTTAATTATATGGAGAAGATGGCTATTAATCGAAATATATATTAGTATTAATGTCAAGGCCTATGGAACACTTGTTTTTTAACTGGCTTAAAATATTATTTTCATAAAAGTCCATCTGCTCGCTTTTGGTGTATAATTTATTAATTTATAAGGTAACTTGAAGTGCAAGAATGTGTAGATAACTTCATATGCTTTCTGGCCAGACATTGTTAATATAGAGATGTGAATGCCAAGTGCAATGTGTAAGTCAAAGAAATCTAACACACCTAGGCCTAGGAAAAAATTCTCAGCTCTAACAAAAGAATAGTTGCATAGGCGAATACTTGCTGGTAAGTTATAATTTTTGAGGTGGTTAAGAAATATAACTGGAATAATTTTATTTTTATGAAAATCCAAAATTCCTCTAACAAATGTAAAATAAATGTTTTCAAGATAATTTTATTGTTGCTGCTCACTGTAGACAAAGAGACAGGTAGCGAGCCGTCATGTGCTGGACGGACGAGTTTGCGGGAAAAAGACTAAGTATAGCTTAGTTTTATGACTGAGCTGATTAACAGCTATCCTGTTCATCTTCTGGAAATGGTTTTAGGTGGCTAAGAACCAATTGGTTACTTAATGGGACCTTCAGCTTATTGCTGGAATCTCACCTATTGATATCGGTGGAAATGCATTCTACTTTTGTATTTACTTATTTAATTTTTTCAGCCGGAGGCGTAAAAACAATCAAACAGGACTCATTTCGGCCAAAAAGGGCTTTATGGTTGACATAGAAGCAATCCTTAATATCTTCTGAAATGGTTTTTTTGAGCTTTTTATTTAAAATTTGAACTCCGAGGTTTGATATCGGATGCATTCTTTTTTGTATTTACAAATTTTTCAGCGACGAGTGAACAAAAGTTTTTTAAATGTTTCATAACTGTTTTTCCAAAAATTTTTTTGCTTTTATTTAAAATTTGAACTGATTTGATTTTTTTTTTTTTTGTCAAATGCATCAGCGTTTTTTGAAAATGTTTCGTATTTTTCCAAAATTTGGCTACATGATTTTTCACTTTTAAATATGAAATTTCATATTACATATTACGGCCTTATTGTACGCAATAACCGTGCTTTTGCATTGAAATAAGAGATAAATATGGAGCATGCTAGGTTGCTAGTTCGTGAATTTTGAACGAAATCCTATGCAACGTGGCGTATCGCTTAAGAGCATAGCTGTACTACCATAATATTATAATAATAATACAAGAAATATCCCTTTTCTTAAGAAGGCTGGAGCTAATGTAGCATTTGAAAACAATAAAACAGTGAAATGTGTACTTATAAAGAAGTCTCCCAATAATACTTAAGGGTGTATATACAAATTCCATGTAAGTCTTGTGATAAATTTTATATTGGTCAAAGTGGAAAAACACTGGGAAAGAGAACAGAACAGCAGAAGAAATGCGTAAGATATGCAAAGATGAACATTGGAATTTTTGTACATGTTATTGAAAAAAATCCTACAATCAATTGGGCAGGGGAAAAAAAGATGGCTTATTCTAATAATGCACTGGAAAAAATATCAGAGTCTAATACTGTAAAAATAGCGAATTTTTAAAGTATTTTGTATTTTTCCTAACATGCAAGCCTGAAAATCT
Source organism: Macrobrachium rosenbergii (assembly GCF_040412425.1). NCBI lineage: Eukaryota > Metazoa > Arthropoda > Malacostraca > Decapoda > Palaemonidae > Macrobrachium > Macrobrachium rosenbergii. Next base: position 11,165,987 of record NC_089762.1, on the reverse strand, counting down.
TTACATAGGATTCAACACGCAGACGCGAGCTGGAATGGCTGTTTAAATTTCAGACAAGGTTGTGAACTACCGAATGTATGGGGAAGCCCCACCAGCTAGTTGGTCTGCACTCCACTTTGCCTTTCAGCCCATGTATCAGAATGAGGGGTGGCTGAGGTGGGCTGTAAATGTAAAGACCTTCAGGTTTGTATGTTAGGAAAAATACAAATTACTTCAAAAATTTTCTATTTGTTCTTACACAAATACAAACCTTCAGTTTTTACATAGGAGACTTACACATTGGAGGGTGGGGTCTGAATAAATCTCTGAACCAACTGGTTTGGTTCTACCCAACCGGGAACACCTTCCTGGTCTGGAAGAGCTGAGAAAGGAATCCTGCACCTTTTGCTTGTTGGAGATATGGGATGTTGCAACTGCTAGACATCTGGGCTTAAAGTAATGAGTTGCATCATTACTTTGAAAAAATAAAGGCTTGGAAGAACCTAAGAGTGTCGGAGACAATAAAACTTGCTAATAAAACCAGTGGGTTTGTTTTATTGTATATCCCTCTCTCCCCTTGTCTAGAGAGAGGGGGACATGCATCCAAACCATTTACAGAAGATGGACAGGATACCCTCATCATGTAGTCACCCGCAAACTCGTCTGCCCAGCACATGACGGCTCGCTACCCGTCTCTTTGTCTAAAGAGAGAGACAGGTAAAAGAGGGAAGGGAGAAGACGGTCACTCACACCCCTTCTCTCCTGCTTACCGAACACCTTTGACAAGATGCACGTGTCCCCTAAGGGAGCCAAATGAACCACACAACTTATTGGGCAGCCACCACAAAATGCAAGGAAAAGCATGTCCAAAGACATAAGCTGTATGAACTAGGCTCCTTAAGATGAGAACTGCAACCCACTTGGGGGCCTGAGTTCCCCGGGTAGGCAAGACTGTTCAAAACTTCTCAGAAGTATAAAGATTCCTCAATGGGATGAGAGATCCATTTCCTTCAACCAAAGAACTTGGCCAAGGGCAGTTCTGTCACCCCTAATGGCCAAGACAAAGAGAAGCTTCTCATGGTGAAGAAGTGCTAGAAAATCTGCTACCTGCTGAACAGAAGCTCTGATTGGTGAATTCCATGTGCGCTTGGCAAATGAGGCAAACCTTATTTCATTTTCACTGCTAATTTCTTGGCCACTATATCTTCTAAGTGCTGTGCCAAATACATCTACTTCATGTCCAATCTTATCATTAAAGTCACCCAGTACTAAAATTACATCATGCTTTGGTGTTTGTTCCACAACCTCCTGGAGCTTTTTGTAAAAATCGTCTTTTTCATCATTATCTCTCTCTTCTGCGGGGGAATATCACTGAGAGTTTAAACCATTTGATCTGTACTCTGATTTTTGCTAGTCTTTCACTTTCCACTGCTCTATAGACTTTATCTGATAGACAGGAGCCCACGCCATCCTTGTGGATATCATAATCTCTGCCACTATATAGGATTGTATAACCATCTATCTTACAATCACCGTTTCCAGTCCATTTTGTCTCCTTCTGAACAGTTATATCTAACTGATACTTCTTGGCTTCATTGATGAGTGTTTGGGCACATCCTGCTCTATATAGACTAAGCACATCCCAAGTGCCTAATTTCGGAGGTGTTTTCCATTTCATTAGTCCATTTCTCGCATTATCGTCAACAAAGGATCCGTCCGTATTAGGTCTGTTTCCTTAACGATGTGCTTGTTACAAGGCAGGGTCGTTAACCCTACGCTCAAGGTCAAGTATTTTTGTCACTGAAAATATTTCAGTTTAGCCACACCGTTGTGAATTTCTGTCAATTGTACATAACTTGAAGTGTTTGAAAATAAATGTTTTTAGTATTAATTCTCGTCTATCAAGAATTCATTGTTTTGTAATAGACCAGTAATGCCAACAGGAAGGGTGTACAAAATTAATTGCTCAAGTTGTAATTTACCTTATAATGTCAGGAACTAAGCAAAAGAGTCACACATCATAAATATAATGTATGCGATACAAATAGCTCAAATGCCATCTTTTCCCACATATGAGACTTTGAACTCTTATAAGAGTAGTTTTTAAATGTTCATCAATGCTTGACAGATTGTTAGTTGAAGGATGCCTCATTAATTCGTTTAGTAACATGCACTTGAACAATGGTCTTTTTGAGATGGACGAAATGTAGATATTTTGCAAACAGATAATTTTGTACCGTGATTTGTAGTAATTTCAAATTCCCACTTAGTATGTTTTTGTTATCAAGAATGTTTTTTATATACTTAAGTAGCTTGTTATCGTGTTTTATTGTTATCTGGGACCCTATATTGCTTTCTTGTGCAAGATCTTTTCTTAAAACTTACTACCCTGAAGATGACTTTGGGATAAAGTTGATAGTCTTGGTATCTCCTTTCATTTTCATGTGAAGATCTCATATATATATATATATATATATATATATATATATATATATATATATATATATATATATATATATATATATATATATATATGTGTATATTTGTGTGTGTATGTATATATATAGATATATATACATACACACACATGTATGATCATATATATATATATATATATATATATATATATATATATATATATACAGTATATATATATATATATATATATATATATATATATATATATATATATATATATATATATATATATATATATATATATATATATATATATATATATATATATATATATATGTTACATATTACCCAGTGATGACGTAACTTCAGTGTTTACCTGTTACAGCCAAGTCGGGACATCTCCTATTGGTGGCCTTGGTAGCAACCGTGCGGAAAGGACTACTGGTTCCACCTTGGTACCCACTCACCCTGCATCCTTTCCCACTCTCTCTCTCTCACACAGGACTACAGTGAAACACACTTTACCCAAAATAATTTATTTAGCAAAATTTAACATAACTAGATTGCAAGAAATGGATTAGAATATTTGACAAACCTGACATAACTTGATTGCAAGAAATAAGCAATGTTTTAAAAGGTTATATTCCAATTCCCCAAAGACCATTTATAAATATAGTCATATTCTGTAACTTGCACAGGTCAAAAATATGCCAAAGTCTAGTATATTCCCAATGAGTACATTCTTGACCTCTTACTCAGTGAAACATCTGAAGAAGACAAGCAAAATCTTCTTTAGTTTCCCAAAGCACAAAAAAAAAAAAATACAGATATGGGAATTACTCCCACGTTATTCAACCATAACCAAGATACATATAGAAATGGAGAAAACAACCTACAGTTTGGTAAATAGATATGATCCTTACCTCGAAACCCAGTGTTCAAATCAGTTCTGGCATTGAGCACAACACAAGTCTCATTACTTTTCGAGACTTTTCAAACGGTTCAAGGTTGGTCTTCTAATGACTCTTTTCTCTCAACGTAATCCCTTCATACTTTGGGACTCGGCCCAAAAGACATGCACAAACACATATTCCTCACTGGAACCTGGACACCTCCGGCGAATGTACATACAGTGTCATCCCACATAATCCCACTCCTCGAAAATCCTGACGCCATCCTTACTTAACGAGGAAATGTGTCGGCTGATAGCTAAACATTGTCCCCAAGATTTTGGGAAAGTTTTCCTCCCCACTTGTTAATTCAACATCTGTTGTGTATTGTAATTCATAACATACTTGTGACATATATATATATATATATATATATATATATATATATATATATATATATATATATATATATATATATATATATAAATATAAACATATTGTCGAGAATTTCCCCAGTGATAACTCAATTGATATTGCTCTCGCCCATTGTTCTGGGGAGGAAGCACAGTTAAAGGACAATGACTTTGAACCAGCACAAACAGATGACGGCTACACAAAACGCGAGTACATTTTCTAAATTTTATTAAAAAAATAAACTATAACACGAAAAACATACCCAGGCTATTTAAAATTACGTTACAGCGAAAAATATATGCAAATTTACAACGACTTTGCGTTAATACGAACTATAGCTGGGTTTACATTCAAGAGCGAACTTAACGAGGAACAAAAGATAAATATCTTGGACACGTGGCAGCTGAATCAAGGGAGATGAATTCTAAGGAAAAGAAATAAGAGATTTAGTGAGAGGAATAGTCACTGCTTCTCAATTGCTAATTTCAGGCTTACCGGGCAAATCCAACTTGCAACGTGCACTACTACAAAATCTCCAGTTGATCCAATAGGTCTTCCTTAACAACTGAGGGTTATTATAGCCATGTTGCTTGTGACCTCAAAACCAGTGTGGCACTGTGCCAAGATAAAGGGATACAGCCTGAGATTCAGCACCTAGTAGGTCAAAGGTCTGCTCTAGAGGGTTACTGAGACGGGGCTGAGTTCCATTGGCTCATTCGTGGATGTTTGTCCATCTATATGCCTTCCAGCTATGGAAGTGGCGACTTGCCTAGGGAAATGCCAACATTCCTGAAAAACAATTAAGACCAGAAAAAGGAGAGCACAGGATATAAAGTGATTACTAGTATGCCTATCCTCCATATGACTAAGCTAATTTGTTTACCGGCCCTGACCCTTCTCTCAAAACTGCGTTCAAACTACCACCTTGTAAGTGGGTCTGGGGTCCCTACTGTACTCCTAGTCTTGCTGTCCTATCTTTAAGGGAAATTGATCCTTAGTGATTCTTGGAGTAGAGGCAGGGTGGTTTGAGATATATATATATATATATATATATATATATATATATATATATACATATTGTATATATATATATTTAAAAAAATGTATACATACACAGTATATATACACAGTATTTAAAATATATATATATATATATATATATATATATATATATATATATATATATATATATATATATATATACACACACATATATATATATATATATATATATATATATGTATATATATATATATATATATATATATATATATATATATATATATATATATATATATATATATATATATATATATATATTGTTGCTTGGATCAGTCAGCTAATAACTTTAATAATTAGTTAGTTGGATTTATATCACCTTGCTTTACCTAAGACCCACGTGATTCTGTCAATTAAGGCTAAAATTAACTCTAAAAGAGAGATACTGAATAGATCAGGTTGCCAGCTAAAACTAGTTTAACAAAGAATAGAGGTTTATTTCATAACCACATGAATTAATTCAGCACACTTACTGGAGAACTAATTTCAACAAAAGTAAAATCAAATGAAATGGATTATTTACAGGAGCTAACTGCAGCTCAGGGTATTAGTCCTAAATAAGAAAAATACCTCAATGCTACATAGGTATGAACACAACAGATTTCTGTGCTGCTCAAATGCGTTATAAGGCATTTAACTGTAAGGAACATCGAATTGTGGCTTCTTGGTACTGAAAGAGGATTTGTTCAGGCCCAAACCGTACACAGTTCTGGAAAAGACGTATCCAGATAACATTCTTGCACTACAGAAACTCTCACTCGTCATTACTTAATCACAAAGGGATGATTCTTATGCCAAGAATAATACTTTTAACACCATGGAGTTATGTGATTTCACTAGACAGCAATAAATGTACTTAATCGACGATTTCATAAATGGGATATGTTTACTAGGATTTCCAAGTCAGTGACCCTTTAAGAGAGGAGAATTTGAACAAGGAAAATGAGAGTTTCGGTTGAAGGGAAAGAGAACTGGGTGTTATTGTCAAGATCAGACTTACTGCTGGTTGAGCTAATGCAGTGATCAGTTACGTAAGATTCCTTGGTCCCTTTGGAATAAAAATTTTCTCCCTCGTGTTGAACAAAGAGAGGCAAAGCAAGCTCAGAGAGAAAGAGAGAGCTTACACTCCCTGCTCTTAAGGTGTCTGGTGAGAGTCTGCTGATGCCGGGGCAGCTTCTCGCTGTTTGCTTCAAAACTCCTCCTACCTGGGGTCTGTCCTGAAATGTCAATAGACTCGCCAGTACATAGGTCACAGAAAATTGGGTTTAAGAACAGTATAACTAAGGTCTGGCCTAGCAAAACTGTATCCCCTCTATGATTCTCTAAGCTAAAAGTCTTGCCTGTTGGCCAGGCGTGTGCATATTTTGAAAACAATCCCTGGATTCCCGCCTAACGTCTTCGCATGTGAACAGCCTACATTATCTGCCCTCTTACTTTAATAAAGGTTAATTTTACTATTTGATTAAGAAGCAAGGAAGGGAGGTCGAACAGTGAATATTTATAATATAAATATATATGCATATATATGTATATACTGTATATACACACACACACACACACACACACACACACATATATATATATATATATATATATATATATATATATATGATGATTATTATAACGTGATTCCCAGCGTTCGACTCTCCGACCGGCCAATGAAGAATTAGAGGAATTTATTTCTGGTGATAGAAATTAATTTCTTGTCATAACGTGGTTCGGATTCCACAATAAGCTGTAGGTTCCGTTGCTAGGTAACCAACTGGTTCTTAGCCACGTGAAATAAATCTAATCCTTCGAGCCAGCCCTAGGAGAGCTGTTAATCAGTTCAGTGGTCTGGTTAAACTAAGATATGCTTAACTTAACTTTTGTACGTGATTCATTTATCACACATAACCACAGGTAAAAAATAAGAAACGGGGTGTAGGTCCTGACCGGTTTCGACTTTATTTCAAAGTTATTGACGATGATACAGAGTATGAGAAGTCACAAATATATATACTACAAGAACAATACTGACGAACATACACAACCGTTAGAACTACATATCCCCCCTCCGGCCGGATATGTAGTCTTTAATGGATGTGTATGTTCGTCAGTACTGTTCTTGTAGTATATATATTTGTGACTTCTCATACCTGTATCAGTCCTTCATCAATGGCTTGAAATAAAGTCGAAACTGGTCAGACCTTACACCCTGTTTCTTATTTTTCACCTGTGGTTATGTGTGATATATATATATATATATATATATATATATATATATATTATATATCTATGTTTATGTATTTGTATGTATCCATGTTTATATAATATATATATTATTTATTTATATATATATATATATATATATATATATATATATATATATATATATATATATATTATACATATATTGGGGACTTTTAACTCTCCTATATAGTTTACTTTCAAATGTGTGTATATATACATATACATATATATATATATATATATATATATATATATATATATATATATATATATATATATATATACATATATATACATATACATTTGGAAGTAGACTGAGACAGGAGTTAGAAAGTCCTATAAGAACTGCTAGAAGTTTGGAAAGAAAGGAGACGTAAAAGAGAAAAAGGTCTGAAATCCAGATAGAAACGTCCAATATGAATAATATTATTAAGAGGAACGTTAATGGAACATATGCAGAGTAATAACTGAGAAAGGAGAGGCACGAAAGACCCGCATAAACAGGAATAAGATAGGCGAATAGAAGGTTCATTATATGCTAAGGCAGTTTCGGCTTACATTGTGAGTCAGGGGAGAACAGAACACTAGAATAGGGAGAATTTACCTGTTCTTTTTTCAGATGAAGTAGGAGAGGTGAAAGAACTGATTGGTAGTTTCAAATAATTATGAACTGTTCAGACAGGAGGGTAATTAGCATCCAAGAAATACGGGCTTGTATGTGAGAACTGATAATGGAGCTAATGAGGCTCAAGTTCGTGTCCGCTGTTCCCATTAATGAGCAAGGGAACGGTAAACATGCCAGTGTCTTTTGTCTTATTTTTCCTAAGAGCTACCTCCTTTGAGGGCCAACACACAACAGATTGTTGATTTATTTGACCTTAAGAGAGAGAGAGAGAGAGAGAGAGAGAGAGAGAGAGAGAGAGAGAGAGAGAGAGAGAGAGAGAGAGGACAAGCAAAAACACAGAGTTAGAAGGGTCAAATTCTCAGTTTTCAGACTGTAAATTAAGCGTTGTGGTAATTCCGGATTCATGGAATCCTCCAGTCAAATGGAATGGGGATGTTTGCTTTAGTGACTGATTTTCTTTTTGTGTCACTTTGCCAGGAGACCCACTTTTATAGAACAGGTTTCATACTATGATTTGACTGGAAATTTGACATTATATTTTTATAACATTAACACAAAATTGTAAACGTATTAGTTATATGAACAAATATGATATTCGGCTTTTTTCACTTAGCAAAAATTATTATTCATTAAATGGAAAATAAATCCAGTCATTAAAATCGAATACCGTACTTTGATTATTTGCTTATATTCTGGAGACAGTTATGAAAGTTGCAATCATGAAAATGAAAACGGCAGAATATTTTATTTCAGTGCAGAGGATAATTAATCATCTTTTCAGCTGATTAACCTACGGGTACTATAAACGATTTCCCTCTTTTTGTGTCCATGTTTCCAGCTGCCCCTTTTAATAGACTGGAATTTTAAAGCTTTTATACTTTAAATTTCCTATATTCGGGTTAATTCTGATAGGAAAAGGAATTTGCAAGGCTTCCTTTGGTTCCTCCCAACTCTCAGATTTGAAACTTAGAAAGTATCTCGAATCTGTTGACCTGATAGGGAGACTTAAATACTAGTTGCAGAAGGGTGAAGTTTGGTAATGCTTTTGAGGTAGGGTTTTGCCAGGATAACACTCTTCGTTACTTCTTTTCCGTTGTTAAAAACCGCATTTCAAACGGCTATCTGTTGCATGCAGACTTTGTCACTCTGTCTTCGGCACAGACACTCATAAATAACGGGTTCTCTAACTAGAAGGTCGAGCCATATTATTATTATTATTATTATTATTATTATTATTATTATTATTATTATTATTATTTTAGTCTATCACAGTCATCCTATTGGACTGGAAGGTTTTTCTTGTGGGGTTCCGGGTTGCATCCTGCCTCCTTAGGGGCCGTTCAAAAATTACGTAACGCCTTGTGAGGGGGTATGGTGAAGTTTAATGAGTGTGACAGTGGGGGAGAGGGGGGTGGGGTACAGTCATAAGTTACGTAACATTTTCAGATTTTTCCTTATTTTCTTTTGAAAAGATGTAAATGTAGAAGGTCAAAAGAGATATAGCAAAGATTCAGCAATAGAATTTTATTATATTTTAGTAAATATTGAGAATATGGTATTTAATTTTTTTGCATAATTATCTATTTAAAAAATATCACAAACTCAACCCTTGTCTGTACTTCAACACTTTCTACTATGTGTATTGCATGACAGAATAATATCACAAACTAATCCCTTTTCTGGGCTCCGACATTCTCTACTTTATGCATGAATGTGACTTAGAAAAATATCACAAATTAAATTAATCCTCATCTAAACATGGCATAAGAGAACATTTTCATTTTAAATTTACCTGTGATTCTTTAATATCATAACATAAAAGTATTAAGAAAAACCTAAAGGTAATAATTTCCAGGTGTTAGGCTAGATTTTAACAGATAGTATTATTGCCTTAAAAAAAGGGAAAATACTAATTCCTTTTCAGGGATCTTGGGATCGTGCCTAATGTTCCTATGATTATGGGTACAATTTCTGTTGGCATATCCCATACCCTTCTTATTTCTATTTTCAGGTCTTGATACTTATCAATTTTTTCTCTTTCTTTCTCATCTACTCTGGTGTCGCATGGTATTGCGACATCAATGAGTGATATTTCCTTCTTGATTTTGTCAATCAGCGTCTAGTCTGGTCTATTGGCACGTATCACCCTGTCTGCTCTGATACCATAGTCCCAGAGGATCTTTGCCTGATCGGTTTCTATCGCTCCCTCAGGTTGGTGTTCGTACCACTTATTACTGCAAGCTAGCCGGTGTTTCTTGCACAGGCTCCAGTGGAGGGCTTTTGCTACTGAATCATGCCTCTTTTGGTACTGGTTCTGTGCAAGCGCCGGACATTCGCTTGCTATGTGGTTTATGGTCTCTTATTATTATTATTATTATTATTATTATTATTATTATTATTATTATTATTATTATTATTCAATCCATCACAGCTGGAAAAGCAGAAAGCTTCAAGGCCAAGGGCTTCAATACGGAAAACAATCCTTAACGCGAAAAGAAATACGATATCAAGAAAAGCTTCGCATGAGCATGTCAGTGAGAAACAAACTTGGTAAAACAAACGGTGAAATGGGACTATTGTGAATTTACAAAAAAAAAAAAAAAAAAAAAAATTTGCTTTTAGCTTCAACTTCTCAGCTTCAGATGATTCAGCTTTATGATTAAGAAGGCATAGCTGGAAAAACTCCAAGAACACTGCGTAGTGACCTTTGTAATAGAAAAGGCAAAACTTTAGGAATTAACTACAAATCTAGTATTGGACAGTGAATCTAGTATTAGTTTGGAAAGATCTGAATGCAAAGACGATCTTAATTATAAAAAACTTGGTAAAGCATGCGGCTAGACCTAATCAAACGACAGTGCCAGGGATTGATAATATCAGAAATAAGAAATTTAATAGATTTTAAGTTTTTATCAAAGAATTTAAAATGCAAGTCAGCTACTTACGACCAGGCAGGAGAACAGTATTGAAAACCTGAAAGAATAAAAGTTTAAGAAAGAATTTCCACATGACAGACAGGTCTCCAAGAGTCTTAAGTCAATATACGTATTTTTTGCGTAGCTGAAGAAGAGACAAACTGAGTATTTTCAAAAGGGCATTTGTAATTAAGAATGTCACCTAAAATGTTAAATGTTGTAAGTAGTTAAGGAAACATTGTTCAAGGAAACCTCTGAGTAGGTGGAACCCAGTGTATTAGGCCTAGTAATAATCTTATTTAGTGTTTTATTAAGATTCAGTCCCGATCCACGCATTTTCCATTATGCACTGATGTTAGCTAGAATCTGTTCAGCGAATCACCACCTGAAGGTCCACAGTCATGAAATGGGATAGATCCAAATAAAGTAGCATCACTTGCATTAGCAACCAGCTCATTTCTTAGTTCAAAGCACATGGTGTGCGTCTGTAATATAAATATAGCAAGAGTAAGGTTATAAGGGTAAATCGAAACCACGAAAATGGAACAATGAATGTTAATATGGATGGGGGAAAACTGGAACCCCTTGATTCATATTAATATTTAGGCGTAGATATAATGATATGACAGCAGAATGTGAAAAAGGGCGAAGGACCGAAGAGGTGAAGCAGCATTCAAAGACGCACTGTGTTGAGAAACACCAGAGATTTCATTTCTATATCCAGTAGTGCCCATCAACAACTACTCTTTGCAGTCTTTTAGTTATGAGGGACTATGAGGTTATTAAAAATGTTCCAGGTCTTAGCCAGGAATAATTGAGTGACTTGATTCTTTTTGGTGTGTCTGTATTTTACAGCTGCCCACAAGACTATAAACAAAAACTCAGCTGTTTACCTCCACTACAATGAAATTCATAGGTACAAGCAACATCTCAAATGGAGAGGAAATGTCACACTATGATTAAGTCTCAGAAAAAGCAAGTTATGGCTCCCAAGTAAATCTATGAATACATGGCTAAGAATTTGCTAAGGGCTCCCCGTCTTATTCTTCCCATAAGAAACGGGCTACTGACTTTAAGAGGGAAAGGGACAACAAAGAAGACTCCCAAATGGAATGTCTTAAAGTTTCAATTGTCTTTCATCGCACTGTTTTGGATGAAAGATAGCTGAGTATCCAAATGATAACAGAGAACACGGGCCAGATCTGACTTGGTGGTCACGTTGTGAATGACTGACATCTTGGGATGAGCAAGTTATCTGCATAATGGATACTGTACAGCTGGTACCAGAACAGCAAATAACCAGTGAGGTAACTTTTGGAGCAATTTCTACGGGGTTACTACTTCGAAAGTGTCAAAGATACAAAGCAAGTAAAGGGCATACTATGGTTCTCCACCTTTCTAAAAAATTAAACAAGTGGCATTTGTCGACAAACTGGGGACCTTGCGTTTTGAAAGTTTTAAGGCTTTATCGTATTAGACTATTTGGGAAAGTGTCAACTCAGTGATTGTGCAACGGAACTGAAGTGAAACTAAGTTCACCAAGTAGGTGAGAAGTTTCTGATTCATCGAAGTTGAGTAGAAAGGTGCGAGAAGATCCTCCTCAGATATGAGGAAAACCTACACATGAAGACAGATAAAACCCAGATAAATCTGAAGGAACTGCGACATGATACTTTAAACTAAAGAGGTCCAAGATGCGATCCCTTGAAGACATGCTACCATTAACATCAAAGCTCGAAGTTCTGAAAAAATGTCTATTTCTATCAACGATGTTCGCTTCGCCAATACTCTCGAAGAAGGAAGCGCAGCCTTACGTAAATTCAATTTGGGCGGTCATTGCAGCATTTCTTTCCTTGAAAGATCATACGTGTTTTGCCGTGGAACTGGATCTGGTTTACCTTTCTGATGGTGTTACGTATGTCAAGGTTATTAATAACTTGATGTGAGTTTTCAATTAAACCTTGAGGTAAACTTTGCCATAGTTCGTTTAGTTTTTCTTTTGATCAACAATAGATTACTTTCTATTCATCGTGAATCATGAGTTATCAAGTCTGTAAATATTAATTTTTTTATTATCCTTTTTCACCTACGGACATCCGATCCTTGAACACTTTCCTTCAAGCCATGGCATACTCCCCATTGCTCCATTAGCATAAGTTTAGGTTATAAATAATAACATACAGACATTCGTGGCCATTATTATTAGTACTAGCCTTGAAGATCTTGCTTCCCCTCTAATATGGAAATGCCTCTCCAAAGAAATTTGGAAGTGATTATTCTGTGTCATAAAGGCATCCTTTGGGTAAGCACGTCTTTCTTATAAAGATTATTTGTTGTTCTTGTCAAGTGGATACAGGCTGAGAGACGCAATCAGTATAGTTCTGGCCCTTGTTTGGTATTGTGATGTAAGGAAGAAGGCGATTGCTCTTCGCAAGTTTAGTATCATTTTTGTTTTATAATTAATTGCAAACCTTAACAGCAGAAATGAATAGTTGGATTTACTTTCGATTTATATTTTCTTTGATCACTGTTTATCGATTTTGCAAACATAGTCCCGGTCCCGGAACCTTAGCAAGTGAATTTCCACGCCTGTACTGCTCATTTAAATTTGAACGTAAAATTTTCAGACTCTGCACATGTCAAGATTGAATTATTCAGCACAATTATAAAGTTGAATTTTCTTATCTATAACTTGCGCCTAAGTAAACCAACCAAAAAGGAAAAACTACTATATAGTAGGCTAATCATCTAAATTTCTCTCGACCATGCAAGAATTTATTAGGGACTTTAATCCATAATATTAAAATAGACAGACCTTAACGGCCTCTACCCTTTCCTACTGATAACTAACATCGGAGTCGCCTGAGGCAGAGGAGAAGAAATAAGTTCCTTTGCCCTATACCTATCCTTCTGCATAGCAGTGTTACTTAAAAAGTCACACCGGTCATTATTAAATCAGCAAACAATGAAAACAAGCAATAAAGCTGTATCAGTAATCAGACAAAAAGATGTAAATTTAAACATAAACGTTTATAGTGGCCATCGGTCTAAAACTAGTCAATTACACATACCCTAAACGCCCAATAAATAGTGCGCAGGGCCGTGATCCACCTGTTTTTTCCATCATCTGTTTCGTCCCAGTGATTAGATGACAGAGCCGATGCTTTGGTGGTATCTCAGGCACGCCGAGGGTAGAGAGCAGCTGGAGGGGCTAGGTCTCTCCCTCTTCCTAGCTAGGCTATTCCCAGGAAATAGAGTCATGAAATCCTATAATTAGAATGTCTAGGACACATGGCTCTAATGTCTAAAGTTCTAAACGAATCATTGCATAAGCGTGACCGTGATAAGTATAACCACATCTGTTTCTATATATGTCATCAAGGTAAGAAATTTTGTTTATTGCGTCAGTTATTTCAATCAGGGTGGATAAATATAGCAAGGATTTGCGTCACTGTGCAATATGATTTCTTTTACCTGTTAAAGAATACTTTATTTTGTATTCCACGTAATGTATTTTGGATGACATTTGAATCTCACAAAAAAAAAAAAATAAATTATAGATAGAATTTCGCTGACGTTGATTCGTGACAAAATTTAATGTCTACACGCTGCACAAAATTTCATATTTCCTTTTGATACTCAGTTCCCTATGACAGAGACCACCACCATCACCATCATGATCGTCACCATCACCATCATCACCATCACTGTCATCATCATGTCCAGCAGTGACACGGGTAGCAGTAACAGAAACAAATTCAAAAGAAGACTCTATCACTGCGATCTTTGTATTCGGTATAGCCGATATATTTTCTTCTCATCAATGCGAATATAAGCTACCACTCAGAGTATGACATTAACGAGCAACAACTGGATGTTTGTCATTACTATGACATGCATGTTTTTTTTTTTATTTCTGTAATCCTCCTCTTACGAAGTGCTATATTGTCTGTTTATCAATTATTTTAGTTTTTTTGATCAAGGGCACAAGTTTGAATGTACATTGATTATTTCCAAAAGATCCCCTCAACAAGTCTGGTGATTATCTCTATCTTCCTTTCCAGTATCGGCATGTTTATAGTTTGATTAAGTAGTCAAGTTTCGTCTTTCATAATAAACAAGACCTGGCATACTAATTCCGCGACACTGGTGCTCAGTACTCTTTGAGGAAGTGATTTCACAGTCAGGTGGGATGTTTTCAAATAATCCTTTCTTCAAAGAACAGTATTGTAAATGTGATCAAGGAAATATGAGTCATGTTGTCTAAGAAGCTGCGAATACTTGCGGATGACGAAATACTGAAGCCACCAGCGCTGTTCCCTCCTCCCACACCTACAATCAGGCAAGAGGTGGCAACAAGCTTTGCTATTTTAGAGGCTAGCCTCGGAGTAAGTCGCCTCCTACTGTGCAACTGGGAAGCCATAGGCTTTGGATGGGGTTGGGGATGGAGAGGGAGATAAGGTGTTCTATCCTACCCTCGCATAAGCCTACTTAAGAAAATGTTTCGATCTTTGAGTAATCTCATTTCAACAGACAAGAACAAAAAATCGTTCCCGTGACGCCACTTACATAAACGCGTATGCACACAAGATGTGAGCGTGTGCGCGATTTGTTTGTTTGCATGCATTATCAGGAGTGAATAGGAAGAAAAAGAGATGATTTAACTCAGGTACAAAGTGTGACTATTTTTCCATCACAATTAATTCGCGTTCTAAGATATTTCGAAAGGAAGAGTGGGCAGACGAAAGACTAGAGCCTTTCTGTTCTAGTTTGCGTCTTAGGGATATTTTCGCAAAGCGCCTGAGGTGATTTACCTCGCCCCAAATGCTTGCGGGTAGTGGTGCAAGAGAATGAGGGGTGAAACCGACCACTGGTGCAAGAGAAGGTTCTCCCAGGTGCCAGATGCTTTTGGTGCCAGGGTATGAGGGGGCACCGATGTCTTGTGGCACGGTAGAAGGTTGTGTGATCATCTTGGCCCCAGTCTTTCTGTGAGTGCCAGCCGTGCCCTACATTGCTCTCTGCGTTCTTATGCGAAAGAAAAAGACACAAGAAAGATCATTTCCAGAAAGAAAGAATTAAGCGCAATTACCAGTGGGATACATTGTTTGACGCCGGGTGACTCGATTGGTGAAAGAGTGGAATAACCCGCTCTGTGTCAGAGGCAGAAGAACAGAACATCGGTTGCTGGAGTTGCTTTATCAGCGTTCATGGATAATGTTCCTTCGGAGGAGCCTTCCATCTGGAGACTTTCTTAGTTATTGACTTAGCTGCTGAATAAGTTTAAGGCATAAGGTATGTTGTCACATATATGAAGATTTTGGTGCAACACTTCTGGGACTAATAATTCTGTGATGTAGAAAGACCTCATGCCGCATATCAGCAATACTGTACTGAAAACGTAGATGAATTTTACTATATATATATATATATATATATATATATATATATATATATATATATATATATATATATATATATATATATAGTAAATCGAACTGAAACACATGATTCAAGTTAATACTTCCTGATAGGCTCTGAGAAGACAACTTTCACTATTTCAATTTTGTAACGACATTGCCAATCAAAGTTATTTCAAATAAGTTATGTGAAATTATGCCCTCAATAAATAAATATGCTCCAGGGCTTTAAGATAAACTAGATAGAACAAAATATGGTATTAGAAGTGCATGAATGCAACATAACGGGTTAACCTGTTTAAGAAACCAAACGTAATTTAGAATGTCAGCTTCGTTAACAGATACCGATTTCCACTAAATTTTTCAAACTATGCTATCACAACTAGAACAGTTACAACTTTCAACCTAGTTTTAGCAATGTGTGAATGTTTGTTGACCTACTTCTCAGATTCACTTCCTACTAATCTGGATTAGGCAAATCGTGAGAACAGAAATCTTTTTATGCCAATTCTCACCCCTTTCCTGCAGCACTACTTTGCATATGCCTACTGAGGTTTCATGCTGACATGGCCGTTAATAAAGTTCATCTTCAAGAGGAAAATAGCTTCAACTGTACCTATATCAGGAGTCAATTTTCTTCCACCCAACGTTTCTTTTCTGGGTTTCTTATTAGAATAATTCGTCATATGAGTCGTTCCAAGGTGTTAGTAACGTTTGATTTTATCTACCAATCCGGACTTACTGTATATCTGAATTTTTCATTCGCCTATTCTAGGTTACTCTAACTGTAAGTGAGTGAGTAAATGCAGGAAATATGTTGTGCGGCGATTAGTTGCTTTGCATGTTGAAATCCGATTAAGAAGGTACGGCAACTTCGAGGAGACTGTCATCAAATTAAAATATGTCAAATCATATGAACTAAATGAGCATAACAAACAGTGGAATTATACACTTTATAAAGAAAATCGTAAATCTGAAGAAGATTGCGTTGAGGAGAGTACATGTCGGAATTCATTGTCTGTAGATTAATAATGCCAACCCATTTCTGTCAAGAGATTTCCTCGTGTTCAGGTATACAAATGCCGTCTCCTTTGTTCCACTGTGTTCAGAAAGCATCCGAAATAGATGTCAAGGGCAACTCGCGTCTAATGAGCAGCAGCGTGTGCTCGCACCCCTTGTATACTAATGTGACAAAAAGGGATTGACATATTTGCAAAAAGGGATTGAGAACCCGATAGGTACTGGGTTTGTTTCCTTGTTATTTGAGATGGTTTTCTTGTGTTCAGGTTGTGATACATGTTCTTAGGCACCGACCTTTTAAACTGACAACGTAAAATG
Organism: Macrobrachium rosenbergii; assembly: GCF_040412425.1. Classification (NCBI taxonomy): domain Eukaryota; kingdom Metazoa; phylum Arthropoda; class Malacostraca; order Decapoda; family Palaemonidae; genus Macrobrachium; species Macrobrachium rosenbergii. The sequence goes on along the minus strand of NC_089762.1, from coordinate 11,148,700 downwards.
TGACTTTGGATCTGACTGTGACGTACTTCTCAGAACTGGAATGAGACGGAATTTAGTCTTGTTTTTCAAGGCGACCAGTGTGATGCTGTCCTTACTTTTCAACTTCGCAGGTTTCCATCTAACCGTGCCATTCTTAAACTGACATCATAGGAATGGTGTGTGTGTGTGTGTGTCTGTTCATGTCTATTTGCGAGAAGCCGAGTTTTACAAGACAGTGAGAAGACAAAAAGGGAAAGGGATGATTATCCAGGACATCTCTTTTCTTACGGGTGAATAAAAATTGCTAACCGCTTTGCTTGTGTGAAGTCGTAAAGCGAATCAGGCGTTGACTGTTTAATTGTGTGCGAAAATGAAGGACGGCTGCCCAGTCTTTACTTTTTGGGAACCTTTATTGCTAATGGCTCTCTTATCGTAGACTTAAATTAGCTGCATTGCTGACGTGTTTTCAAAATATCAATAGCGAATAAGTATGTGAATCCTGAGAATATTTTGACAATCCTTTTCGGGCAGTGGTGTTGAACATAAAGACTTATATATATATATATATATATATATATATATATATATATATATATATATATATATATATATATATATATATATATATATATATATATTTAAACCGTTGGAATTTTTTCATATGCTAACAGGTGAATCCTAACTGTCATTTACAAGTATACATACACACACACACACACACACACACACACACACACACACACATATATATATATATATATATATATATATATATATATATATATATATATATATATATATATATATTAATGATGCCGAACCAGACTATAAATACCCGCACTCGACGCAGATATGTGCAGCAGAGTCGGTATTAACTTATACCACTCTTGACAGCAGGGCGGTTAGCACGTCGACTGAAATTCATACGTACTGTCGGGTGTTCGAGTCTCTCACGCACAGAATCATTTATCTGATATAGTTCCCTTCGGTGATATTCCGAGATTGAGTGAATTAGATATTAAACGACATTCGTAGCTTAATTGTCTGCAAATACACACAGATATATATGTACACACACACACACACACACACACACACATATATATATATATATATATATATATATATATATATATATATATATATATATATATATTATATATATACATATACAGTATAAAAGCATTGACATTTGTTCCTATGCAGGCAGGTGATCCCTAACTCTAACAAAGTGCCTGGTTTAACGAAGCCAAAATAGGTTCATCAGTCGCAAGCGAGTACCATTCCTACGGAACCAAAAGACCACGAACGCTAGACGTAACCAGCAAAGCAAGTGAGGGTTAACGTTTGTGACAGCGGCAACAGCCGCTGAATGCGGAAACTCCTCTTAAAAGATAAACGAAATCTCACAACTCGTTTCCGTGAGAGGTATGACGTCATTGTTCTTATTTTAGTCGCGTTTCTCTGTTTCCTCTAAAGATTCTCTACTTTTCTTCAGTTACCGGTTTGAACCTCCTCTGACCCACTACTCTCTCCTAACCACTTCACTCGAGAATCTCTCTCGGCGACATCTTTTCAAACCTCTGACTCACTGGTATTTGGTTCTCGCCCAGCCCTTCGGCTCTAGACCCCCACCTGTTCTATGTTTTCAAAAATATTTCCTAATGGTCGTCTCTCTCTCTCTCTCTCTCTCTCTCTCTCTCTCTCTCTCTCTCTCTCTCTCTCCATTTCTTTCTCAGCCATCTAGCAGTATATAATAATGTGTGATTTACACGTGAAATGCCATATAAATAGGCGTGTGAACAGGCTGTATATACATAAACATATATGTGCGGCAGTCGATATTATCATATACCTCTCTTGACAGCTCAGAGGTAAAAATACTCGTCACTGAAGTTGGAGGTTGTTCCTGCCGGGAGTTATAATCCCCTTTCGGTGTTATTTCCGAGGTAGAACGAATTGGATATCAAGGGACAATGTAGCTGAATGTTTATGAATATAAAAAAAGTATCACGGTGAAGTGAAATATATATATATATATATATATATATATATATATATATATATATATATATATATATATATATATATATTTATATATATCTTTCTTCCTTGTCTTCAGGTTTGCCATTATTTATATGGGGTCGACCTTTCCGTTTATTCAAGCACCTTGCATTATGTGGTTAATTTCAAAATCCATAACTCAAACTATAAGTCACGTTCGATCGTAGATATTAGGCAGTTGTGACTCTCTTGATGTCGTCCTGACCCAGTTTCACTGTTCCCTGTCTTCCTTCTCCTCCCATTAACAGATACTCGGTCTTTATCCCACTTATCTTCAGACCTCGATCTTTAAGTGCCTGTCTCCATCTTTCTGCCTTCAGCTCAACTCCTTTCCTAGTCCTGTCTATCAACACTATGTCATCAGCAAGTAGAGCACAGCAAGGGGTCTCTAACATATGATATTATAGCATCCATCACAAGGTCGAAGATGTAGGGGTTGAGAGTTGATCCTTGATGGAGACTTACCATTATTTTGAACTTGACTGAAGTTTCAACAGAGCTTCTTACCGTTGTGGCCGCTTCTGCATACATATCTTGCACTACCTTAACATATTTTACAGAACACCCTTCACCCTCAGACACCTCCATACTTCTTGCCTCGGTGCATGATCGTATGCTTTTTCTAAGTCAACAAATGTTCTTTCTGTCTTTTCTCCATACTTCTCCATAGTTTGTCTAAGGCACATATAACATCCACTGTACTCCTCCCTGGCATGAACCCAAGCTGTTTCTCGACTACTGTGGTTTTTATCATTCTTTCTTCAGTAATTCTTTCGTAGATCTTTATTGTATGGGTTATCAGTTTTATCCCTGGGTAATTACAACAGCCTTGCATGTCGCCCTTCCTTTATGTGCTGGGATAATATATATATATATATATCAATACAGCACGAAGGATGCGTGCTTGAGAATATCACTAAGTCCACGTTGGAAGATGATTGTAAACCGGGACTTTGAACAAGTACTTTCGTAGTTTATTCTACATTTTCAAGTTCACACCGAATACAAAAGAAGTTGACAGAGATTTATATACAAGAACAGAAGGTGGGGGCGGGGTTACAATTTGTTAATCTGGGCAGCATATTCTTTAAACAAAAAAGACAGGGACAAATGATCAAGGGATAATCCAGGGTGGAGATTAACACTCCTGGTGGAAGTAGCGTCAATGAAGACAGTCTCTAGCAGATTTCTTTTCCGATGGTCGTTGACCTTGTAGATAACCGTTGACTTATCCCAGTTCATCCCATGGCCTGTCTTAAGCCAATGATCCACAATGCCATTATTCGATAAGCCTGTTGAAATGGCATATTTGTGTTGGGAGCTTCTTACTTTTAGTCCTTTTGATGTTTGACCAACATAAATCTTATTACATTCTTTACAAGGAATACTGTATACAATATTGTTTGAATTGGGTGAGCTATTCTTAATTAGTTTATTTCTCAAAATATTATTATATTTAAATACTAAGTTAATATCAATAGTTTTTAAAATGTGCACTGCAGGAATGAAATTAGGATGAAATGGTAAACAGAGAATATTCTTAAGTTCGTTGTTAACTCTGGTTGGATTATAATATGTCTTTTTTTCTTTATTTTTACAAAGTTCTAAAAAACATGGAGGATAACATAATGAATCTTCTGTTTTAGCAATAATTTTAAACTCCTTTTCCAAAAATTCAGGACTACAAATTCTAAGAGCTCTAAGATACATACTGGAAAATGTTGACACCTTAAATTGTTTAGCATGGTTAGAGTAAAAATGAAAATATGACAAATTATTCGTGGGTTTCTTATATACTTTAAAACAAAAATCAGTGTTATTTCTAATAACTAAGATATCCAGAAACGGTATACAATTATTTTCTTCATATTCTATTGTGAATTTTATGGATGGCACAAGATTATTAATTGTTGTAAGAAATCAGGAATATTTACATTTTCTTTAACAATAAAAAACAATTGTCTACATATCTAACCCAAAACACCTTAAAGAAGAGATTCCTTGGAATAAGTCTAGACTTAAAGAATTCCATGTAAATATTAGACAACAGTGGCGAAAGAGGGTTCCCCATAGCCATACCAAATATTTGTTCATAAAATTACCATCGAAAGTGAATTTACAATTTTTTATACAAAGGGATATCAAATTAATAATAACATTGGTAGGTAATTCTAGATTATACAAGTCTAATTGTTGTGATAAATATTGAAGTAAGTCATCAATAGGAACTTTAGTAAATAAAGATGTCACAGCAAAACTGGTTAATCTGACAGTACTGGATAATTCAATATGGGAAAGTCTAGTACAGAAATCAACAGAGTTTTGTACATGGGAATTTGAAATAGTACCCAGAATAGGTGATAGTAATTTAACTAGATATTTAGAAAGTTTTTTACCAATAGAACCGATTGAACTGACTTCATTCCTGCAGTGCCCATTTTAAAAGCTATTGATATTAACTTAGTATTTAAATATAATAATATTTTGAGAAATAAACTAATTAAGAATAGCTCACCCAATTTAAACAATATTGTATACAGTATTCCTTGTAAAGAATGTAATAAGATTTATATTGGTCAAACATCAAAAGGACTAAAAGTAAGAAGCTCCCAACACAAATATGCCATTTCAACAGGCTTATCAAATAATGGCATTGTGGATCATTGGCTTAAGACAGGCCATGGGATGAACTGGGATAAGTCAACAGTTATCTACAAAGTCAACGACCATCGGAAAAGAAATCTGCTAGAGACTGTCTTCATTGACGCTACTTCCACCAGGAGTGTTAATCTCCACCCTGGATTATCCCTTGATCCTTTGTCTCTGTCTTTTTTGTTTAAAGAACATGCTGCCCAGATTAACAAACTGTAACCCCGCCCCCACCTTCTGTTTTTGTATATAAATCTCTGTCAACTTCTTTTGTATTCAGTGTGAACTTGAAAATGTAGAATAAACTACGAAAGTACTTGTTCAAAGTCCCGGTTTTCACTCACCTTCCGACGTGGACTTAGTGATATATATATATATATATATATATATATATATATATATATATATATATATATATATACATGTGTGTGTGTTCGTTTGGGAATATCTTGAAAAACATCCACTTGTAATGGCATGCAATTGGGTCTCCACAGATAACTTTAATTCACTAACGTTTACAGTATGTATATGTGCCGTGTATACGTAAACATGAGGACATGCGTGCTGTATAAATAGTAGGCCAAGCCTAGCACTCTGATACATGCAACATGTCATTGCTTCCCACGGTGCAGCTCTCCCTGTGAGGTCTTTCCAAGTTTTGAAGGCTGTAGTCTTTATGTGATGTTAATTTTAGATTGCATTCATGGTAAAGTCTCTTTGTCATTCTGCTATTTATAGAAACTTGGGGGAGTAAGGACTTTGTTGCTTTAATTATTCCAATAAGAATCGAGAGGATATTAATCTATACTCCACTTTTGACATCTGTTGTCTTTGTCTTTCGATTATGTTGTATTTGGATTCTTTCTTTTATTTTGATTAATGTAGCCATCTATTCAAGCGAAGCGGAGCAGCTGACGTGAGGGCTGTTTTTTGATAACTTCGTGGCTGTGACAAACGCTCTTCACCTACGAATATAGAAGTGTTCTAGAGCGTTCCTTGGTTATCTGGATTCGAAACAAACATTGCTACTCAAGGTTTCTGTTATATTATGTGAAATCCCGAAAAGAACTTTTCCAAAGCCTCAAAGAATCAAAATAAATGTGTTCGTCATTCAAAATCGAATCAGCTGAGTAGCAGAATACAAGCTGATTTCATAGAAAACTATCTAAAGTGAATATGCATGCAAACAAACCCTGAAATGACCTGTGTGATCTTTCCTATTTCTAACAAAATTTGTTGTCAGGCACTACAGTTCTCATATTACCA
>NC_089762.1:11120242-11137742 GCF_040412425.1 Macrobrachium rosenbergii | reverse complement strand
CTCGAAAGCTCTCGTTTTGCATATATTTCTGATATATGTTTACACTGACATCATTGTGGATTTCGTCACCAATCATATCAGTTAAATTACAGAAGCGAAGGTTAAAATTGCGGAAAAATAACGGGCTCCCATCTTTTTCTGAAATCTCTTTGGCACCAGTCGGAAGCAATTTCAGCCACTTACAGTAGGTAACCCAAACCAGAAGCGGATTTTATGAGAGAGAGAGAGGGAGAGAGAGAGAGAGAGAGAGAGAGAGAGAGAGAGAGAGAGAGAGAGAGAGAGAGGCCGGGGGTGGGTGGGCGGAGGGGGTGATTCACCGAGAAATATTAAGACATTAGAGATAAAAACTCGAGAATGAAAAAAAGAATTCCTTTTATCTTTGTCATATAGGGATCCTTAGAGTAATGATATAATATAAAAACGTTCGACACAAGAAAGGCGATTTTGTCAGTTACACTGCGGACGTGGGCACTGAACACACACTGATATATATATATATATATATATATATATATATATATATATATATATATATATATATATATATATATATATATATATATTATATGTTATAATTCTCTAGATAATATACGATTTTCAGCGCTAAAATCGTAAGCTGTATTTTCGCAAGGCATTCTTACACAAATGTCCCGTTTTAACCACGGACGTATTATTGTCCTAAATGATTTTCTCAGGGTGAAGGTAGATTGAGGCAAGATGAGACAGACAGCGTGCAGATGGATTCCTGCCGTGTTCGGAATATCCTGTTCCTAGTAAACCTGTTGCCGCTAAGATCACCGCCAGATAGGGCGATTATTGGAATGAATGTCAACCTGGCAACGTCAGAATCGCTTCTGAATGAATGTTGTTCTCTAATCTGCAAGACAGAGAACCCAGCATATGTTGAACACTCACATGATTTGATTTTCTGTCTGCTTGGATTGTTTTCTGTGCTTGAATGTCCTTTTACATGTGTCGGAAAATTATAACAGCTACTGAGTACACTCCCAAAAATATATTATCATTGATCTAAGATTTTTTTAATTAAGGATGTAAATATTAAAAAACGTTACAGATGAATTTGCTACTTTAGGAAAATTTCTATTTATCTAGTGGGAATAAAGCATTCTCAGAGAACAGAGTCTTCTTTGATGTACCCATCAAAATTTATTTCTAAAGCAAATCTTTTCATATCGTCTATGAATCGTTTAAAGGATATTTCTGAACACTTACTTTGTATAACGAAAAAATACTGCAGTGACACGTCTCTCACGGAAAAAGACAACGAGGACACTGCCTGCCAGAGAGAGAGAGAGAGAGAGAGAGAGAGAGAGAGAGAGAGAGAGAGAGAGAGAGAGAGAGAGAGAGAGAGAGCCTAAGCTATGTCGCAAAGTTAAGCCAGAGGAACTGTCGTTAATATGGCGTCTTCCATTCGTGCGTGAACGATTCAGCGTAGTTTCCTGCAAATTTGTTTGTGATTACTTGAGTCGGTGTTTCATGATAATGGAACAGAATCGAGGATATGTTTTACCATTGCGAGTCATGGTCTAAAAAGTTTCTCTTATAACAAAATAAACGTTGAAATAATAATTAAATTTCTGGTTTCCTGTGAATATATAAAAAAGGCAAAGTATCATGGAAAAACCCGGTCATTTTTTCCGAAATTATACCAAAGGAAGTACGGACGAACGGTCCAAAAGTTGCATAAGTGTTATAAATAGTTATGGTAAGCATAAAATGCCGACTAATAGTGTAATAGATCAACAGAATTCTGATAACAAAGTATCCGGCTGAGATTAAGCTGCATAATAAAAAAACAAAACCGTACACTTGAAAGTAAAAACCCATACTTCAGAAACGCAACTGATTCTAGAAATGCTTTGAAGGCAATGATCACCTACGGACAAGAAATGCATGAAGTCTCGCTTATTGATATTATGACGAGGCAAACTCGCCAAAATTTCTCATCGCTATTATAATGGACATTTCGTCAGTATACAGTATGTTAACGAGCAGCTGTATGATGCTGACGAAGTTCGGTGACCAAAACATCTCAATTAAATATACAAAGATGGCATGGCTGTAACTTGAATGTTCTAGTTTAGTGTTATTTTGTTCTGTTTACTCACTCTTGTGAACATACGGCGGCAACGAATCTTTTTTTTTTTTTGGGTAGAAGAGAATAATAATCTAATAAAAGAACTTCGAAAAAGAGAAACTGTGGGCACGATAGTTGACGAACGGTTGTTGTGTAATGAAAGACTGCAACGATTAATAGAAAATTCGTCTAACGAATCATTCCCTCTTTTTCAGACCCTTTGCGGAACGATGACGACGCTGGCTAGAAGAAATTCTTCAATACATAAAGTCCGGGATTTCCAGTTAGCCAAAGTAAGTTTATAAGAATGATTATAATTTTCTCCGGCAAATGTCACATATAAAAGCTTTGTTTTAACGAAAACATGTCAGCCACTTCTATTACTAATACTTTCCTTAAATATTCAGTTCACGTAAGTCATAGAATTCCTAAAGAAATGATTAGGTTGAGCTGTCACAGGATACAATGGATGATAAAAACAGCCTTCAAGGTCACAGAATTGAAGGAAGGCCCAGGCGCGCAAATGCCGCTTCAGGCGCGTGAGGCGGTTATCCAACAGAGCATCTTGAGAAGGGAGCAACACCCACTTCAGATAAATCTTGACTCTCATTCTTGAATTGTTTCTGTCGACAGTACGAACAGAAACAAACAGATAGATAGATAGATAAATCAGGCTTAAAAGTAGAAAGACATACATACAAATTTTGAAGTAAAGAAATAAAAGGTTGCGACCTCGTTCACAAAACATGGCCCTTAAGTTTCCAATGTTTCCAATACTTCGTCATAATAATGTACATGTGGCGAATGTTAGTTCTTCACCGCTTTCGCAATTTGTTTTTATTTAAAAAACGCTACTAGTGGCTACTGTCTTTAAATGAGGAAGCAGTTAACAAAAATAAACCTTCATTTGACTTTATTAAGTATTTTTGACACACTGACTTTCTTAATTCTGCGTTTATCAAAATACTTTTCCTGCATGAAAACTTCCGCCAAAGGCGACAACTTTTGTTTCAGTGATGAATAATTGGAAACAGAAATGCCTCTAACGATATGAACGCGTCAGAAAACAAACCTAAAATAACAAATAAATTTAACAAAGTTGACAGTTCTTTACCAGCAACTTCTGTCTTCGATCAAATTCAAACTCCAGCTTTTCAATATTTTTGCTGTTTTAAAGAATACCTTTCAAATTATACATGCCTCTGAACCACAATTTTGCGTAACACACACACACACACACACATACACTCACTCTCTCTCTCTCTCTCTCTCTCTCTCTCTCTCTCTCTCTCTCACACACACACCTACATACACTAAACCATACAAAACTTGGTTCTCCCGTTCTTCAACTCTGAACAAACCCTCTTAAGAGGGTTGCTTCGAGTACAAAATTTTTATATGATCCATTGTCTCAAACTTGAGACCGAAAAGCATAATGACAAATTGAAAACCGCAGATTAGTATAATATTAAGGGAGTTAATGAACTCCCAATAAAGCCCTTCATTTCACTTTTAGCTGGAGTGTCAGGAAGCACAAACCTTACAAATGAAGCATGTACTCTAGTATATATTAGTCTTCGTCAAGATTATTTTCATGTGAGCCTCGCGATAAAAGATTGTTCCAAGCGAACGTGAACATAAGCAGCGAGTAAAATTCTAATATGAAAATTCTTATTAGTTTTGATAATACTAATCCAGGCATATGTTGATTCACCTTGGATTATATTCGGTAATGGTAACTAATTTACTTCGGTAAATGGCGAAGGCTGCCTTATTTATAAGGATAATTGGTATGAGCATAAATCCTTTGTCAAAGAACTGGAATTGAAAGCATAAAGTCTTTATTGATTCCCCGCTGAAGTAATTGATATAGTGTTCCTCACACTCGACTAGTGGGTACCGTTCTCAGCTAGCACTCTGCTGGCCTCGCGTCGATTCTCCGACCAGCCAATGAAGAATTATAGGAATTTATTTCTTGTGATAGAAATTCATTTCTTGCTATAATGTGGTTCGGATTCCACAATAAGCTGTAGGTCCCGTTGCTAGGTAACCAATTAGTTCTTAGCCACGTAAAATAAATCTAATCCTTCAGGCCAGCCCTAAGAGAGCTGTTAATCAGCTCAGTGGTCTGGTTAAACTAAGGTATACTTAACTTAGTTCATATAGTTTGTCCTCGAAAAATACCGTCGACTCGACCAATTTTATATCCAAAACTGTCAACTAGAAAATCCATTTCCATTTAAATTGGAATGTGTTCCTTCGTCGTAATATCCCAGTCATAAGGCTTGATAGGACCCAAGAGGAAGCGCAAAGGTTGCTCGCATTTGTTGCTATTGCTTTTTCTTTTATTTGTGGGACACTCCTTGCTCATTGTGGTTTGTATGCAGATAAATGTCAGTGTACATACATATATGTGAAACATTCAAGGAGGGGTGGGGTTGGGGGGGCGGTCGGTGGGAGCCAACCGTCTACTCATACAGTATCTCGTTTCCAATATTCTCAAAACCTGGAGGCTTCAACAAAGATTTCAACAGTTTGAAATCTCTTGTAGTTCCATTGATTTGCAACCTAACCAAAAAGGCAGTCTCAAGAACGGGAATTCGCCACTTCTGCTGCCTACTTAGGAAAATTCATTAGTTTGAACAGCAGTCTAGTCTTGTTTATGAACAAAAGTTTTAAGGAATGACCAAGGATATTTAAAGTTGAACACTTAAAAATCAAGATGTGGCGACTTTGTGCCAGGGTCTTATCACCCTTTTATTTAGTAATAATAACGACTTTTAACATTACTACTGCAATAAGAGAAGGTCTCCCAGCCAATTAATAATGATGATAATAATAATAATAATTATTATTGTTATTGCAACGACTTTATTTTATGGCTGTCTTCCCCGGTAATTGCACCGTCTGGCAATAATTGTTAAAGACGAAACCGGATCTACAAGTCATGAGTTGTAAGAGGAAAATGCTTCCAAATAAGAGTCGCTAAGATATCATTTAGGTGTTTGAGTTCAAGGCATGTTTCCTATTTTTCATAATTGAGTCAGGAGTTATTGGTTATAAACATCAAAGATGAGCTCTTTTGGTCTCTGTGAGACCTCAGTGAATTCCTGAACATCTGGGTAAAGTTGTCTGGGGTTTTATATTGCCCAGAGACATGGGTGTCGTCTTGACAAGGCCATGCGTTTTGATTTTTTGTTTTTTGGTTATTAAACGTCATTTCTAGGATTTCCGATAACTTACAAAATCTTTTTTTAAGCGCATGGTCTTGGAAAGTTTGTTTTAGTTGGTACTTTTTATTTTTAGAAGAATGAATCACCTAGGAGGGCCTAGAGCCCTAAGTTCTCAATATAGCTTTCCTTAGGCCTAGGTTGCTGGCCAAAAATGTGCACCAGTGAGTCAGGAGTATTTCTGCCTCTGGTCTTAGCCCAAGTTTTTAAGAATAGCTGTGACTCAGATCTATATATTTTTAGGCCTCAGCATCTGATGTCCCACCGCACTTCAAAGACTTCAACGTTTATGAAAAAAGAAGGAAAAGAAGTCCAAACCTTCAGTAGGCTGTAAAAAACGAAAAAATGAGCGTGGGAGAACAATAGGCGAAAAGGAAAGAGAGTTCTTAGAAAGCGAAAGTAGCTTGGCATTTCAGTTCATCAACTGCTCTCGTGAATAGGCTACCATTCATGTTCACACACAGAGCGTCAATAGCATGGAGTGGAGATCTCCCTGCCGAGCTTGTGACCTCGGGAGACCATATTGAAATTCCTAATCCAGCATGATAGAGGCAAAACACTAAGGCGGCAGATTGCCTTTTTTCCCTCTCGTTTAAGCATTATGTAATTATATATTATTTTATACAGGTAAGTTAATCATTACTGTACGATATATTTCGAAATATTATTGTTCAACCTTTGGAAATAAATCGATGGGGGGAATTTTATCAGAATCTTATACATTTTCAGTCATCCCAATTTTAACTTTCATTAAAAAGTGTAACTTGATAGACAAAATATAAAACCAAGTAAATAATGAAAATACAGAAGCCTGTAGGGCGTTTAGTGAAAAAAAATTCTGAATTTTAATTTTTAATTTTTTGAAATTTTATTTTATTTTTTAATCTTTAATTTTTCTTTTGTTTTTGTATGCATGGAAACGAGCAAATGTATTTATTGTATACATGTGTTTCAGAGTAAAGCGTGTTTGTTATACAGTTTTTTCTTTTAAACTTCATTTTCATTTATTCATCATCATGCGAATGACCTGTTTGGTCCCAGTTCTAGGCCTATGGCCTAGACCTGGTATTTCATCCTAATCCTTCGGGCCAGCCCTGTGCGAGCTGATTAGTCAGCTCAGTGGTCTCGTTAACTATTTTAATAATAATAATAATAATATTGTAGTAGAAGTAAAGAATTTTGCATTGGTTTTGGGTAAATCTCAAATATTAAAAAGCTTATTGTAAATAAACCAACGACAGAAAAGGCTAGCAAAGTAATTTCTTTCTATTCTAACGCTTTGGAACGATACTTAAGAATTGTTAAAGAAGGACTGGCATGGGAAAGTAATTTAGACTTATTTGGAATACAATTGTTCTTAAAAGACGTCTTCTTTTTCTTCTTCTTCTTTCGACCTTATTAATCCCACTGTATAGCAGGGTCGGCCGCTTGAATCAGCTTCCTCCATCTATTTCTGTTCCTTGCATCTTCTTCCCCAAGTCCCACCTCACCCATGTCCCGCCTCACCACATCCATCCATGTGATCCACTGACGCCCCCACACACCTCCTCCCCATCACTTAGCTCTCTTGATTGGTTCCACATCCTCTCTTCTCATTACATGGCCGTAGTCCTCAGACGAGTTTCCCTCTTTTACATTACATATACCACACATTCTTCTTATATCTTGACTCTCCCTCCTTTCCAGTAGTGATATTCCAGTAATCCATCTCTCCATCCTCATCTCGGTTCTTTCCTCTTAAGTGCCCAAGTTTCTGCCCCATATAATAGAACGGGCCTGATAACTGTCTTATACTTCTCCTAAAGGCCTACGTAGTGCAGATAATTCTTAATTACTGACAAAATACAGTAGGTGTCCTTATGAATCACAGTAAAATTTTTACTAAACAAGACTTTTTGACACAACCAGCATAATACCTATAGGCCCACTTATTACTAAACATTTATAATAAGGAGCAAGATATTTCTTACTCTATATTATGTGGTATATAAAATGTTAATGATGTTCTGATATCCAAACTTCAATTGCCACTATATTCATGTGCCACATAGGCTCTGCAGCGCCGCCTTGTGGAAGAACACTGAAGTACGTAGTACTAGTATACTAGCAACACCTCCAGATATTATTGACCCCCGAAGTGTTCACACATGTCGTGATACTTGAAATGTAAATAGTTCAAGAGCTGCTTAGCGCTCAGTTAGCCATTACTCGTAACAACCTTACAGCTTATGGCACAGTCAGATGTTACTTGCAAGCTGAAGTACTCAGTTTTATAGAATAAATCACGTAATCGTAGTAAGAACCATAACCCACTCATGGCTGACAATCATAAATATACATTGCGAACATCTGGTTTCATCACTTCATCGTTATTCATTTCTTCCTGAGCCCAAGTTTACAGTAATGTCTTGTGTGTGCTGAGACCTTCCTCATGCCAACCCATCGAAATTTTACGCGTCAGTGAGTAGCCAAACAATTCTCTTGTAAAGTCACAAAGTCATTCATTTTTACACGGTATTGTAATATTCTTCTTTTAGTAATGACATTCTGGTAATAGATGAACGTAATTAAAAGCTGTGAAGATAATGTGGTTCCTGATTTCTACACCGGAATTTTCCTCATAATAGTGCGTTTTGATGTCATCAAATACCATAAAAAGGACAGGATTTTTGTGTACTCTGTAAAATACGGTGATGTTTACATATTCTAATTGCTGGGAAAGAAAGTTATCAAACTCTGTTAAAAATGTAATACTTTGTCGAAACAGATTTTTCACTTTTCACTTTTGAGGAGAGTAAAGACGAGACACATATAACGAATAGCTCATTGAATAATGCGGGGTTATTAGTCGTGATAATGAAATTCCCTTGCACTCTAAAATCTGCAAAAGCGCAGACGTTCTACGACAGAAGCAAAGGACGTTATTGTGAATACAGTAAGCAGTACATGACTCACACACCGAGGAGTGAGACACGTGGAGATAAGAGAAGAGATAACAGGGCTGGTAAAGCTGACAGGGTAGATCAATCACAGGGGTTTGAGATGGTTCGGTCATGTGCAACGACTGGAGAATGGTAAGTCGATGAAGAGAGTATACAGTTTGGAAGTATTAGGGAAAAGGGGGGGACAAGGAAACAGAGAAATTGCTGTGTAACTGAGAGACAGAGAGAAAGGCATTGGAAAGTAAGGGCCTCAAACATCTCGGGAGTAAGAATCTGTAGTGGGTTTCGATGCCCTGCTGATGAGCCATGTATGAATGTGTATGAAACGGCTAATTTTGCAGAAGTTTCTGCTACTGGGATTCATTCACAATGCAGAAGGTAAAGTATTGCATATTCTTGGAAGCCACATTATTTAGGGGAAACATCTTACTTGAATACACACACACACACACACATGTATATACACACATATATATAAACTACAATAAAAAAAAGATAAGCCCCAAAGACCTCGTTCGTCACTAACATGAAGCCTCCATCTGTCACTCCTCATAGACGGAAAATCTGGCGTCTCCTCTAACGAGCCTCTTCGGATTTATTTGACATAACAGCTTTTCACGATGATAGTTCTGTACAGCTGCTGTACTCTACGCAGTTTAAGGAGTTCTACGTAAAGAAATTGATTTTCTTTACGGTCTGCAGGATAGACAAGCTTTTTTACTTTTTGAAATGCAACGTGTAGAGTCAGTAAAGGATGGAAACTGATACTGGCACATCAGTATTCAAAATATTACAGTGAAATATCTGCCTGTTTATTGCTTTACTAATATATATATATATACGGCGATTTTTTTAGCAGTATCCATCAGCAAAATCATTATCGTGGCTATTTTCACCACTGGAGTTAGCACCAACAATAGTAACAGCAGTAGTGGCGTTTATAGTTACAAAACCACGTCATGATTTAATCTTCAAGATAAGAGTGGAGGTATGCACTTCTAAAATTCGCACTAGACTTAATCATCGACAAAAATACTTTTGCCGAAGAGGTGTGTCTGTGCCCTAAATATGTGCTGGTGCTTTGGCTTAGATCTTGGAGCACTTTCAAAGCCTTGACTTTGAATTCAAAACGAGGGAATATTAAGAAATTGGAGCTACCGTCTAAGATAAAGTATCATGTATATGAATAGAAAGAAAAATATTTTATGTCAAGAAACTTACTGAACATAAATCAGTATGGTGTTTTAGTGGACATGTAATACTTCCCGCATACTTGTATAGTACAGTCAGTCAAAGTCACCCTCTATCTCTCTCTCTCTCTCTCACACATAGACTCGTGTATATGTATGTACAGCATGTATATATACACACACACACACACACACATATATATATATATATATATATATATATATATATATATATATATATATATATATATATATATACTCACATATATACTCACATATATTTCTACGAATGTGCCTTTGATACTTACTGGATTCTGGGCTGCAACGGATAATCACAGGGAGTGCTTTACATTACCGAGAAAAACTGCTATATTCTACCAAAAATCTGACTAAATAAGACTGGTTAAGGCAGCTCCGTAGATGAAAAATCAAGGGAGAACAATGCGCTTAGGGCCTCCTTCACTGAGGGAAAGATTACGTAAACTCAGGGGTTCTCTTAAATAATTATATTTACATAACAAACACAGATCAGAGGAATGAAGAATTATGGGGCAGGTAACAATAAGGTCCTGCTAAATGAATGAATTCTACACTGGAGAAATATTCTACACCAATGATGTCTTCATAACAGGAACATCACAGAGGGGCAGACTAAGGGGTTGCCTAAGGCCACTGAGCATGGGATAGAGCCGAGATTTGGTTCCACAGCTAAGGCCAATCTGCAATGAGATACAAGACAGTTACTTGCAAAATAATAATAATCTCAAAGGGAACTGAGGGAGCACATAAATGGTGTCAAATAACTCAGTTCAACACTAATGCAGAATTACGTTAACACTTAATACTTCAACACCAATTACTGAGGGTGATTGCACAATGGAAATAGAAAATAAATCAGACAGAGAAATAACAGGATCATGACTGACTAAGAAACCTTATTCTGGTACATTACCTTCGTCAGGATGACGATGTCCTCGTCCAACAGGGGTGCTGGCGGTGGAGGGAGGAAAATGAAGGGATGCCACTACAAAAGTGTACTGGTTCGAAACTTGCGGTCAAACACGTGGAGGGAGTACAAGGGAGAGGCAAGTGGGATGGACAGCAAGTGCCCTTAATGGAGTTCTGAGAGCTTCTCTCTGATTGCTGTTTCATGGTCCATACATAAATATGGGGATTACGCCTTGGTATCATTGTAACTGGCGTGCAATTCAATCCCCGCCACTTTTTCTATAGAGCTATGCATGTGGGGCATTCCTGGGTGTAATGGTGGCCAGACTTTCTCTTTTTGACTCCTCCCCTTCTGGTCGTCTGCCACTGGCTAGGGATTTGCATCTTCAAAAGCTGCACCTAGAAATCAGGACCTCAGGCAGTCACTTTGAACAGAGAGAGGGATTAAGGGCTTACCCATATAGGGAAAGGAGAGAATTGGTGAAGGGGCGAGTGAAACCCACAGTTCTTTTACTTAAAATTGAGTAAAATGAGTTTTATTCTTTTATCTGCTACATTGTTATTATAAAAAACGTGAGGTTGCTTAGAAAGAAGTTTTCTTCATCGAAACTCCCCATCCAAGTTAGCATTCACACCCTAGATTGGGTGAGAATGATTACCAGCAAGCAAACTCACTTAAAGACTTCAATTTATTTCTCTCTCACTTCCCTTTGGTGCCCTAAATTCTAACTTAAATTTCTGCATTGCAATTAATTTCAAGAGGCAAAACATCAATTGCGACATTTACGTTTAACGCAGAATAAATATTTGCTGCTAGAAATAAAATATTCTGTCATTAAATTCCTATTATGTTAAAGCAGCGTATGATGAATGTCAATCAAACTATATTCACAACGTAATAGTACAGTTAAAAATAGTGAATTAATACTAGGTTAATTCTAGAGACACTTCATGCACTCTTAATAATTCAAACATGAGTTTTGCATACATGCAGTTAGTCTGCCTTGAAGAGGCATTACAATAAAGTAAGAGTGGGCTTAGTTAGGTTTTGCCACGATACTTGAGAGCAACGGTTCAGTGCCACTTGGCCACTATAACACAAGTTTGTGAGTCTGGGACTCTAGATTTATTAAAAAAATTAACAAAGAGAATAGATAATAGATTCCAAGTAGTTAATGATTGTTATAATAAGATGATGATTAAATATGCTGAAATTATATTCCTTAGCCTATGGAAAAATGGCTAGGTTCATTCTTTAGCCCAAAAAGGCCACAAGGCAGTCAGAGGACACGGCCCCTATGGCAGGATCATTTGCCAACATCTACGATAATGGCACTGTTCCAAGTTGGCATTCATATGGTAATACCTAATGGCTATGGCATATATTATTGTAAAATGTATCATTCCTTGATAGGCATGAAAGAGAAGTCATAGGACTTACAAAATTGGAATATCTATCAATTGCACTCTGCATTGGCGGAGTGGGAAGAAGTAAAATTCGAACCCTTGTAAGGCATAAAATAAATGTGAGTAATAATCAAAATAAGGAAAGGGAAAAGTTAAAGGAAAAGAATAAATTACAAAGTTATAAGGAAAATAAATAGGCGAAGAAGCCTGACATCCTCTTCTGCATAGAGGTGCCAAAGTCTTTGTGGGATAAAGGAATAGCACTGTGCCAGGTCGGCACTGGTGCCAGGAGCTCAGTGGCTCTCTTTAAGCTACCTGGAGTTATCTACGCCCGTGATTTTTCTTCCGACTACCTTTTTTAGGTGGACGGTTTTCCATGGTAGGGGTACTGGTTGAACCAAGCCTAAGGAGAACGATGGAGTGCCACCTGTGTCAGCTCCCCTGACAGCCAAAGTAGGGTCATTTGTTACAGGCTCTACCCTGAGTCGTTGCAGTTCTGTGAATTCATCGGCCGGTTGAGATGTGGCAGAATCCTTATCCTGGGAAAGAGAGGAAGTGGTTGTTGTGGGCGTGAGAGGCTCACAGGTAAGAGTGACCAGCTCAGGCACGGGTTGCGAGGCTGCACCTTTGGGTGAGCTTCTGCTATGGTAGGAAGAATCCGTCTCTCTTACCAGCATTTATAGCAGAGCCAAACTGGGAGAAGAGAGAGGACCCAGACTGGGATCTCTTGAATGGAGATCGGGGACTGGCACTAAGGCAGGATCAGGCACTGGTATTGTGTCGGGAATTTGCTTGACGCTTGGCACTGCTCAGTGCACCCGAGTGACACTGGCAGAGATTGTGACTCAAGTTGGGGATCTCCTGGAGGGAGATCTATTTGGTGCCCTGGCACTGGCACTGGGGCAGGGCCTGGCACAGGACTGGGCCTTGAAATCTACCCAGATGGAGGTGACCACTGTACAGTGTACTCAGGTGGCACTGGCAGCGGGATGAATGCAGGTTGTTGAGGTTTACTCATGCCTAATGAATGAATTGAGGGGTCTGGACCCCAGGATTGCTGTAAATTAGATGGGGACTGGAAATCTTGCCCCAGGAGGATGTCATAACTTCCAGGAATGTGTCTGGCTACTGCGAGGTCGCAGATTTTAGATCAATGAGGTCTCGTGATCCTCAGCTTATCAGTAGGAAGTATCATTTTAAAGTGATTGGTACCGTCAACAGTGATGAGTTTACGTCTGTTTATGTTAGTTCAATGGGAACTTTGTCTCCCCTTATGAGGGACATTTGTTCGCCAGAGTCATCAAATGTCTTGACCTGGCTGGCAGGGCATCTACCTCGGGGAGGTGCCACATATATGGGAGTCTGGGCTGGAGGGCCTAAGGATTTTGGGTCGGTGACTGCCACGGTAATGTCGGGAGTACTTGATTTATTATTAGGGTATTTTGCCCGTTAGGTGGAGTGCCCATAAAGTCCCATTTGAGGATGTAGAGGGATTTTCTGGCTGACTGTCAGCCTTCAAGCGGCACTGTTCAGTGGCGTGCCCTGTTCTTTTACAATACCCACACACAGGTTTCTTATGAGGGTGCCCATTCTTGGGAGGTTGCTGGGAGTCGGTTGAGGCAGGTGAGGAGGGATATAATTTTCGTCCATGGAAACTAAGATGAGGATGATTCATATCCCATTTGTCAGCCCAATGACAGCACTCGACCACCATCTTAGGCACCTTGTGGCACAGATGGGTGTAAAAAGTCCTCGAGCTGGAAGAGTTTAAGGATTTCCTCTGCACTAGTGGCTTTGAGAGATTCTAGCCATCGTTTTAAGGCTTGGGTCTTTTTAAAAATCCACTCAGACCAGGTTTGGCCTGACTCTTTGGGCATATTTCACCATCTTTTCCTCCAAGGGTCGGGAGTTATCTCAAAAGCTTTTATGATGGCTTGGTGGACAAGGGTGACATTTCCTTGATCCTCAGGTTGGAGATCATTGAATGCAATGGGACCTTTCCCTTCAAGGTGCCTTCCCAGGATCAGAGACATTTCTTCAGTAGAGGGCTGAAAGGTCTTCAGGACATTTTCAATATGGTTAAGCCAGGCTTCAGGCTTGGCTTTGTCCCATTTTCTTATGAGGGAGCCTACACTGCTGAGGGTTGAATGTGGAGAGGACGTTAGTGTGTTGCGCACACCTTGGGCTGCCATTGCAAGCTGATGGGCCCCTTCTTTCTCCCTCTCTTTTTCTTTCCCTTTCTCCTGCCTTTCTGCCTCTTCTCGTTTCTCCCAGGATATTCTTTCTTTCTTCTTCTCCTGCCTTTCTTTCTCCTTCTCCTGCCTCTCTGCCTCTTCTTGTTTCTCCCGGGCTATTCTTTCTTTCTCCTTCTCCTGCCTTTCTGCCTCTTCTTGTATCTCCCGGGCTATTATTTCTTTCTCCTTCTCCCGCCTTTCTGCCTCTTCTTGTTTCTCCCGAGCTATTCTTTCTACCTCTCTTTCCGCCTTGGCATCGTCTACTCTCTTGGACCCAATCCTTCAGGGTTAGTCCTGACAGTCCCATGTCCTTTCCAGTGGACATGTAGAACTTGAAGTCCTCATTTTGCTGGGCTCTGGATGTCGTAGTCATCTTGAGATAATGCTTATATGGGCGTGATCCTTTAGGTTTGTTCAAAACAGAATGCGATTGGCTTCATTTGTGCACGGATGTGGCTGGCTGTAGCGTGGGGGTTAGGGTGTTCCGGAGAACTTAGGGTATGTAAAAGGATAATCAATATGTTTGAAAAGACTCACATTTCAGGGTGTCTGAAAGACTCAGGGTGTCTGAAAAGACTCAAATTTCAGGATGTCTTGAAAGACTCAGGGTGTCTGAAAAGACTCAAATTTCAGGGTGTCTCGAAAGACTCAGGGCGTCTGAAAAGACTCAAATTTCAGGGTGTCTCGAAAGACTCAGGGTTTCTGAAAGACTCAAATTTCAGGGTGTCTCGAAAGACTCAGAATGTCTGAAAAGACTCGAATTTGTCTGAATAATGCTCAGTTGTTCGTAATGAGGGAATTCTGTCTGAATAAGACTCAGTCATTTGTAATGAATGAAAATTAGCCCAAGCTAAAGTAAACCTCTATGTACATTCTATTAGTGGAGAAACAATTTAAATGTGGCATGGTGAAAACAGCACATCGATCCTATCGAATATCAAAATTACAACGCACGAGGGTAAGACAAAAATGCTTGAACTTATCATGCGCCGGCAGTCCGGACTGCCAAAAGCTCATGCATGGGGAAGAAAAGAAATTGTTATTCTCCTTTATCAAAAGCAAACCTTAACTCATGTGACTGGTAGTACATTAGTGTTTACGTCTGCCTGTAGTCCAGTGACATCTGCCATCAATGAATGAGTCAGGCTGGTGGGGGGTACTCGTGACTGCTTGTCTGGTGTTCGTCTGGGCAACCTTTCCCATGCTGGGAAAGGAAGAACACGCTGATATATTGTTCAATAAAAAAATTTATGGGAATACTGCGGGCTCGCTGAGGAATATCCAACTCAGTTAAAGAATTTAAAATTTGTATTCTCAAAAATGCAGCAGGCTGCCCAAACATATGGATAAAATTAGCTAGTGAAGGAAAGGGATTTATACATGAACGCCATGCATTTGTAACTATTGAATTTTTAACCGAACTCACAATTAAATATGGCGGGCAGTTAGGGGTGGGGCCATGTGGCCTGGAGTTGAAGATTCCAGGTCGGAATTTACTATTCTCTCGACTTGAGAGCGAAAGTTTTGTTGATTCCTATATGCTTCCTAACTTTATTTATCGATCAAGTGAGAGAGAGAGAGAGAGAGAGAGAGAGAGAGAGAGAGAGAGAGAGAGAGAGAGAAAGAGGATAAATCCAGTGATATGAAAATAGCTGGAGTCAAAGCCGTGGTTGGTTGCCTACACAATGTGCCTATCTAGGAATTCAGGACTTTCAAATTGTCATTATCATGTGGACGGAGGAATAAGGGCACTATTCCTTTTATTAACTCTTCACTGAGTTTCATTCCTAGCTTCCTATTCTTGTAACATGCAGCTAACATGCAATAGCACAAAAATCTTGTGGAATGGGTAATACGCTCTCTCTTCTCATAACTGGATCGGCATGCACGTGGTCTATCAATAACCTAATACTGATAGCAGTCACGTTTCGCACCTAGCATAAACCTATGGAACTGGCTCTTCTCATTTGCCTGAAAAGGGTTATGCGGGGGGCGGGGTATGCTACCAGGGTCGTCTCTAATCATGAGGCCAGCTTAGCACTCACTATTCAGCTGATAAGTTGCAATTGCAACTTGCAGACATGCTCGACAATGCTACAAATGTGCCATAGATATTTACTGAATTCTGGGCTGCAATGGATAATCACAGGGAGTTCTTTACATTACCAAGAAAAACTACTATACTTTCCAAAAATCTGACTAAATCAGACTGGTTAAGACAGCTCCGTAGATGGGAAATCAAGGGAGAAAAATGCGGCTTAGGGCCTCCTTCATTGAGGGAAAGATTATGTAAACTCAAGGGGTTCTCTTTAATAATTATATTTACATAACAAACACAGATCAGAAGAATGAAGAATTACGGGGCAGGTGACAATAAGGTCCTGCTAAATGAATGAATTCTACACTGGAGAAATATTCTACACCAATGATGTCTTCATAACAGGAACATTACAGAGGGGTAGATTAATGGGTGGTCTAAGGCCACTGAACATGGGATAGAGCCGAGATTTGATTCCACAGCCAAGGCCAATCTGCAATGAGATACAAGACAGTTACTTGCAAAATCATAATAATCTCAAAGGGAACTGAGGGAGTGCACAAAGGGTGCCAAATAACTCAGTTCAACACTAATGCAGAATTACGTTAACACCTAATACTTCAACATCAATTACTGAGGGTGATCGCACAATGGAAACAGAAAATAAATCAGACAGAGAAATAACAGGATTGTGGCTGACTAAGGTACCTTATTCTGGTACATTACCTTCATCAGGATAACGCTGCCATCATCCAATAGGGGTGCTGGCGGTGGAGGGAGGAAAATGAAGGGATGCTGCAACAAGTGTACTGGTTCGAATCTTGCGGTCAAACACGTGGAGGGAGTACAAGGGAGAGGCAAGAAGGATGGACAGTAAGTGTCCTCAATGGAGTTCTGAGCACTTCTCTCTCTGACTGCTGTTTCATGGTCCGTATATAACCTTCGGGATTACGCCTTGGCGTCATTGTAAGTGGTGCGCGAGTCAATTCCCTCCTCGTTTTCTATATAGTTATGCACATAGGTCATTCCTGGGTGCAATGGTGGCCAGACTTTCTCTTTTTGGCTCCTTCCCTTACGGTCGTCCGCTGCTGGGGAGGGATTTGCATATTTGAAAACTGAACCTAGAAATCAGGACCTCAGGCAGTCACTTTGAACAGAGAGAGGGATTAAGGGTTTACCCATATAGGGAAAGGAGAGAATTGGGGAAGGGGCGAGTGAAACCCACAGTTTTTTTTACTTAAAAATGAGTAAAATATATTTCATTCTTTTACCTTTTACATTATTGTTAGAAAAACCTGGTGAGGTTGCTTAGAAAGAAGTTTTTTCTTCATCGCAATATAGATACATATATATATATATATATATATATATATATATATATATATATATATATATATATATATATATATGTAT
>NC_089762.1:11090242-11117742 GCF_040412425.1 Macrobrachium rosenbergii | reverse complement strand
TTTCTGATTTATGGCGATTAAACGTTGAAGCGCACACAGCATCAACCTTAGGAAAGCGATTTGGCAAAATTACGGATTTAGTTTTCTTACAGAAATATGACCGTATGAGCTAAGACCTCATATTTCTTCATTCATTCATTTGTTTTCTTTTTCTTTTCTCGGTATATACTTATGCTTTCGTAATTAGTTTATGTAGCGTTTTTACGTCCGTCCTCCATTTTCTTGTGGTAACTCTTTTCATTCTTTCCTTCCTCAAAAATCTTAACGCTTTACTTAATTTTGACATCCATTTTTTTATGCTTTTCCTGTTCGCTCTTTCCTTGCAGTTATTTTCTCTCTGCGTCTATAAACATTCACCTATTCATTTTTTCTTCTTTCATATTCAATATTCACTTAGTTGGGTGGTGTCATGCAACTCCTTTTGTCATAACTTTTTTAATCTATAAATATTTTCTTATACTCATCATTTTTCGTTTAGTTTGCTGTATTTCTAATCGTCTTCCCACCTTTTCCTCCTTCGTGTTATTTAACAATTCAGTCGTCCATCTATTTCATTCTCTTATCTCCTTATTTCTCCTAAATCGTTCTTTTTTTTCGTATATCACACCTACCTTTATCTCTCTCTTTGAACCCCCGTTGCCTCTCACCCACTACCCCCCCTTTTTCTCCGTCTGTCCTTTTGCCCTTATTTTCTGATTCTTCTTTTCATATTGCTAAATCAGTCGATCGATCATCCTGCTGTTGTGCATGGGTGTATTTTCGTCCACCGACCCTCTATTTCTTTCTGCTCAACATTATTAATCTTTCTGCTTATGCATATTATTTCTTTACTCGTCTTGCACCATTTTTAAATATTTATCTTTTCTTATATTAATCCAACCTCTTTGCTTCCTTCTCTGGCTCATTGTTCAACTTTTTTCATCTTTTCTTTCAAACATTTATGGTCCCTCCCTCTCGTCTTCTTTCTGCTTCCTCTTCTGCAATTTGAAACACAAGCCATGGGCTTCGATGTCAGACAAAATAGAATTTTGGTGAGGAATAGAAAAAGGCAGAGAGAGAGAGAGAGAGAGAGAGAGAGAGAGAGAGAGAGAGAGAGAGAGAGAGAGAGAGAGAGAGGCAATCACTTCAAGATCACAAAAGCCCGGGAAATTTCAGTCTGCTGAAAGGTGTTCATGAATCCCTTCACCACGCAGGGTTATGTAACCTGACATTGTGAAATGATCCACTCATAATACGGCACTACAAATATCACTTGTGAGCAGCCGCTTTTAGATAAAAACTGACATCATTTAATTCGAAATGAATAAAACGGTGTCGATCAAAACGTACCAAAAGGTTATGAACTCCTTAGAGGAATGATTCAAGCGTATATTTATTCACATATTAAATTTTCTTTTTCTTCTGGGAAATAAATCACTTCCAAACTAAGGCACATTCCCAGGTAAAGCAACGAGGACTGCTGTCCAAAATGCAGACGTAAAGTAAATCTGTTGCTGAATTCGACAAGATTCTGTACAACCGAGTCGTAATGAACGTTTATCTCTCCTTATGGGCGTCTGCATTGGTCTCCGTCTCCTCTGTATCTTATCCAAAATGCAGAAGTTCGAATACATACATACATACATACATACATACATACATACATACATACATACATACATATATATATATATATATATATATATATATATATATATATATATATATATATATATATATAGAGAGAGAGAGAGAGAGAGAGAGAGAGAGAGAGAGAGAGAGAGAGTATATCTACATGGATATTTATGCAGAGGTAGAGCGATAGAGAGCCAACCGCCCCGTGTTTTCGGTCACGTTGCAATAGCATGCGAAAAAGAGCTTTTTCACTCCAAAATAAACGTATGAGCACCTTTGAGTCAACAAATAACTGTCGTTTCCTGATGGGGTTTTAGATTTAGCCACCAGAATGTGAAAGGAAATGTTTTATAAACTTTGTCGATAAAAGACTTACTTGGATAAAGTGAATTTCTCCGTTAGAAATATGCACACAAGCAGCGAGGATTCCAGGTCATCACGAAAATATATTTAGTTTTAGTTTCTGCCTCGTTCTTGTTTAGCTCACTGAGACAGTGTGCAATTTCCTTTCGGCTTCCTAAAATAGGTCTATGAAGTTGCTTTCCTACATAAAGTTTTTTGCATTACAACACAGAGAGAGAGAGAGAGAGAGAGAGAGAGAGAGAGAGAGAGAGAGAGAGAGAGAGTTGAGCACATAAAAGATAATACTCGTATTTGAATTGACAAGAAGAGATCAAAACCAATAGTGAGGATACCGGCACTTGTAGAAAGTTAGAAATAGTATTTACCATAAACGTTTCGTAGCATTTCCCGAGTATGCGAAGAGCCAATGACTCAATTTTGAAGTGATAGCCAACACAAATTGACATTCTGCAGGTTATTTAAACTGAAAGGAAACTGTACGTTTTGCCGTGTGGTCGGCGTTGTTACAAACTCATTCAGAGCCTATGTCTACTTTTCAGTATTGCAATTCTCAGTAGACTACGCTGAAAAGACGCAGAACAGTTTTTGCTTCCTCTTTATGGCTGCAGTTTAAATTTAGACAGGACTGGTAAACATCAGGAGGTGATCTTTGAGCAAGTTCTATTTCGCTAGCTTTTGAATTGAAGTGGAATGATGTGTTCCACTTCAATTCAAAAGCATCATCATTTATTTCCTAGTATATTGCTAACATAAAGTAGATGTTAAACCTTAAAGTACCATTCTGTAGATAAGTGGCACTATAATTCTTAAGATGATGCAGCAGAAAAGCGTTCCATGTTTATGGTAAAAAATTTCATGAGCTTCTGTCACGAAAGTTACTTCCATAATTTTTTGATATTCAAACAAGCAGCACTGATGATATCGAAATCTAGTAGCTGCTGAAAGATGTTAGGTAACAGTACAGGATAAAATTTCTTACTGTATCTGGAAATCCCGATGTACTTTGATGTTATTAAAAGTAACCTGTGGCAAATTTTACAGATCAGGAAAATTAGGAGCAACTCTGACTGCATCTTGAAAAATCTTTTCTCACGTGTACACACATACAGTACAATTTTGAACTAATCCACCTGCTATGCATTATAGATAAGCAACTTAGGTCAGTTTACAAGTAAAAAAATGTAATATGAGAACAGAAATCCACTAACATAACGTGCCATTAACTCAACTAAGCAATAAACAACTCATTATTTGCACCCAAATGATATTAGTCTAGTCAGCACACTGAAAGTTTGATGCCTGGCAATTTACGCAATATTCAGACAGCACCTCATTAGGGTTACTCATAAGGAAGGTACCTGTTAAGCTCTAATTTTATAAAGGCTAAAGACTTCAGATATATTTTCATTAAATTTAGAATGAAAGAAAATACTTCGATCTTTTGTATTTAGCGAGAAACATTTTGGTCTTCCAAAACACAACACACGCTAAAGTCACATCTTGTCCCAAACGGGGAATTTATCTCATTCATACTTTTCCATTTTTTCAGAGTTTTTAACAAATCTTTTAAGACTTCCCATTCGAAACACAGACCACTTTAATCACTCTGGTCCGTATCAACTTATACGTTTGCTTTGTTATTTCACAGAACGTCTGTGTCATTATTTTTTGCAGATGATTCCACAAGATATCAATGGGACATTTAAAAAGGGAGTAAAACTTTAAGATTCTGAAGATTTTAGGCTGCCTTTCATGACTTCACTGAGGACCTCAATGAACAGCCAACAAGTATCGGTCACTCTCATATTAATCACCTGCATGAGGACTGAAATTATGTTCTGGGAGGAAAGTTTAAATACCTATCAGTTTAACAAGTCAAATTCCTTTTCTTAAACACGTCCGTGTGGAGCGCACCCCCATGAGCGCATATATATATATATATATATATATATATATATATATATATATATATATATATATATATATATATATATATATATATATATATATATATATATATAGGTAGATAGATAGATGATAGATAGAAAGGAGACACACAGAAAGAGAATATGCACGAACAGGTTATGGAAATATTTTAGACCTAGGAAAACCCCAGATATCGGTCTGTCCCTCTATGGATTCCTATGAAGTAAGAACCCGCTGTCTTGTCCGTGACCTTTTTAATCTAGAACTCAGCCTGATGACTCAAGTGGCTGGATGTCCACTGAGCAGATTTTATAAAAGAAAACTGGTACTGTACAGACACTAGAAGGCTGCAGGGGTGTTCAGCAGACAATTGTGACTCTCCGAGATCGCCATTCTTGTATCTTTTGCTTCATGCAAATGATATATTATTATTTACTAATAATACCCATCATACACAGAAGAAAAACAGATTATTTTCCAACCATTTCTTTTCCCAGCACTGAATTCCGTATAATATCCTATATATATTAATACTTCACAAATATGTAAATAAAAGCAATCACTAATCCTTGATTAGCACGCCCTTTGGTGATAGATTTTGAATATTTTCTAGTCTCATATTTGATTTGAATTTAGCAGGAATTAAACGACCAAATATGTGATGAGATAATTACATAATGATGGCGACCATTCAAGGAAACGAAACTGATAGTTACTTCTCTATGGAATGCATTCCTGTTGAAGCTCAGAAATTTTCTTTGTTCTGTATCATTCCTCTATGGAATGCATTCCTATTGAAGCTGAGAAATTTTCTTGGTTTTGCATCATTCCTCTATGGAATGCATTCCTATTAAATCTGAGAAAGTTTCTTTGTTTTGAATCATTCCTCCATGCAATGCATTTCTATGGAAGGTGAGAAATTTTCTTTGTTTTGCACCATTCCTCTATGGAATGCATTCCTATTGAAGCTGAGAATTTTTCATAGTTCTGCATCATTTCTCTATGGAATGCGTCCCTGTTGAAACTGAGAAATTGCCTTCGTTTTGCATCATTCCTGTATGAAATGCATTCCTCCGAAAGCTGGAAATTTTATTTTGCTTTGCATCATTTCCCTTTGGAATGCATTCCTGTTGAGGCTGAGAAGTTTTCTTTATTTAACATCATTCCCCTATGGAATGCATGCCTCTTGAAGCTGAGAAATGTTCTTAGTTTTGAATCATTCCTGTATGGAATGCATTCCTATGGAAGCTGAGAAATTTTCTTTGTTTTACATCATTCCCCTATGGAACACTTGGCTGTTGAAGCTGAGAAATATTCTTCATTCTGCATCATTCCTCTATGGAATGCAGTCCTACTGAAGTTGATAAATGTCCTCATTTTTCGTCATTCCCCTATGGAATGCATTCCTACTGAGGCTGAAAAATTTTCTTCGTTTCGCATCATTCCTCTATGGAATGCATTCCTACTGAAGTTGAGAAATATCTTTAGTTTACATCCTCTATGGAATGTATTCCTATGGAAGCTGAGAAATTTTCTTCGTTCTGCATCATTCCTATAGGGAATGCATTCCTAAGGAAGCTCAGAAATTTTCTTCGTTTTGCATCATTCCCCTATGGAATGCATTCTTACTGAAGTTGATAAATGTCCTCATTTTTCGTCATTCTCCTTTGGAATGCATTCCTAGTGAGGCTGAAAAAATTTTCTTTGATTTGCATCATTCCTCTATGGAATGCATTCCTGCTGAAGTTGAGAAATATCTTCAGTTTACATCCTTTATGGAATGCATTCCTATGTAAGCTGAAAATCTTCTTTGTTCTGAATCATCCTTCTATGGAATGCATTCAAGCTGAAGCTGAAAATTTTCTTTGTTCTGCATCATTTCTCTATATAATGCATTAATATTGAGGCTGAGAAATTTTCTCCGTTCTTCGTCTTTCCTCTGTGGAAAGCATTTCTACTGAAGCTGAGAAATTTTCTGCATCATTCCTCTATGGAATGTAGGCCTATTCCTATTTAAGAGAAATTGTCCTTGTTCTGCATCATTTCTCTTTGGATTGCATTTCTACTGAAGCCGAGAGCTTTTCCTAGTTCTGCATCATTCCTCTATGGAATGCATTCCTATTGAAGCCGACAGCTTTTCTTAGTTCTGCATCATTCCTCTATGGAATGCATTTCTGTTGAAGCCGAGAGCTTTACCTAGTTCTGCATCATTCCTCTGTGGCATGCACTCCTATTGAAGCTGAGATATTTTGTTCGTTCTGCATCATTCCTCTATGGAATGCATTTCTATTGAAAGTTAGGAATTTTCATCGTTCTGCATCATTCCTCTATGGAATGCGTTCCTGTAGAAGCTGAGAACATTTTTCGTTCTACTTAATTCCTCAATGGAATGCATTCCTATTGAAGGCGAGAGATCTACTTCATTCTGCATCATTCCTCTATGGAATGCGTTCCTGTAGAAGCTGAGATCTACTTTAATTCTGCATCATTCCTCTATGGAATGCATTCCTAAGGAAGCTGAGAAATTTTTCTCATTCTGCATCATTTCTCTACGGAATGCATTCCTAAGGAAGCTGAAAAATTTTTCTCATTCTGCATCATTCCTCTATGGAATGCATTCCTAAGGAAGCTGAGAAATTTTTCTCATTCTGCACCATTCCTCTGTGATATGAAAGTTTTCTTTGTTTTGTATAATTCCTTTGTGGTAAGCATTCCTATTGTAGCTGAGAAATTTTCTTTGTTATGCATCATTGCTCTGTAAAATGAATTCCTATTGATGCTGAGAAATTTTCTTCATTTTACATCATTCTTCTATCGAATGAATTCCTATTGAGGCTGAGAAATTTTCCTCGTTCTGCATCATTTCTCAGTGGGATGCATTTCTAGTGGAGCCGGGAGACTTTCCTAGTTCTGCATCATTCCACTATGGAATGCATTTCTATTGAAGATGAGAAATTTTCTTTGTTCTGCATCATTCCTCTGTGGAATGCAGTCCTATTGAAGGCGGGAAATTTTCCTAGTTCTGCTTCATTCCACTATGTAATGCACTTCAACTGAAGGTGAGAAATTTTCGTCGTTATGAATCATTTCCCTATGGAATGCATCCCTATTGAAACTGAGAAGTTTTCTTCTTTCTTCATCATTCCTCTATGGAATGCATTTCTACTGAAGCATTTTTTTCGTTCTGCATCATTCCTTTTCATTCCTTATATTCATGTACCTTGATCAGGTATCAGAAAACCCTCTTTCAAGAAGCCATCTTTGGAAGAAGTTTACGGCGACCCTCAAGAATGATCTTCATCATCCTTCTATTTTTTCCTATTTCTGTGATACCATTGTACTGCAAGGTTCGTCCTCACAACTAAATAACAACAATAAAGAAATACCGAGAAGCATGTCGTAATTCAATAATTAACTTTATGTGGAACACATGACGCAAATATTAACAGGTAACATGTCCACAGATTGGAAAATTTTGGTATAATATATTTTTCGTCAAATGTCTCATTTTGCGTCTAAACAACTTACTATCTTACTGAGAAAAAAATGGAGTTTTCTTACTTTTACTTAACTAGACGTAACGAATATCTGGATATCAACTTCCGATGATGATACTCTCTTGTATGGGACGTCATCTGCCTGGAAAGTGATCTGTGACGTTATCATGATGCAAAGGACATCTGATCTTTGGATTCAGCTTCGCCAAATTTTGCACCTTGTGTTTACACGCAACTTAAAGTATTGTATTACCAAACTCTTGTTATATTATTCAAGATTCAGTCTGTTATTAAAGGCCCTAAAATATCATTTACCTGTAACCGTTTCTTAATCTTACTGAGAAGCCGATTATACACATATATGAATTTTTATCACATCACAGTGATTTTATATATACAAACATTAGGCTATAAATGTTTAATATTCAACTCACTCTACCTCGGAAATAATACCGAAGGGGAATTATAACTGCTAAGTGGCTTGTCATCGCACAGGGTCGAACTGCCGAGCATAAGAACCAACGACGTTCAGTGACGCCCTAGACCACCCGGCTATCAAGAGAGGTAATCCAGGGCGACACTGAACGTCTTTGGTTCTTCAGTTAGGTAGTTCGATCCTGTGAGATGACGAATCACTTATCATTTATAATTCCCCTTCGGTATTATTTCCGAGATAGAGCGAATTGGATAGTAAACAACATTTGTAGTCTAATGTTTGTGTGTTTGTATATACAGTATATGTATATACACACAATATGTGTATGTATATGTATATATATATATATATATATATATATATATATATATATATATATGTGTGTGTGTGTGTGTGTGTGTGTGTGTGTGTGTGTACAAAGAGAAATTAACTTGTTCTATTTTACTAACTACTCACATAAATGTGGGTGATAGGCCCAAAAAAGGGCTGGCTTCGTAGAGTGAAGGAGGGGAGGTGCAAGAGCATGTATGTGATTTTGGGGATGTGGGCGTTAGTACTTGATAGAGAAACACACGTGGTGAGGTTTGGCTACAATTCCCCGAGTCAAGTATATTTTGGCTTTCTTCCAGTGAGAGCTTATACCCTTCTCTCTCTCTCTCTCTCTCTCTCTCTCTCTCTCTCTCTCTCTCTCTCTCTCTCTCTCTCTCTCTCTCTACATATCGTCTTCTGCTCGTTTCCCGTCGTTGATCTGCCTAAAATTTCGTTATTCGTTTATGACAGCATTCTCCGCTTAACTGTTAGAGTATCGTGAAATATATATATATATATATAATATATATATATATATATATATATTATATATATATATATATATATATATATATATATATATATATATATATATATATATATATATATATATATATATATATATATATATATATATATATATATATATATATATATATATATATATATATATATTAAGATAGATAGATAGTTAGAAAGATAGATAGATAACATAGAGCAAGAGATACTGTTCCTGCAACCTAAGAGAGCTTAGGCAAAATGAAGCCGAGAATTAATTTTAGCTAATGACATCATCGCTTGAAGCCTGGGGAAATCACCTGGTGCCGAGTGCAGTCTCTCTTTCATTGAATCTAATTTTTTAAGGCGTTTTATGGTAACCCTGCACATTAAGAAAGCTTAAGAAAGTTATTAGGGCATAAGTACCGATCCTATATGGACAGTGTTCAGGACGTGTTATGAAGGTGGTTTTTTTGAGAGCAATTAGAATTCACTATGTTTGAAATTAAAGGCTGTGTTAGACTCTGTAGCCGTGAGAGTAACCGGTTCAGTGTGTTGTTATTATCTTCATTACTGTTCAATGTTCTTGTTGGCAGGGGAAAAAAAGAATTTGAAAAAGACAACGAGACGTCGGTACAAAATTGTGGTCCTGAATGGAGCAAAGAGTGGATGGTATTTATATATGAAGCAACTTTAGCTGTGAGAGGTATACGGCGAAGAAATAACCTGATTGGAAAGAAGGAATTACTATGAAAGTTTCGACGAAAATGGATAATATCAACACTGTGAAATCAGATCTATCACATCTGTCTTAGATTTTGATCTCAAATTACGGTACAGTTGCCTTAAACCCATTAAGGTGTAAAGTGGCCGTAAACACTCAAGGAAGTACTAGGCCTAAAACATGTACATGGGTTTTAAGAAATATGACTCTCAAGATATGTATAAAATATAGAATAAAGTTGTTTGCATATTGTACATTCTGGAATGATGAAACTTACTGATCTGAAGTAAGAATAAGCTGAATATTAATCAGAAGTTTTATTTCAAAAAGAGGAGAGACTTAAGACTGCGTGTACGGCAGTTGACTGACAATTGTGTTTTCTATATGTGACGAGTGAATCGTCGGAAGAAAATGTGAGTATAGCTTTTAATAGAGAATTGGTGGGGTACCCAAGGTATAAGGAAGTGCAGTGTGAAAGCAAGTATAGAAATGGGGAGCAAAAATGCGGAATGCGCTAGATGAAAAGGCCCAGGATATGAACTGATCGTACATAGCGGCAAATACAACTGACGAATTGGGGCAGAGGAATGAAAAAGTGCAAGCAAAAAAGGATCTGCTGTAACAGAAAATGTACCTGTTAAGATTGAAAGACTTACTAGTGAGAAAAAGTTTTCAAAATGGAGAAGGAACAATTAGATTATCTTTTCTTTTTCTGAGGGAAAATAATAAGAGCGTCCGGAACAGTGTTGGAGGAAAGGGAAACGCACAAATATAATAGGAACGAAAGTAACAAGTAGAAAATACTCCTAAGTTTCTTCGGCGCAATCGAGTTTTCTGTACAGCGTATAATGCTGTATGAAACTTTCAGCCATGGCCCATGAAACTTTTAGCTGCGGCCCATGAAGCTTTTTAGCGGCGGTTCGGTGGTGGCCTCAGCCTCGGCCCATGAAACTCAGCCACGGTCCGGCGGTGGCCTGTGTTGTTGGTACCTATAGTGGTGCCAGAAGTACGATTATGGCTAAATTTAACCTTAAGTAAAATAAAAACTACTGAGGTTAGCGGGCTGCAATTTGGTATGTTTGGTGATTGGAGGGTGGATGACCAACATACCAATTTGGAGCCCTCTATCCTCAGTAGTTTTTTTTAGATCTGAGGCCGGACAGAAAAAGTGCGGACGGACAAGCAAAGGCGGCACAATAGTTTTCAGAAAAATAGAAATGGAATGGTTATTTTTTAGTCAAACATTAAGGAAAATGACTGGATTACAAACCATGATAAAAGACCGATGTTCTATGGCCTCATTACAAGAGAATTATGAGAAGACCTCAAAAGATGAGACGGCGGAGCACTGATTGTGTTGATGATCATCATACCTACACATTCTTACATACGCTGTTCATGGTCGTTTGTATGTATCACTGCAAATGATGTGTTTCAGTTTACAAAGTGTGTTATCCTGAAACTTACAAACGTTGTTGTTTAGGATTTAGCTGGCGTTATGCCAGCACTGCTCTTGGTCACAGAGCAGCCAGTAAGAAACTTAGAATTTAGCATATACAGCACAGTTATCATGCCAATATCCTTAAGCTTTTGATACTGAATGTCATTCCATCACTGCCACATAAAATCAAGAAAAATATGAAAGGATTTTATCGTTAAATCTTGAGGACCGCAACATCCAGACGAAGGCATAAACTTTTAGACAAGAAGCAACGGTGAAGAGCCAACTAGCACAAACGTCATTCCTGAGCCATAACGGGAAATCACTGCGTTCGAGACCCTCCGATTCTGTATTGAATCTTGCTGCTACCCTTAGCTACTGAATCTCACCAGTTTCTGGACTTAAGATACTCAAACATACACACACACACACACACACATAAATTATATATATTATATATATGTATGTATATGCACCATATATAAAAATGTTTATACATTTAGTACTAGTGTAGCTAGAAGTTTAAAAACAAATTAAAATGCAATTTTCTGGTACTTTTGGTCTAATAATATAAAGAAATTTACTTGAGTATCTATTAGGGCTTTACTTGATATTCCTTTTCAACAAAATCAGTGTATGGTAACCGATAATTATTTTTTACTTCATCAACTGACAACCTAAAACAATAGGTTTTGGTTGCAATAAATCATCTTTACAATCTAAGTACTGGGGAAGAGCGTTCAAGACAGCGGATTTAACATGATTCTTAAAAGATGAAATAGGATAGACAGATAGCAAGTGTTTGAGTGTGAGTGCATGTGTGTGTGTGTGAGAGAGAGAGTGTGTGTGAGAGAGAGAGAGAGAGAGAGAGAGCAAGGTGGGACAAGGAGTTATGACTTGCTCAAGTTCCTTACGTCCGGGAAAGATAGGCTCAAGATTTGCACATTTCGATGAATGGAGGGTCACAATAGAGAGGTGACGCAACAACAGAAAAAGAAAGAGAAGAGAACCTGGGAAAATGGAGGGTAAGACGGTTGCGAGGAACTTCGCACGTTTGAAAAAAAATCTTTTATTGGCTGTTTTTATTCAGTATAATTCTTTTGAAGAGAGTAAAAAATAGAAATAGCAGCAAAAGTTTACGTTCCATTTGCCCAGCCACGCTCATATCTGGGAGTCGTGGCTGCAAGAGGGGAAAAGCTGTGATAAGGTGCTGTACTTCCACGCAACACAGAAAACAAAACACTTCATAACAGCAACCAAACAAACAATAACAAACGGTTGCAGACGCCTATTATCAAAAAGTAAACAATTTTCATATAAAAAAAAAAGAAACAGAAAGCTAAGTAAAACCAAACAGCTGGAAGGCTCAAATTTGTAGAGCTACGTTGAAAGAAACGAGAGGTGATGACAAACCGGAAGATATATTTGCATAAATGAAAGTGGATGAAGTAAGGTAAAGCCGACAGAAGAGGAATCCGTCTAGTCTAAAGCCTTACAGCACCAGGTAAACAAGAACTACCAGGAACAGGCAGGTAGAACCGAGATACCTGAGGGCAAGAAGTTGGCACTTTCACAATGAGTTGGTCCTTGCGCCAGTGCGCTCTTTGGCACCATTGGTCTTAGTAATACACGAGAAGGGTCATACAGTGCAGAAAGCAATTCGTACTTATGAATCGCATATACAAATATACAGTACTCTTACACATATCCATTTTTTGCACGCAAGATTATATATACTGTATATATATATGTATGTATATATATATATATATATATATATATATATATATATATATATATATATATACACACACATACATACATACATACATATATATATATATATACATACATACATATACATGTTTGTATGTATGTACTGATATATATATATATATATATATATATATATATATATATATATATATATATATATATATATATATATATATATATTAATAGATACATGTACATTTATATAAATATATATGTATACATATATACATATATATTTATATATATTTACATATATATATTTATATATATATGTATATATTTATACATAAATATATGAAACACACACGCGCGCACACACACACACACACACACACACACATATATATATATATACAGTATATATATATATATATATATATATATATATATATATATATATATATATATATATATATATATATATATATATATATATATATATATATATACATATCTATACACATAAACTAATTTATATACATATATATTTATAAATATATATATATATATATATATATATATATATATATATATATATATATATATATATATATATATATCTAATTGCTCATTAATGATTATGAAAAGTGACACTGGCAAGCAGTTGAAAGAAGAAACTTTCTGTTATGAAAGCATGAATTATGCACTTGTGAGCTTGTGTCTGTGTTGAGAGAGAGAGAGAGAGAGAGAGAGAGAGAGAGAGAGAGAGAGAGAGAGAGAGAGAGAGAGAGCTATTTCCGTGTAAAGTTCATCCGCTCATATTTAGTATCATTTTAGGTGAAAATCTTTAGTGCATGAAATGGCAGGGGATGCTCTATTTAAAACCGTCCCCTCAATTTTCTCCTCCTTGCGATGCCTTTCGTGTGTGGCGTTTCTTCAAGGGCTAAAACATTAGATAAAGTTGCCAGCGACGTAATTTTTACGAAGTCTTGACCGACATCTTCAAGCTAATGCCTTACACCGTCTGTTACCTCTTTGATTTTATTTCTTTTATTAATTTTTTCGTAACAGATCTGTCGAAGAGTTTTAATGCAAATTTACGCACTTCAAATTTCTGTACCTCTCTCTCTCTCTCTCTCTCACTCTCATTTCACTAGGAAGTGAGGTCTCAGGCTACGCTTAGATCGCTTCAAATGAATCAAAATAGTAGAATTACAAAAGAGAGCATTATCCCCTTGTGAGATTTTTGTACTGTGGTACTTGAAAAAATTTGTTTACAGGTGCATGTAATCAACAGCAAAACCCCACGTTAATGTTTATGAAAAGCATAAAGAGTAGGGAAGATAATGTAAAAAGATAATGACTTGAGATGACAACAAACCCTATTTTTAGTGCATAACAAAACCTGGACTGGTTTAGCCGCCAGGAAAAAAAAAATACGAAAAAATGGCGCGCCATTCGACAGACAAACGAACGATACCCTCTGCTTAACCCAGTTCTATTCAAGGTTTAACAAGCACTGCTTGGGTAAGACTTGACCACAACCCAAGGAGTAGCTTTTGCTTAGAGTATTTTATTACAGAGGCTACATGCATGTGGTGTTTTTTGTTTTGTGTTACATAAAAGATGTATCCGTTTTGTCGTTTTAGTAAGGGAAAGCCACCTATTCATCTAATTAATATTTGTAAAGCCGCTTCTTCTAGATAGTCGTAAATTTTAATTCTAACAATCAGTTTTTTTATTTTAGATTTTTATGTCAAAAGCTTTACTGTTTTGTAGCTAATATAATTGATTACAGTAAAATACAATCCATACCTTCCTTTTCTTCATACATGGCGAGTGAAGAAAAAAATGTGTTATAAGACAAAAAAAAAGGGTATAAAAATTCACTCCTGAACATTGCATGTCTATCTTGAGTATGAGTAAAAATACCTCTGAAAGCCAGCAAAGAAATAAGGCCCCTGTATTGTGCTGGAAAATTTGTATCCGTACACATAAAGATGTGTAGTGCTGATCGAGGACTCCATTTAAGAGAAGTTTACCTTGATGTCAAAACGCTGTTATTTTGCGAAGGACGCATTGCGAGATTTGTGTCTGATGTTAGAACCTGGATCTTGGTTAGAACAACGCCATGAAGAATTTATTGTTTCTTTCCTCTTAGACTGATATGAGTACGAATCAACCATTCTGAAGATAAAATAGTTCACGAAACGACTTCTACAACATTAAAATTAAGGAAAAAATGGTTGTTTAAAGACAGCCTCAGAATGATAGTCAAGTGATCTTCATAATATTAATACTGTATATGGTGAAGAAAACATTCACGTATTATAGGGAGAATTCTTTTGATGCAGCTTAACATCATAGGAATATAGTTAATAATACATAATGGTGATGAACATTTATGAAGAATATGTGGTATAATGGTTCAAAGTAACAGCTTTCTCTCTCTCTCTCTCGTCGAAAGAGAAAGTGCTAATATCTGCCAGTGCTTTGCCGAAGACCTTCGCACCAGCTGCCAATTTTAGACCTAAACAAGAAAATAAGACTGTGCTATACATTTCTTTTCGCCGTGTCACAGAAACAGAGGTAGAATCACAAACCTATCAAAGTTCAAGGTGGTGTGTGTGTGTGTGTGTGTGAGAGAGAGAGAGAGAGAGAGAGAGAGAGAGAGAGAGAGAGAGAGAGAGAGAGAATTATACCGAGATTAATAGATTGTTCAACATTCTTTTCCTTTTAATCAAGTGTCATAACTTTTCATTTCCATCAGTATCATAGTTGCTCTGGTGCTGTGTATGACTCAAGTCACAAACGCTTGTTATAATTATGTCCTTGTCGTGAGGAAGAACTTTAGTCATTTAAAACTTGATTGTAATTTTCTACCGCCGAATGCAACGATAAGATTTCAGTCGTCAAAAGGGGTTGGTTGTCCTTTTCCCCTGATTTTCACACAGCCCTTGGCCAAACTTACAAAATCGATATCTTTTTTTCATTTTATTATACCTGTTTCCATAAAAATGTTGTTCATTTGAATAAAATGGAACGTCGGGCAGGTCAGATTTTTCTTTTTTGCATTTGCGCTCTTCCTGTTACGTTATTTTTGACAAGTGTTATTCATCCTCAAACGACTGAAATACGGGCAAAACTAATTCAGACTTTTTGAGAGAGAGAGAGAGAGAGAGAGAGAGAGAGAGAGAGAGAGAGAGAGAGAGAGAAACCACACGACCTCTATAATAAATAGATTCTCTGGCTGGTCTCTTCGCCACGTGAGGGTCACCTTCCACTTCGAACCAGCATCAGCGAGTTTGACACAGGAAACTACCGATGAAAAACACAGAGGAAAACGGGTCATGAGACGAGAACGATACTGGTGGAAATACTGTTGTTCGCATTCTTGTATCATGTCTTCATTCTTTATTATGTATCAAGAGGCATGAAGGAATTTCTTAAAATACTGGTAAGTTCTTGATAGAAAAATAAGAAAGTCGACGTTAAATGTAAGTCTCAGCAAAGAAAATGTTTTTGTGACTAGCCAAAAATGTTATTTAACTCAAAAGCCCTACAGCTTTACTAACGATTAATAGCGTCTCTCTCTCTCTCTCTCTCTCTCTCTCTCTCTCTCTCTCTCTCTCTCTCTCTCTCTCTCTCTCACAGTAAATCGTAACATAGAGTTAGGTATACTAAAGTGATTCGGTCGAGCTGTATAATCAAAGATATTTTGCTTGTATGATCTTTGACAGAATCAATGTGTCTTTAAAGAAATTCGTCGAGGCAGTTTGCAAGATCAGATCCAACAACAATATCTACTAGCTCCACGTGAACTTCAGCAACTGTGCAAAGCCATCAAGCTTGCTGGGATAAACTTGATGGCGAGTGTTAGGAATCTTCGAAGAATGAGAAAATGTTGTGCCAGGTCGGGAGGATGGAAGAGACTAGTTATCTATTCTTTCCACTTAGTTTTTTGTTTTCTGTCAAAGAAAACTATTGTGCAGGCTTTGTCTGTCCGTCCGCACTTTTTCTGTCCACCCTCAGATCTTAAAAGCTACTGAGGCTAGA
This sequence comes from Macrobrachium rosenbergii, assembly GCF_040412425.1. NCBI lineage: Eukaryota > Metazoa > Arthropoda > Malacostraca > Decapoda > Palaemonidae > Macrobrachium > Macrobrachium rosenbergii. Next base: position 11,101,162 of record NC_089762.1, on the reverse strand, counting down.
GGACTGCAAACTGGTATGTTGATCATGCACCCTCCAATCATCAAACATACAAATTGCAGCCCTCTAGCCGCCTCAGTAGTTTTCATTTTATTTAAGGTTAAAGTTAGCCATAATCGTACTTCTGGCACCTCTATAGGTACCAGCAACACAGGCCACCACCGTGGCTGAGTTTCATGGGCCGCGGCTGAAAGTTTCATACAGCACGGAAAACTTGATTGCGCCGATGAAACTTCGGCGCATTTTTTACTTGTTTCTTATTTGAATCGCTGGTTTTATGAGGACATTGAATTAATGCCCATAAATTGCCGACTGGTCATCGATCTTTCTCTCGAACGCTCAATTGTTTTTGTAAAGAAAGCCATAGACTCTTCTCTAAGATGAGGAGGGTCTAGTTGGCAGCAAACCCGATATCGAGTCTGTAAACAAAGTTTGGTTTCATCACGCATGCTCATGGCGCCACTACACTGAACTTTCTCAAGTTTATGTTCAGACCAAAGGACAGATCGGTAAGACGAGAAATGCTTTATTAATGGTTTATTGTTCCTATCCGTGCCTTGAAGTACTGGAGATATTTCTAGAAACATGCAAGATTTCATTTGTATTTGTATTGGCCACGCTGTTTCATGAAATGGTTTTCATTTGAAAATTTTGTCTTCACTTATGTAATAAAGCATTGTAAGATTCAGTCTGTGAATGATAATGGTGATGGCGACGGAGAGGGGAAAAATGAGGCTCTCAGTGAAAATATAAATCTACAGGGAAATAAACGAATGCTTTCGAAAGGTATGTGCTTGGAAGGAATCTACTTTCCCATTCAATTCTGAACTGTTTTCAGTGTTTGTAGCAAACGTTCTGGAAGTGATGGATGGATGAATGACAATATTTTCATGAAGAAACATCTTCAGTTCCCAGATATCAGTTTCATTACGATGCTAGAAATATCATCCGCGCCTCATAGTAAAACAAAGGCTGTGGAAACCATAATTTTTGAACCCGTTTCAAATTTTTCATAAAATAACGGCAACAGCAACAACAACAACAATAACAACAACGAAGCTGAACAAGAGTTGCCTCCCAGTGACCCCGAATGCTTGTCCAAGTTGCGAAAAGGACTTGATTTGAGTCTTTTTAGCTTGATTCCGTCCGAACTGGGTTACATATGGATTACTAAAGTGTTTAAGAACTCTTCTGAGGTAGGGTTCAGTTTCAAAAGTAATTTAGAAGAAATTTGTCCATTTCACTGGAGCCAAGCTCCCTCTCGCACCTTAACCAAAAGTCAAACTGCCCTAACGGTCTTTTCGAGCACGCGGAGTAAGTGAAGAAGTATACCTTAGTTTTACCAGACCACTGAGCTTATTACAGCTCTCCTAGAGAGGGCTGGCCCGAAGGATTAGACTTATTTTACGTGGCTAAGAACCAATTGGTTACTTAGCAACGAGACCTACAGCTTATTGTGGAATCCGAACCACCTTATAGCGAGAAATGAATTTCTATCACCAGAAATAAATTCCTCTAACTCTTCATCAGCCGGCCGGGGAAATTGAACTCCGGCCCATCGAGTGATAGTCTGAAGCTCAACCGACTCAGCCAACAAAGGGCTTAGTGAAGAACCTGGTCCAAATACTAATGCGGATCTGGCTCAGTACTAAAGGGCATTGACTGCTAAATGGGCGACAGCTGGAAAGCTTTACGGAATTTCTGTCTCTAAGTTTCCTCACTGGTACTCCCAGCTTTGTATGGACTCATCGACGGACAAAAAAAAAAAAAAAAATGAAATCCAATTCTTGATGATGGTGAAGCAATAGTGATAATTGTAGTAAGAAGGGTGGATAGAGTACCAAATAGATTCTCAAGCATGCTGAAACTTTTGTTACTAATTGCCCTGTCTCTTTCATTTATATTATTGTATTATTATTGTAGCATTCTTTTGTCTTAGTTTCCGAACACCGACAGCATGAGGTTTGGACGATTATTAATTAGTAACCATGAATTTATTTTGACGATTGCCATTCTTCTTTTTTTTTTATGTTGCTGGATTTTTTGCCGGTTGTTTGAAAGTGCTTCACTTACAACTTCTATCACTTTAAGCTGTTCATCAGATCTCTCTTCTTTGTACTTTCCTTTGTCTGTGTCTTTCTGTACGGTTAGTCTTCATTATTTAGTTTTCTTACTATGTCCCTAAATACTGTTGTGACAGTTGACAGCCCTCTCGAATGTTTTTGATTTGAAGAACTATTCTTCTCAATTCTTAGTCCGCGGGATCTTCCTCCTGGCAAGAACAAGTAATAATATTTCACTTTTTACACTTGAGAAGTCTCTCTTACTCGTAACATACCATTACTAATCTCTCTAGGACATTTCAAACATACCTACAGTTATGAAAACTTTCTTCTTCAGACGTTTAAGAGCACTATGAAGGCAAAGACCTTCTGGGAACGGCGGGGTAGGGGGAACGGGAAAGAGAACGGAGTAAAGGAAGGATTTTCATGTTTGAGGTTTTCCTGAAAGACGAGGAAAGTACTGGCTTCATTTCTCTCTGTCATTTTAAAAGAGAATTTGAAGTATTTTCTTTCGAGCCCAAATTCCTTTAAAAGAGCCAGAGTTTTAAATTGCTGCTTTCCATCCATGACATGTCCTTGAATCTACTTGCAATGTACCAGCCTGTTACTGAAGTTGCATCTAGATAATAAACCTTGAAAAACTTAATTACAATTTGTTATCGCTTTTCATATTCCAAATTATGTCTTGTAGATACTTAATTAATAGGCAAAAATATTTTTGGGGCGTTATTATCTTTTGTGACTAAAGCCAAGACTCCACGTTACGGCTGCAGTATCGAAGCTCTTATTGAAATATCAGCGAAAAAAATATTATTATATATTCTAGAAATATCTTCTCATTAAACGTTTTAGTACCTTTTCTCTTTAGGTTAAACAAGAGAATATGGATATATCTGGCAATGTTAAATATTAACGAGGAAAATTTTCAAGTGCCATCGTCTAGCAAGAGAGAAATGAAAAGAGCTTAAGAAGTTTTTCAGAAGCTTCAACTACTGTAGGATCAGGCGTATTACTTGGCGCGTCATCATTTCTATGCGCTTGGAAAGAGGTCGTTGTTAGCAGCTGCATACAGTAAAATGCAAGATCCTCTGGATTTTTCCTTTTTTTCTGCATCGTCTACGAGATCATGTTGTGTTGAATGTTCCCTTTGAGACGAAGTAATAAGGATAAGGACTTCTAGAATGTCTGCCCATTTTTACTTGTTTAGTAAATTCGATAACGTCCGCTGATGAGAGAATCGTCCGCTGATATATATTATATACGTATATAAATATATATATATATATATATATATATATATATATACATATATATATATATATATATATATATATATATATATATATATATATATATATATATATATATATATATATATATATATATACATACATTATATGTCAGTTGACAACTCTCTCATCAGCGGACGTTATCGAATTTACTAAATACTGAATGTTCGGCAGTTTATTGTAAATGAGACGCACTTCTTTGTAATTACTTTAAAGAACTGTTGATATATGTTATGAAGCAAAACTGTAATCCATACAATTTTAACTTTTGCATCGACTACTCTTATCTAAGCCTAAACATGAAGCTGTTCTGACGTTTTATCGAGATTTAAAAATATTTCCAGAGGAATAAGCAAGAGATCTCTTTTCATATATATATATATATACATATATATATATATATATATATATATATATATATATATATATATATATATATATATATATATATATATATATATATATATATATATATATATATATATATATATATATATATATATATATATATATATATATATATATATATATATATATATATATATATATATATATATATATATACAATGTATGTGTTTTGTGAGCGTGCATGTGTGTGTGTGTATTTACAGTAATCATTTAGTTTTTTCGGTGTTAATCAGTCATAACCTAGATACCTAGATAGTTGGTTACTTCAACCTTATAGATTGTTGAAAACGTTACCTCCAATTTGACCCCTTTAATGTTATGGGATAAAGAGCAGATGTCCGTATTTGGAAGGTATCATGCGATTATGCCATTGAGTGAACTGAAATGAGATTGTACCTGTTCCTTGAGTGTTTGAGATAACTTTTACAATAAGAATGATTTTGCTTTCTGATGATTCAGTGTTTTAGAATTTTTTTCACAAAATTAAGAGGTAAATCTCTCTCTCTCTCTCTCTCTCTCTCTCTCTCTCTCTCTCCTGTGTCTTTGGCAACAGAGATGTCTTTAGGGGATTCATGTAATTCTTTTCTGTCTTATGTCTGCTTGCCTGTCTCCAGCTTTTGGCAGGCTATAAGGAATACAAGTTTTCTTCATCAAATTATTCTTCCTCACTACAAAATTTATCACGCTTCTATAGCTTATTTTGTAATAGTCATTGATTTTTCGTTAAGCTTTTGCAATTAACTTTTTTCTGAAGACATTTACAAACAATTCGGAAATCCGAGGTCGTGAAGATTCACACGAATTTTCTTGGAAATTTGTCATACATATGGAAAAGTTTTCCAAAATTCTGTCTTATTTATTATTTTATCGTTTTATAAATAAAAAATTTCTCAATGAATGCTCTTTTAAATCTAACTAGTTAGATCAGATTAGTAGGTACTTGATCTAATTTCCCGTTTCTTAAGTGGGCAATAGTAAAGACTTATTGCCTAACCTATCAAGATCGGTGTTCCACACTGGATTTTTGGGCCTTGGTTACTTCCAGTTTTACACAGCGAAATGAGAGCCGGATCAGAAATAAAACAAACAGTTTGTAGATAATATAACTCTGGCTGCATTTATTTGTCCTCTCTAAGTTGAAATGAAGGATACCTGAATAGAAATTCAGAATGGGTCAGTGTGCGGTACTCAGTTGGAGATATTAGATCTGATCCGCTCCTGTATGTACTCTGGGCTACTATGTTCCCACGCTACAAACAATAGGAAACACTACACTTATTGAGTCTGAAGATACATTATGTTACTACTGACGGTAATCTTTCTTTTTACACAACTATTAAATGAAGCAATGACTTTTAGTGTTAGTTTACAAGTGCATATTCGGGAGATGCACAGTTCATTCATCTTTCACTGCCTATATTTCAATGGAACACTTTTCGCAAGAAGGAATAATCGGTACTAGTTTTGTGGAGCGTCAGTAGCCATATTCTGTTAGGTGCGACAACGTCACTCTGCCCAGTACCAGAAGCTGCTGAGCAGCCTTCACTGCAGTGTTACAGATGCTGATGTTCAAAAATTCAATACTACTTTGAACTTGAAATTCCATGTCTCATTGCCTTAATTTCTCACTATTTCCAACTCAGACTTGGCAGTAATAAATTAGGTTACTGATGTCCAAAAATTCAATAATACTTTGAACTTGAAGTGCCATGTCCCATTATCTTAACTTCTCACTAATTCCTAACCAGACTAGGCATTAATTAATTAGGTTACTGATGTCCGAAAATTCAATACTACTTTGAACTTCAAGTGCCATGCCTCATTGCCTTAATTTCTCACTATTTCCTAATCAGATTTGGTAGTAAAAAGTTAGGTTACTGACATCCCAAAATTCAATGTTATTTTGAACCTAAAGAGCCGCGTCCCATTGCTTTAACTTCTCACTACTTCCTAATCAGACTTGGCAATAATAAATTAGGTTACTGACGTCCAAACATTCAATATTACTCTGAAGTGGAAGTGCCGTGTCCTTCTGTCTTAACTTCTCACTATTTCCTAATCAGACTAGACAGTAATAAATTAGGTTACAGATGTCCAGAAATTATATACTTCTTTGAACTTGAAGTGTCATGTTCCATTGCCTTAACTTCTCACTCTCTCCTAATGAGACTTGGCAGTAATGAATCATGTTAGGTTAAGTATAAGCCTTCAATCATTAAAAGCTCGAAGTCTTTGGTTAAGCTGGGCATATTTATCGTAATTGCTGGTAGTCGTCAAAGTTATGCTCCCTATCAAACTATGGTGTTCAAGTTAGTTAAGACCTACTGGTTTATTGTAAAACTACGCAAACATCCAAATCAGATGGCATACTTCGTAAACACTGTAACAAAGACCCTCGTGGAATTCGAGAGATTCTGGGAGAGGTCACTGTAGGGCCATAGAGATCATTGCAGACCTACTGATCATGTAAAATTGTATCGTCACCGGTGGGATTGAGTAACCATGCAAAATTTCAAGTCCATCGGACGAAGGGAGCAGGTCGAAAATTCAGTGACAAGATTTGACCCAGACAAACAGACAGACAAAAATGCAAGGTAAATAAAAGCGTATAAAAAGATTTTGGGTCAGAGGAACTCTGCAAAGAAGTCGAACACATCCTTGTTCTCTTATTTCCTTTTTAAAATTTGTCTGCCAATTCTCCGGTCGAATACAGGGCAGTTGAAGCCTTTGAATGTTTAACATGAATGGCCTCTAGAGAAAACACGATTTCCATTACGGATTCTCTTTTTAGCAGAAAAATTCACTCAGTATTTGGAATTTTAATCGATTTATTCTAATTCCATTAGGTATTCTAGTCTCATAAGCACGCGCACCATTGCATCACCTCAGAAAATGCTATTAGCTAATCAGTCATTACTTTCATTACTATTATTTTGTTCAGTGAAGTAAGTATTTTCATACACAAGATATCCATGAAATTATACAAACACACACAAACACGTATACTTCTCGAATTCTTCATACTTTGTAGGTACGGATCATAAAGAAATTCTACAATTCGTAGCAGGATTCGGACTCTCACCCGGAGTATCAGAAAGAGGTCACATTCTCGTGGGCAGGTCGGTAATGTGACCTTGTTCAGAAACTCCGGGTGCGGGTTTGAATCCTGCTACACATGTCAGAATTACTTTATAGTCTTGTATTTGGTTCTCAGGCTTTGTATTGATGAACATACCCAAAGAGCGGGAACATTCGAGAAAATAAGAGGGAACTGTGGTTATTACCATTATATATATATATATATATATATATATATATATATATATATATATATATATATATATATATATATATATATATATATATATATACATGTATACATAAGTACACACACACACACACACACACATATATATATATATATATATATATATATATATATATATATAAATATATATCATTCATATTTTGATTTGCTCAGTGGCCTCTAACATTACGACTTCCTAACACTTTTTGGATGTGCTTGTCGCCAAGCTTACAAGAAAGTCAAGAAGTTAAAAACCCAATGCAGTGATATATATATATATATATATATATATATATATATATATATATATATATGTATATATATATATATATATATATATATATATATATATATATATATATATATATATATATATATATATATATATATATATATATATATATACATATATATATATATATATATATACACATATATATATATATATATATATATATATATATATATATATATATATATACATATAATTATATTTATTATATATATACATATAATTGCATTTATTAGTATGCATATAGTAACAGGATTTATCAATTCTCAATGCTAAATTTAAAGGTTTCAGCAACGATACGTTCTATTGGATCATTCATTAACGTTACCTGTTGCTAAGCCATATATCTCTTTATTTATGAAACGAATGTGGTTTTAGAATTTTAAATACACGATTTTAAAGAAAAAACGATTTTATAAACTCAAACGTGCTCAGAAGGATTTGAAAAATGCACAGTAACGAGTACTAACAGAAGTGAAGTATTCACAGTCGGTAAGATCTTGCGAATAGAGAGAGAGAGAGAGAGAGAGAGAGAGAGAGAGAGAGAGAGAGAGAGAGAGATAAACAGAGAAGGCATTGGGGGCACAACGTGAGGAAGTGGATAGATTGCTAGAGAACGGCCGTTGTTTTTATTGAAATGTATCTATGTACTCTAAAGATTTAGGAGGTATTTTTTGCACATCCACAAACGCAGTCCTGTACGCAATGACTTCTTACACTCTGGAATGAAGTTATGAAATGAGGTTATTAGGTCAGCCCAATAGAGTCTAAAAGAATGTTATGTTTAAGAATTATATGAATACTCGGATTCTTTTAAAACATCAGTTAGTGTCAGCATCAGCTTTGAAGTAATTTAATTTTTTGCGGATTATTTATTCAATTAAAAAGTTTCTTCACGAAGAGGTCTCACGTGACTGAAAAGAATATCATAAAATAGTAAATAATTTACTCCGATTTTAATACTGTTCATTGATACTGCTTTGAACTATGATCTTCAGTGATGTGGATATCATAATGGGATAGATGTAAAAACAAATGAATAAACAGCGTTCAGTCCACCCCAGAGTCATACTGTCCGGAATTCCAGCACTGAAAATCAGCCTCTGGTTAATAATGAAAAGAATTGCTGAAGGACGCCAACTTCGGTTACCAGAGAAATTTCCTTTATGCAACGAAAGAGAGAGAGAGAGAGAGAGAGAGAGAGAGAGAGAGAGAGAGAGAGAGAGAGAGAGAAGGTTTGTGCTTTCGGTGAGACGAATTCCTTTGATATTTGGTAGGCTGCCAGTGTAGATCTAAGCAGCGAGGGAGGGAGGTCACTACGTGGAATGCTATGTTGGTGTGTTCGTTGTTGTGGCGGCAAGTGCCGAGTTTTTTTATGGCGTTTCGCAAATTTCCCTTTCTTTCGTCTCGGTCGTCGTTTATTCTTGGTCACGGTCACAAACATTAATTCTTCCCGTAACGGATACGGTGTTGAAAGGTTTCGCAATCCTTTGCTTTTCTCTGCTCATTATTTTAGTAACTCTCGTATTAAGTTTAATTTTAGAATGCCGAGTGGATCTACTAAATGATATTATGGCAAGGCGCTTTTTCAAGATAAATGTGATTTGCTGAGAGAATTTTCCGTTATATTCCACGCATCATATTGCCCCGTAAATTTCTTCTCTTAGACAGCGTTTCTTAACCTGGGGTACTAGCACCCCCAGGGGGTGCTGAAATCAATTTAGGGGTTGCTGGGGAAGGTTACATATGTGGCGGTAAAATATCAAGACAACTGTCCGGAACCGTCTTCATGGAGGCCTGCTCCACCACATGAGGGTGGCTCTGGCTAACACGATGCCACCATATGAGAAACTAGTCGCACATAAGCAACAACAAAAATCGCATTGATGAGTATTTTCTACTGAGTTTGTCCATGATCATTCCTTTATTTTCTTATTGTTCTTGCCAATGCTATTGCCATAATTACTGTTTTTATTTTGAAGAATGGACCAAATATATGATCAAGATGTACTGCACTTGCCTTTACTTTATCCTTGTAGTAACTAGGTGTTAACCAATGGTAAGGGGTGCTGGACTGCTTAGGCCTGACCCAAAGGGGTGCTGAGGTCGAAAAAGGTTAAGAAACCATGGGACGACGAACTTATTATCAACTAAAAATTCCCTTCGGTAACATATTTGAAAATATATTATTTCCGGGTAGAGCGAATTGGATATTAAAGGACGTTTGTAGCTTACTGATTATATATATATATATATATATATATATATATATATATATATATATATATATATATATATATATATATATATATATATAGATATAGATATATATATATATATATATATATATATATATATATATATATATATATATATATATATATATACAGTACTTTTACATAAAAGCTTTGTAAGGTCTTTTCGTTTTGCCACTCTTGACGCAAGCCAGCCCCAGCACCCATAGTTCTAACGTTTCACTGGAATCGCAGTCCCATTAATGAATGACCACGTACAATCCCTGTCTGTTGAAAACTTCCACAGCCTCACAGACTTCCTATTACTCCTCTGGGACAATTCCTTGATCAAGGCATCCCCGACACATTTATTAGTCATCAGAGTAAATAAATTAACTATAGTGCAGCATCTCATCAGTAATTAAAAAAAATTAATGCTATTTATAACTTATTTTGCAGTCTTCTTTGGATTTACAGCAGCCACTTCCCAAACATTCTTAGGTGTGCATTACCTTTTCATCTCTTGCTCCATTAAGTTGTGCCTCTAATATCGTCAGAATTCAACGCCCTTTCCAATTACTCACTAAACCCATTAAAACTATATTCTCTTTATAGAGCATATCCTCTGTTCTGAATTCTATCTGCTTATAATTCTTTCTCTGAAACTTCTTTCTGCATTTTCTATATTTTTCCTTGTCCTTAAATTCTCTTATTCTTTTCTCCCTTCTACTTAGTAGTTAGACTTTTGATAATTTCTTTTTTTCTTTGTAAAAACCTCACTCCACCGTCTCGCTTTCGACTTCTTGTATTTCTCACCGACTGCATCTACATTGGCATAAAAATCAATACCGTCCCAAACACGCTTCGTGGAACTTTTCAAACGTACTATCCTTTGCCGCATCAAATAATTCACAATTCTTTCTTCATCCTTCATATTATTACATTAGAAGATTACCACTTTCTACATATTAGATTAACTCATTTATCTGCATCTTTCCCTTCAACCGAAACTGCCTTCTGTTTTCCCTCAAGTCATCATCAGATATACTTCTAGTCACTCCTGTTATTACCAATATATCCATTAACTTGTTTATCCACTTACTAGACGGATGACACAAAATGGAGGATGTGTGCGTGCAATGTGGAAGGTAATCTTTGAGAGTAATCTTAAGTTCTTATGAGGAAATTGAAGCTAGTATAAAAATATGTAGACAGGAGGATAACTAGTTTGGCGTAAAAGTGGTTCCAAGACTAGTGTCTGCTATATTTTTATAGCTGTGTAAAATTGCTGTGGATGGAATCATGACAAGTTTGCGGAAGGACAAGACAT